>NW_022170511.1:42819692-42913784 GCF_008802855.1 Photinus pyralis
CCTCAAGGCATGCCTTCGGGTTTTCCGCTGCGTATGGAGCCGCCTTAAAGAACAGCTTAGCCAACGCATTCAAACCTATTAAAATGTCATTTTAATATGTGCTATAAAATAAATTGAACGAGTAGGCTAAGCCGTTCTTTAACCGTAAGGATACTAATTATTCATGTTGTACAATACGATGTGTCCGCATCGGCTATTATCCATATTTTAATGCCGTACTTAGTTGGATTGCTCTTTAAATGGGCACTTTCCGCGAAATGGCATTAATGGCTCGTCAATTGTCAAATGCGATTCTGGATTGTATTGTTGTATTGTTTTTGACAATTGTTTGTAAACATCTCAAGAACATCTCGTATAACCTTGATATTTGACAAATCCGTATACGAGACATCGTTGCTAAAAATATTGGTCGTTTGAAGCAAAGATCGCTTTGCCAAAGCATTATCAAAGGCTTCCGATTACTCATGATTGCTCCAGCATAGAGAAGGAATCCTATAAGTGCATATACTTCAGTTTCGTCAACATCTCTCCAGTCGAAGATGATGTCATCATCATTATGTTTGTTTGTCTCCAAAGAGCCATTTTGGTTTGTAAACTTTACCATGTGTTCCAGAATATCAGAACAAATGAATAGTTTGAAAAGTTCTGCTATATAGGGCTGGAACGAGGTATCTACTGGAAGATTTAGACCTGGACGCTTCTTCAGTACATTCTTTGATCGTCATCGTTGATTCGTTGCTTCAATATTGGTTTTGTACAAAAACAATTGAAAAACGACAAACATAAACACACGAAATTAGGTAGGTATGGAAATATATAAAAAATTTAAGAAACGATTATCACGTAATGAAAATAGTGGGAAATCATAATAATAATATATAATTTATTCTCCATAAAACAAAATCAAAACTCTACAAATAACACGAATAAAAACAGGAAAAGGGACTGCATTCAGTGCCGAGAGACCCTGTTCTTCCATACAGCCCCAATCCAACGTATTATTACATTTCAAAAAATTATTCTAATAAATAAATGCACGATCACTAATAACACTAAATTATTTCCAACCTCAAAAGTTTCATCTACTGTCTCGCACTTTATTGTAGCTTACTCAGCTGCAGTAGTAATCTTACTTGCACTTTGGAGCCATGAACCGAAAGAGTTTTAATGGACGGTGGTAACGAATTATAAACTTTACAAGCATTATGTGAAAAAGATCTGCGGAAATAAACTGTTTTGTGTATAGGGACCGTCAACAAGCCCCTATGACGTAAGTTTAAACTATGTACATTAGTGCGGAACAGTAATCGTTCAGCCAGGTAGGGTGGCGTCGCAGTAGTGATGACTTTATGATAAGAACTGATGAGTGCAATGTCCTCCGCTTTGACATATTAAGCCAACCAGCTTCCTTAATTTTAGGAGAAACATGTTCACTGCGTCTGATTCCGTATATAAACCGTAAACATGAGTTTTCTTGAAGCTGTATGTGAATCAATACACGCTCCATATACGACATCTCCAAAGTTAAAATGAGATAACACGAGGGAATCACACAAATGTATTTTAGTTGCAGTTGTCAGAACACGCCTACTGGGATATAATTGCTTTAAAACAGAAAAGGATTTTCGTACGCACCCGTTAATGTGGGCAGTGAACCTGAATTTATTATGTTTTAAAACCTCGTTCTTATATGTAATTTGTTCTTGTTCTATTATTTTCATTAAACAATTTGTTCCTTTAAAAAAAAAAAAAAAAAAAAAAAAAAAAAAAAAAAAAAAACCTGACAGTTGTACCAGGCACATCCCCGAAGTTCTGGCCCGCAACTTATAGGTAGTTGTTATGTTAAATTCACCCTAAGTTACTAATGGGTCATACTATATATGATGTGAACGATGTGTTGCATATTCTTAGGATATTTTCGTCACTAGCTATCATATAGGATGTCATAGGTCACATTCCAGTTAGATTATCTTTTAAAAAAGGAGACCGTTGTAAAAGGCAGATTATGAACGGCCATTGCTGTGCAAACTATACAAATTTTGAAAGAAAAATTCGTTAACCGATCTTTAGTTGCACAAGCATTCATAAATTAATTGATTTTTGTGATATTGAGCCAGTTAGGCATACATTGATTAATTTTACCCAGTATTGGGGATTTAAAGGCCGCTTACTTTTAAAGCCGAACTGGGTATGTAGTTGTCCAATGTCGTTTGTGTCATTCTATGAGTAGTTTATAGCTTTTAGTGAGAGGTACGTTGTCCGAGACCTAGGAAAAACAAAGTGGTTGAAGTTCGTGTCACCTGTTGGTCATTCCGTACCCGTAGCATAGAGCGTCCCTGATATCGGAAGTTACTTAGACATCGTCAACATCTTCGCAGTCCACGCTTAAGTTAGGTAGCCAGTTATTGAAGCCCTCAACGACTTGGTTGGTATGTCTTCATGTAACCTATGTGTGTCGTCCATTGGGAAGTCGTCTAGCCAGTTGGAGGCATACTTGTAGATACAGGCGGGCAGTTGGAAATAGTCATTCGGTGGTACGAGCCACTGCCGATGAATTGTGTAGTTGGTAGTATTATAAAATATAAAAGTTTGGGAGTCAGAGCCACTATTTGTGTAATAAATGTTGTTGTCACTTACTTGTATGTAAAGGTGATTCGTCGTACCGTCAACCCAGCTATTGCTGACGCACAAAGACGCTCTGAGAATCACAAAGAACGAAAACACCTTAACGCTGGCATAATCGCATAGCCCGATTAGTTTATTGTTGCCCATATTCTAACATCGGGGTTGTTTCTCCCGACTCAATTACCTACTGTAGTTCCAAATTACAGCCTATCCGAACTACTGTCACTTAATTTATATGATACAGGGTGCGACCGGTAGAAAGCGCTTCCTACAAGGGTTCGGCCGACCTAATCAGTGGTCATTATTACCAAAAGGTATTGCGGATTAGTCGGCAAGGGGGTTCTTGGAGAAGTCCCTGTAGTCACCGCGAAATTTAAAGCCGCTTCGAGTCACCTTAGGCTTGTTCATTTAGTTGTGAGAGTAGGAGAACAATTTAATTAGTTTTATTTGACATTAAATATTCATTAGTGGCGCACACTTTGTTTCTTTCCTTTTTCTATTGCGGCAATACCCTTCCTGTAGGTCCGGCAGGAGAGTCACTAGGGATAAGGACCTGGCGCCTCCCGAGCATTCATTTAGAGTTCGTTCTGAAGAACTACCACGCCCGCGCGAGAGTTAGCCGCGGAACCTAAGTTACCTCGCCGCAATTCCCGACAGCTTAAATAGGTAACATAGTTCCAAATTATTAATTTTAACCTTAACAGTGGATAATGCATTGCTTCTCATTAATTTTCGACCAAACAACATCACAGTAGCCTTATCTGCAATTAAATGTAGATTATGTTTCATAGCGATAGCTGCTAATTTGCTAAGTTCATTATTTATTATTTTAGTAGCAGAATCAGTATGCTTCGGAGGGAACGAATAATAAACTTGGGTGTCATCAGCGTACAACAGGTATTTACATTTTTCTAGAACTAGACAAATATTAGTAGAGTAAATAACATACAGCAATGAGCCCAATATGGAGCCCTGAAGAACACCATAGCGAACGTCAGCCCAGAATGACTTTATACCGTTTACAACAACGCGTTGCCTTCTACCGTGCAGATAAGGTGTTATAAGTTGACATGCAGAACGATCAAATCCGAGATGGAACAAAGTGGTAACCAAAAGAGTGTGATCAATCCTATCGAATGCCTTTGAAAAGTCTAACATAACAAGAACAGTAAGCAGGGCGTCGTCAGTTGCTCGAATAATGTCATCAGTTAGTTTAAGAATGGCTGTAGCGCAACTATGATTAACTCAAATTTCTCGATATGATTACAAATTTGAGCTTTCATTACTTTCTCAAGTATATACTTTGGAAAGAGCCGGAAGAATACTAATAGGCCTCAAGTCTTTAAAACAGTGAGCATTCTTGTTTTTCGGAAGAGGTAGAATATGCGCACCCTTCCACTGAATAGGGAATAAAATGCGTAACGTGAGGGACTATAAACGGGCAACACAACCTTATCATTTTGCGGCGACATTAAGAGTCTTCTTTACCCAAGCACAACTTTTTTACATTATAGTATATAGATGATTATAGTTGCAAGAGACAAGATGATATTTTTGCTTTGTCAACTCCTGTCTTGGTCCTTAGTTAGTTCCCGCCGACACTGAGCAGCGGCGCCACTTGTTACACTGAAATTGTTGATTTACCGCCCGCCAAGATACAGACTTTATTTACAAAAAATATGATTTCATTTTTTGGGGTAATGTTTAGAAGGAACTTATCTAAAAAACTGTCGGTTTACTTTTTCCATAAATCGTCTTGATCGCGAGTAAAAAAATGAAACAAATTTGTGCAATAATCGGCGCAAAACAGCTAATCTTTAAACAATCGATATTCAGTTGCTATAAACTTTTTAAAAAAAATAGTCCGAACATTTTGTAGATAAAGGTCTAAATTTATAAAATAGTTCTATAACAAAAATTTTTTTTAAAAACAGCTAGAGTTTTTATGGCGGGCGCTCTTGTGGAAATTTACATTGGGTGCAGTGGGTACAGAAGACTCTTAACCCACAGAACTAACAACTCTCGACCAGCTGGTCGGGCGTGATCAATGACTTTGACATGAAATTACTCACAAATCACGTCACCCCGACAATGCAGGTACCGGACGATTTTTTGTCATTCTTTTTGCCGGGATGAAAACGATCAGCGGTATAGTTTTAGGATATAACACTGTTGGCCTTCGCCAGATAAACATTGCCAATTTATTCCTGTAAAAATAAAAAGTTAGATTCGTTTCTTTTTGTGTTGTTTAGTGGTGATTACCTATGAAACCACTAACAATTTCATTTCCAACATCGTCTGCTCCTATGGATTTAGATTTTATTTCATTTATAAATTTATGGACGACAGTTTCATTTACTGGCACAAATTTGAGTTGGTCAGAAACTTTTGGATGGACGCTCGAGTATTCTGTAAATGATGTTGTGTGCAGCGGTTGTGTAGCTTGAGGAATGGAGTTAACGAAGAAGTTATTAAGGTCATTTGGTTTATTGAGATGTTGAGGTATACTAGAGTTACTTCTTTTATAAATATCTAGATCTTTAACAGCCTTCCATAACGCAGTGCTGTTATTATTGCTCAAAACATGATTTAAGTATGCCCTTTTTTCGTGTTTGATGGCTTGATTCAGGAGATTTCTCAATGTTTTATAATACTCCCAATGTGAAGCTCTTTTCGAAGATTTATAGCGAATGTATGCCTTGTCACGCAACCCCATCATAAGGTACGTGTCAATTTGAGAGAAATACTCTCGAGATCGGCTCTCGAGAGCATTTCTTTCAAGTCGACACACTTGTGAGAGTAACTATCAGAGATTCAATGCAAGTTATCGATAGCGAAGGTGTTGAGAGTAGACTGTCAAGTGGATACGCTCAATTTCACTTGCGTGATAGCGACTGTCGCAATACAAACAAGTTTGAAATTGTGATAGTGCTCTCAGACTTGAAATAATCATGGCGCAGAAGAATCGAGTCTGATGTGTTATCCGTAAGCCACGGTGCCTTAGGTTTCTTAAATGTTACAGTCTTGAGAAGAAAGTATTGATCAAATAAATTAAGAAGATTCTGAGTTAGGAACGTAACTTTATCATTGACGTCCGTTAGAGTGTACAAATAAAGCGGATACTTTGATACTAGAAATATTGGAACATTTCTGGGTGTAAAGTAACGCAATCCGACTGTGCGTGAGTTTGAATTCAACTCTGTATTTCCGTTAATATATGCAAAAACGAATTGTTGAGGGATGTCGGATTCTTTGATTTCCATTTCGTTGGTGGAACGATATGATTTCGAACTTCACCGAGTAGGCTAGTACGATAGCATTTGTTCGGTTTTGCGAAAACAGGGTTCGGCAACCTCCCTATTCTCGCTTATTTGAAAAAAAATTAATTATTGTGTATGAGCATTTACAGCGATATTCATGTAGAAGTCGACATGGGGATTTCTTATAGGAATTTCCTATATCTACTTTTACATGATAAAAAGTCTTCTAAAGGACGCCTAACTTTATGCAACCAAAATAACTACCTACAACAAATGCCGTTCATATTAATATATTATCGCTTCGACTTCCGTATTCTAATTTTCGTTCGCATGCAACTCGTTCGTATTCAACTAAAGAAAAAGTTCATATTTCCAATTAGTATAGTGCCGATAACAGTTAAATTTATTTTCTGTGAGGCCAAAGCAACAATATTAAAATTAATAATTAATATGACAGCCAGATCAGTTATTTTGGTTGCATAAAATTAGGCGTCTTTCAGAAAAATTTTTATCATTTGAAAGTAGACATAGGAAATCCCTAGGGAAATCCCGAAATCACTATGTCTATTTCTAGATGAATATCACTGTAGAAAGGGATATGATATGGAATGATACAATTAACTATATATAAATCAATTTTCTGATTTACAGAAAGCGAAATTCGTTATTAACAAACGAGATTTAGAAAGGAAACTTATATCTACCGTCTTGCAACCTACGTTGATGGTAACAAAGAGTAATGTTCAATATTGGGCATTTAAAGAGTTTTCATAATGTAAATATGCACACAAAAGTGTATTAACTTATACCCACTCTTCAAAGCATTTCCAATGCTGGGTGTATTTAAATTCGTATCATTTTCAAATATTGTAACTATGTCTTAACGATGTTACGTAAATTTTAGAACGCTATAAGGGTTGTTTATCAATTTTATAACCCACTTTAAGTAACGAGGTACTCTCCCACATGAAAGAAAAAAGGAAACCTAGCATACTGATTAGATTACGTTCGCGAAGCCCTTTACTAACATCAAAATGTTTGTTAACCTCTTAATGGCACTAATATGTACCTAACCCTTAATGCAGAATCATGGACTCTAATGTAGGCACTTTGTCAATGAAGAAACTCCGAGGTTTCGTTATTAGAAACGTACTGCCGTACTGCGATCGAAAGTAACACACAATTAGATTAGATTATTATTTCTTCCCACAGTATCAGTTTTATGGATGTCTATTTTGTAACAATTTGCCGCAACCGGCGTGATAGTGCACACATACTAAAACATAACCTTAAAATTGAAAATAAAGTAAATTTTTTATGTTTAACTTCAATCAGCGGTTTAACCATATTAATTTTTACACAAATAGTAAATTAATACAAAAATTGAAATGGTTTAATTTCTTGTACAACTTGTTAAAAACAAAACAATGTAGGTAATTGTGTAAATTAGATGCACACGGCACACTATAACAACTGCACTAAGTGCTCGCCACTACTATTAAGACATGCATCCACTCTTTTCTTCATGTTTTCGAAGACTGCATGTAACTGCTGTTGCGTGATAAGTATTCTGAAGAGCAGCTTATATAGCTGCTCGTAATCCGGTAATTGTGTGCAAACGGTTTCGAGATGTCACGTTTGTCAGGTGATCAAATAAAAAATAGTCTAAGGGCAGTCCGGTCACGAGTCCGGTTATCTTGGAGACCAGAGGTTCTTTCCGATCATTCGATCATCAAAATCCTCCTGTACAAATCTTATTGTTGTGGCAGCCGTATGTGCACTTGCGTTGTCATGTTAGAAAAAATCTTCTTGCAATTTGTTATTATGAAGTTGATCGATGAACACGTGCAACATCCCACGATAACGGTACCATGTCGTCAAAGAATATCGGTCCCAAAATCCGCCTCCTCGACATCGCTATCCACACGCCTGAAATTGAACTTACCGATAGATATGTGGATTTTCTGCATTCCTTTTGTGAATTCACCGTGTTGTCAGAAAAATAAGTCTTGTCCAATACGTTGTCATCTCGTAAATTTGCATTGAACCAATTGCAATAATTTACACGGGTTTGTCTGAACGATGTAGTTTCGTAACACAGTTACGTAAGGTAAAGGTAAAAGTGCAATTTTTTACAATAGTGTGACAACGATGTCCATGAACCTAGCAGAGCAAGGTCAGCAGAACACAATCAAACATATTGCATAATTAGGGGCTAATTAAATTAAATTAATTAAATGCTACTTTTTTTAAAATTATGACATGTTTTGCCAGGTTCATATGAACTCAGCCCTTACAAGATGCTACTTTTAAATGTTAATTTTGACGTTTCGTCTCCAGTCAACCAACATCAACTTTGTGTTTTCTTATGGAAGTCATTTTTACTTTTTGTGTCATTTGAGAGATAATTTTTTTCTGATTTCAAAAATGTAAAAATCACTATCTTTTAATCAGAAATGGCGCTATTAATTCGTAAACACGCAAGAAACTACGCACGTACACTACCCAAGACAAAATTTTCTAGCCAAAAAAGAAGATATTTTAACAATATTAAAAAAATTGTGACGTTTACATTTTTGAAATAAAAAAAAATGCTCTATACCTATATAATGTTAAACTTAAAAACCAGAAATAATATTAACGGTATGATGTCGTAACATGTGAATGTTTAGAACTTTTGGGATTTTAAGGGTAAGAGTAGTTTGGACATTACATATCGAGTTACATATCATAGGAAATTTACAGGTTGTCAACATTTGGAGGGCCGATGATTACAACAAATTAAGTGGGATTGTATTCGTAAACCGTGATGGAAATACATATTCTCTTTGTTCTGCTTATATCAACTCAATGGAGCTTTGGATTCCAGATGTAGGGACCACACGATATAACGAGGGTCTGGCTCATATTCAATCGTTTTAATTCAGTTTATTGGGTTATAACTGCGAACTCGGAGCGATGGCGCTTCTGTCCTGGGAAAAGCAAGCTTGCATTTTTTGAATTTGTGTAGCATCAGGTCTGGGATGTTGATTAGCGACTGTAAATCATCTGTAATCGGTAGTGCAGAAAGACGGTAATGGATAAATTATTAGACATGGCCGGTCTAGGTTTATAATTCGGATTCGGATACAATAAACAAAACAAAATCCCTTGAGCCCATGGGTACCTACCATATAAAACAAGTTTTAAAAGTCATTATGCAAACATAAATGACGAGAGCGTATTTTCCTCCTAATAATATATTATTAATGCTAGGACAAGGAAAAAATACTGGTAGGCACGAGATCCTTACCCCATTCTCTTTCAAATGAGCCGCCTACCGTCGAACAGTTTAATGAAACATAGTGGAGCGTATACAAATACATACAATACCTTCATCAATAAAACATACAGCGTGCGTTAACAATAATTTTGAAACCGCTTTTAGTTTTAGTTTCATTCAAGGTGCATACACATGATATTTCGTTTAACGGCTTTCATAAATAAGTAAGTTTCCGTTGGGCATGCGCAAAACTAAATTTTAAAACTGGTGTTAGATTTGCTTGTACTCCAAGTGCCTATGTATTAAATTTCATTTAAATGCTTCAGTAAATAAGGAAATTGGCATTGCGCATACGCAAAACCAAATTTTGCAACTGGTGTTAGATTTGTCTTTATGCCAAATACCTATGTATAAAATTTCATTTAAATGCCTTCATAAATAAGAAAGTTGGCATTGCGCATTCGCAAAACAACATTTTGAAAATGTCGTTAATTTTACTTATATTCGTAGTGTTTACATATAAAGTTCAATTTAAATATCTTCATAAATAAAAAAGTTAGCATTGCACATGCGTTAAACCAAATTTTTGACACTGCGTATGCGCAAAATCAGTCCTATATCGCCAAAATCGGTTCAGTGCTTTAGAAGGAGTACGTGTGATGGACAGACGGACGGACGGACGGACGTCAAAGTGCAGCCAATAGCGATTTTCCACTTTGAGAAAAATACTCTAAAAACAAAGATTGAAACACACAAAAAATATAAAATGTGGCATACACAACACATACGATATAAAGAAATGCAAAAATTTTTTTAGGCTGAGGCTTGGATAAAAACACACAAACATTAAAAAAAACAGTCATTAACTCATTAAAACACATGCCATATTGTTCGTAAATGCCTAAACATAACACATGATACTACATACACACATGATCCACAACGTATACATGTAAACAGTACTCCCTCACAACACGTAGTGCAGTAAAATCGAGCGCGTATCTCGCTTAGTTTAGGAGAAAAATTTTACCGAAGTATAACTAAATGAGATGTATATCATCTTTTAGTGAATTTTAAGCCCTATCCGAATTAAATAGTTACAACTTTTTTTAATAGGGCACATTTTTGTAAATTAGCAAAATGTAACGTTTTGGAGGCGAGTCAATATTCACGTTTTCATTGATTTAACTCCCTTTATAAGTTTTATTAATTGAGCTATAGCTTTCAAATTTTCAAAGTTTATAGAAGAAAGTACAGCGCACATGATAGCAATTCAATTTTTTCTGTATCGCTAACAGCTTTTGTTTAAATAATTGATAAACCACGGCATCGACAAATTGGGTATTGAAATTTTCGACATGCGAGCAACTTGTTTAAATAATAAAAGTACGTAGCTATATATATCGTACCAAATAACGTTAAAACATTGAAAAAGTTTTTAGAAAAAAAATTAGGTCAATACCTTTTATGGTTTTCGAAATGTGATAGATTAAAGGTTGACGCGGTGCGGTGTTGGCGCGCTTATTTAATGCTTCTACACAGATGCAGCGAGGTAGTCATGGCGTACTCGTATTATAATTTGAAATTTTGCATTTGATAATATTACTTACATATTTTAATTAACAAAATTTTATTTTTATTTATATTTCTAAATTTTCTTCGTCATCAATTTGTTGTTCACTTTTTTGCATCAACTGATTGTTACAATTGCTGCTATTACATTTACAGTCCAAACAGCATTTGACTCCTTCTTTTAAACAAACACATTTATTGTTGTCGCACTTTCTATCGGCACAAAAAATTGTAAGTAGACCCCTAACGTTGTCTGGAATTGGGGGTTTTTCTGTATGGACTGTTTCCCAAGTGCCATTTTGATTTGTCCATCCATATTCAGTAGGATCCATTTCCGGTATATGGCATAAATGACTATTCGTCCAAATCTTCAATTGATATATACACCTAAACAAAATTAATAATGTCAGGAAAAATCTCGAGAAAAATAAATATGAAAAAGTGTTCACCTACCTCAGTACGTGCATCTTAAATGCATCATCTGTAGGAGGTAGTTTGAGAGGCACACTTATTTGAAGACATTGTCTGTTTATATCTTAGATCATTCAATGATTTAATTTTTAAATCTTTATTTCGGAAAAGATGTAAAGCACATTTCGTTGCAATGTCAATAGCTTCTGGTACTGTTACATTTGAAATTTTTTGAAGTTCCTTAAAAGATTCATAACCTTTGTTTGCAGTGTCAAATGCCATTCTCTTGCCAATTCTAAAAAATGCGCTTGTTGTATTACAGCCTGTTAATGCGTGAAGCGACAATAACGTTTTTGATAGATCTTCTCCAATATTATTAACAATATCCGTAATAGAAATTCATCTTTTTTTGTTTATGTGTCCTAATTCTATGAATAAACGTTCCAATCATCCCGAAGCCGATACTAGAATAATACTCCATATCTTACACGATTTTAACATTTGTAAAAACGAGAATGTTTTAATCAGATCAGTGGATACAGACGTATTCCTTCTGTTGATATACTTCTACGTACAAATTGATAACAGCGTAAACAAACGTTTATTCATAGAATTAGGACACATAAACAAAAAAAGATTAATTTCTATTACGGATATTGTTAATAATATTGGAGAAGATCTATAAAAAACGTTATTGTCGCTTCACGCATTAACAGGCTGTAATACAACAAGCGCATTTTTTAGAATTGGCAAGAGAATGGCATTTGACACTGCAAACAAAGGTTATGAATCTTTTAAGGAACTTCAAAAAATTTCAAATGTAACAGTACCAGAAGCTATTGACATTGCAACGAAATGTGCTTAACATCTTTTCCGAAATAAAAGATTTAAAAATTAAATCATTGAATGATCTAAGATATAAACAGACAATGTCTTCAAATAAGTGTGCCTCTCAACTATCTCCTACAGATGATGCATTTAAGATGCACGTACTGAGGTAGGTGAACACTTTTTCATATTTATTTTTCTCGAGATTTTTCCTGACATTATTAATTTTGTTTAGGTGTATATATCAATTGAAGATTTGGACGAATAGTCATTTATGCCATATACCGGAAATGGATCCTACTGAATATGGATGGACAAATCAAAATGGCACTTGGGAAACAGTCCATACAGAAAAACCCCCAATTCCAGACAACGTTAGGGGTCTACTTACAATTTTTTGTGCCGATAGAAAGTGCGACAACAATAAATGTGTTTGTTTAAAAGAAGGAGTCAAATGCTGTTTGAACTGTAAATGTAATAGCAGCAATTGTAACAATCAGTTGATGCAAAAAAGTGAACAACAAATTGATGACGAAGAAAATTTAGAAATATAAATAAAAATAAAATTTTGTTAATTAAAATATGTAAGTAATATCACAGATAAAATACTGTGTATCTGTGGTAATATTATCTAATGCAAAATTTCAAATTATAATACGAGTACGCCATGACTACCTCGCTGCATCTGTGTAGAAGCATTAAATAAGCGCGCCAACACCGCACCGCGTCAACCTTTAATATATCACATTTCGAAAACCATAAAAGGTATTCACCTAATTCTTTTTCTAAAAACTTTTCCAATGTTTCAACGTCATTTGGTACGATATATATAGCTACGTACTTTTATTATTTAAACAAGTTGCTCGCATGTCGAAATTTTCAATACACAGTTTGTCGGTGCCGTGGTGTATCAATTATTTAAACAAAAACTGTTAGCGATACGGAAAAAATTGAATTGCTATCATGTGCGCTGTACTTTCTTCTATAAACTTTGAAAATTTGAAAGCTATAGCTCAATTAATAAAATTTATAAAGGGAGTTAAATCAATGAAAACGTGAATATTGACTCGCCTCCAAAACGTTACATTTTGCTAATTTACAAAAATGTGCCCTATTAAAAAAAGTTGTAATTATTTAATTGGAATAGGGCTTAAAATTCCCTAAAAGATGATATATATCTCATTTAGTTATACTGAGATATTTTTTTTTGTCGCATTCAGAGTTATTTTTACTGTACTAACGGTACACAACATACTGTAATACCTCCACCTCTAATCCAAAAAAAACACACAAATACAACAACAAGGGCGGTCTACTCTTTTTGTGTAATTAACATTCATAATTAAATTATTACTTTGTCGTTGGTCTATGTGACGCCACGAAAATTATTGTAATACGAGAAAGCGGTTAAGGGTGTTTTTGTTTACCTTGTATTTTAGTTAACAGTTAACATAGAAATTTCTGAGAATTTTGTATTGGTCCACTATCTGTTAGAAGTTAGCAGGTTAACTGAGAGCAGAATCGAATCTCTCCTCTCTGTTGGGGAGAAGTCTTGTCCCGTGTTAAATAACAAAAGTAAAGAGCTAGCTAGGGTTTTGTTTAGGTGTTTTGTGTACGGTCTTTCTAGCCTGCGGACCAGTGCACACACCCCTATTTTTCCAAATTTGAGCACGCGCCCTACTCTAACGCTGCCAATATAACCAGGCAGATGGCCGATTTAATATAATGTGCATTGTACAGTAGGTACCTTTAAATAAAAATAGTGTACCTTTGGAATAACGTCAGGTGGTATAAAGACGTTGCTAACTCACTTTTGTATATTTTCATTATTTTTAACTCTATTCGAATAGCCATATTGTATCTTTCTAATTGCTCTATAAGGTGTTAATAAAATAATAAGCATGCAAATTTCATGGCAATTACAGTATCCGTATCTACTTTTCGCTAAATGAGAGCGAATACGCAACTCGACGCATTCACAAATTATAATGGAAACAGTGGCGACGCAGACACTTGTTGACTGAAACTGTTCGACGCCAGGGTGATCAATATAAATTGTAGGGAAATAGGGTAAAGTGACGTCAAAGACCTTTATCTCTTTAGATTTGAGAGACTGCAGAATCTTGCAGTTAAATTTTTATTATTTGCATAATTTGGTTGCGATTTACCTTGACTACCTACCGAAATTACTTACCTACTAGCGGATATAAAAAGTGGATCGCTTGACGTAGTTTTTTAAAACACTGTCCTGCTTTGTGTATAGCCTGATTTCCATTTTGTCCTAATAAAAAATTAATGCAACGTAAACCCATGTCACTCTGAAAAATTGTTATTCCATAGAGAATTTATAATGAAAACCTTAGAAAGAGTATTCGATTTAGAAATGCAAATGTTGCATTACAGATGGGAATGAAGCTGCTTTAGAAATTTGTATTTATGTTTCATTTGTTTGTATTATAGTAGTATGTCAATGAAATTTTGTGGGATTGTACATTTGCCTCTGCAACCAAGCAAAAAACATTGGAAACTGTCATTAGTTAACTAAAAGAAGTATAAATGGAATGAACCCCATCTTCTGGCTCGTGAGAGCAATTATGTTTAATACAATGGAATTATGATTTACATCTCAAGATGCGTAAGATAAGATACCAGCAAAGTTTAATAAGCAAAGTATATTTTAATGAGATGTTATGGCAAAAAATGTGTACATTACTGCTCCCGATTTGATAATAAAACATTATTTGCTTACTTACGGTTTTGGTTTTCAGTATTCTTGATAGGATTCAGGTCAATTTTTCTAAGTAGTCTAAGATTTAGCACCATTTTAGCGGCTCCATTTTTCGGTCAATCGGTTTTTTTTTTAAATGCGTCAAGTGGGATCGAGGTAATTTCAAAGTATGACAAAACGGTCACAAAACCATCTCCTGGAGTCAAAATGGTGTCAACTTCCGAGCTTATGTGTGAACCAGGGCAATTTAGAATGCGCTGAAAACAATATGTAAGACGCATTGCCAACATTTAAGACCAATCGATTCAAAATTCACGGTGTACTTTTCGCATACCGCTCATTTAGCTCGTTTGCTATATAGGCAGGTTCAAATTCGAGGGTAGTTTAAACTTGGCAAAGTGGCGTATTTTGTGCTTAACAAAATGCTACTACTTTCGGAGATCCTGAAAAACATAAATTTTGCAAAATCGTTTATAGTATTTACCGAAGTTTTTTAAAAAGATAAAATAAATGACAAATTATTATGGCCACTTTTTCTCTCTTTAAGATGCTAGTTTTAAATTTAAAATCTAACGTTTCGTATCCGGTTAACTATCATCTACTTTGTGTTTTTTTCTTATAGAAGTCATTTTTAATTGTTGTGTCATTTGATAGAGCATTTTTTCTGATTTTAAAAATGTAAATGTCACTATTTTTTAATAAGAAATGGCACTATTAAATCGTAAAAACGCAAGAAACTACGAACATGCACTACAAAGAACAAAGTTTGCCCAGCAAAAAAGAAGATATTTTAACAGTATTTAATAAATAAAAGAGCGCAAAGGGTAGACCGCATCTAAAAATGCACGGTTAACCACAACCATAAGGTAGACCACACGTAAGAATAGCACATATACCTTGCTGTCGGTTCGGCTGTAATTTGTGTACTACACTTTTCCATCGACAGTTGTTACGTCATCTACGATTAGCCCTCTTATTTAAGAGGTATTTTAGTTATCAAGAAGAGGGGTTACCTTTGATTTCTTTTAGGATTCAAGATTTAATTCGTCTCGGTCTAAATTCGATTTTCAATACCAGTATAATTCCGGATACGTTACATTACACACGATTTTTGGTTCGACATATGAATTTAGGTAATTTAATAATTTGTTGAATTAGACGCACAGGATTATTAAAACACTCCGTCCAACGTGCTTGTCGAAGAAGAGAGAGTGGGTGTGCGGGCGTGAACGACTCCACCGAAAAATGGCGTCGGTGGCAATTTAGGTATGCCAACCAACCTCAACTTATGAAAATAAACTGTTACAATATTTATAGGGCTGTCTTTTTATTAAAAAAATTCACAGATTTCGCAATCCTTGCAACCATCGGAGACATTGGAAATGATAACCGTATAACCTATAAAGTCATAAACTCATAAATAACCCTTCACACGGAATAATCTTGCTCCACTCGCTTGCAAGCTCGCTCGTGTCGCAAACGTAAACTTTCCGAATAATAAGCGGCGTAACATGCTTGTAATACTATAACGGGCGATGTACGAGAATTTTAAATTCGAATTAACAAAGCCCCTGCGCACTGTTAAGTAAGTACCGTATCGACAGTATCCGCGACTTTTTCTGAAGCTACCGATTGCAGTCGAGTACGGTACAATCAACACTAGACGCGACACCACTGTCTTCTTTTCTACTCGGCAAACCTGGTAAATTCATACCCATACAAAACATAAGCATTTCCATAAATTCCAATGCTAAAATTAATGTACTAGGTAGGTTAATCTACTTATTTGAATAAACGTTTTTTCATTATTACAGACTCGCCTGATTCTGTTATCGGAAGCAACTTGCAGGTCGACAATGAGTTGATTTAAATATAAATCCAGAATGTATTATTTGTTAATTTCATTTTAGCAATAGCCCATCAACAAATAAATACGATGGAAAAAAATAGGCAATAATAGATACAGTTCATAAATCATTTTGTTGGTTTATCTCAAATAATCCTTTGGAAAGTAGGTATACGTAAAGCTAAAGCCACGTCATACAGACTGGGTTGTTAATCCACTCGGCGAAGAAAAAGGTACTTAAATACACAAAATAAAAAATTTATCAAAAAGCATTTTCGATTATCCACGAAAGTTCGCTCTTTAATAATGCATACGGGATAAGGATTATGGCAGTTTTTATATTTTAAATTAATTCATAAAATCCGTGATACATATCGTTAATTAAGTACAATTACACGGTAGGAAATTTCGAGCGCTTCAAAGAGACGTGTCCACATAAACCACGCGTGTTGCGTATGTAAATTTTTACAGAAGAAATAACGCATGCATGTCACGCATATTGTAATCATTATTGTTCAGATGGTTCCTAATATGAGAATGGGTTGAAGTGATGCTTCATTGAATACTGTTTCCATTTGTGGATAGTTACGTACGCACTACGATCAACAATATAGCTTAGGTGTATCCAGGTGCTGAGGGTAATCTCAAAACGAAATTTATTCATGTAGAACACCACCCCTGACAATAAATCGTTTTTATACACTAAAATATTTGCTTGTAGATCCCTTGACAGGTGGGTGAATACAACAGCTGTACAGGTGTAAGCCATAAGCTGAGATAATGTAGAAATACTGGTATTAAAATGTTCAAATGAAGCTGTAGAAAAAATAGTGTATTCGTTATTTCCTGTACGTGAATGAGATGACCTCATTTTAGGGGCAACGTGTGACTATAGTCTGCCAACAAAATTTCAGATCTGTATTCCTGTGTAGAATGTAAAATTTGTATCGTTTCCTGTTATAATAAACAGTTTAGTTTCATCACAAACATCCTATGTAAATATCTTGTTGACGGAGCGTGCACACTTTTTACTGCATTTTTTAAGAATTAAAAAAAATGTGCTATTGTTTGCGTTTTGTCCGTCCGTCCGTCGGTACCCACTTCTGCCCTTTCGAACTACTTCTAGGGGAATGGTCTTAGAGTCCTGGAATTGTTTGCAGTAGCTAGATTAGTAAGCGACGGGGCCTGGGGGGGGGGGGGGGGACTAATTCTATCTCTCATTGTATTCTAATTAAAGGTCTCAACGAAAGGAACCGTTTTCTACCAACTGCTGTCCTTCTTTCTGTCCTCTTATCAAAGTACGGGGTGGAGGGGAAGTGGAACTAGTTTTATCCCTCATGGTACTCCAATGAAAGGTCTCAACGAAAGGAATTAATTTCTACCAACCATAGTCCTCCTCCTCGACCTCTTATCGTGATCGGGTATATTCCCTTATACCTCAAGGACGGATTGTCGGAGGGTTCTCGCAAAGGGCGATTGAGACGTTTGCAAGAAATATATCCATTGGTGATGTAAAAACAAAAGCTATTTCGGATTAAAAATGCGCTTTATCTGCACAAGAGTTGTGCACAATTTATACTTTTACTTTTTAGCGCATTTCCACAAAAAAAAAAATGCGCTATTGTGGCCACTTTGTCCGTCCGTCCGTCCGTCCGCTAACTTTGCGACGCTACTAGTTCTTTATCTTAAGAGCTATTGTTCTACTTTTTCGCTATTTGGTTCGTTATGGTTTCGAGTCTTGTACCAAGGAAGGAATTTTTTCTGTACCGCTTACAAAAAAAGTTATTGTAAAAAAAACAAAAAACCGTTTTTTACATGTTCCATAATTTTTTTACACTTTTGCCGTTTATTAACGATCCTAGAGATCGTTTATAATTTTGCATTGCTATCTCTCGCCTGCCGGTTGATCTCTCCGTCTGTTCCTTTGTCTGTCTGTCCATCTATCTGTCCGTGAGAACGATAACTTTGTTTAGAAATGTTCGATCGCTTTTACATCTCCGTTAGTTATGAACTGAATTGCATGAAATTCAATATGGGCATAGCTTTAGCCATATAATACGCAATGCTAAAAGTTGAATCGAATCGATTCAAAATTCACAGTGCCCTTTTCGCATCTCGACCATTTATAAACCGAATTGCAAACTTTTTACTTATAAAAGTATTTGAATGAAATTTGATACATAGGCACTTGGAATAAAGGAAAATCAAACGCAAATTTCAAAATTTGGTTTTGCGCATGCGCAGTGCCAACTTTTTTATTTATGGAAGAATTTAAACGAAATTTGATACATAGGCATTTGGGATAAAGGAAAATCAAACGCCAATTTCAAAATTTGGTTTTGCGCATGCGCAGTGCCAACTTTTTTATTTATGGAAGAATTTAAACGAAATTTGATACATAGGCACTTCGAATAAAGGAAAATCAAACGCCAATTTCAAAATTTGGTTTTGCGCATGCGCAGTGCCAACTTTTTTATTTATGGAAGAATTTAAACGAAATTTGATACATAGGCACTTGGGATAAAGGAAAATCAAACGCCAATTTCAAAATTTGGTTTTGCGCATGCGCAGTGCCAACTTTTTTATTTATGGAAGAATTTAAACGAAATTTGATACATAAGCACTTGGGATAAAGGAAAATCAAACGCCAATTTCAAAATTTGGTTTTGCGCATGCGCAGTGCCAACTTTTTTATTTATGGAAGAATTTAAACGAAATTTGATACATAGGCACTTGGGATAAAGGAAAATCAAACGCCAATTTCAAAATTTGGTTTTGCGCATGCGCAGTGCCAACTTTTTATATTTATGGAAGAATTTAAATGAAATGTGATACATAGGCACTTGGAATAAAGGAAAATCTAGCGCCAGTTTCAAAATTTTATTTTGCGCATGCGCCGTGGCAACTTTTTTATCTATGGAACTATTTAAGTGAAATTTGATACTTAGGCGCTTGGAACAGAGGAAAATCTAACATTAGTTTTAAAATTTAGGTTTGCGCATGCGCAGTTCCAACTTTCTTATTTAGAAAAGCATTGAAATGAAATTCCTCTCATAAACTGAAATTGAAGTAGCACGTCAACAATGGATTGCCCATGTGCAACGCTATCTTTCATATTTGTGGGCGGATTTTTACGATTTTAACAGAAGTTGAATCTTACAAATGGGAAATGAATGCAAGTGGAAATGCGCTTTATGTAAATCGTTTACGATTACTTTTTAACTTGTTACTTATTTTATGCATTATGTATGCCTTGTATAGTAAATTAATATCATTGAGTTCTGCAGATTGCAAACCTTGCAACATATGATCTTTAGTACAGATAATGATTATTAACGAGCTCCTAGCCAGTTTATAATTTTGCGGTGACTGTCCATCTGTCCGTTAACACGATATCTCGATAACGAATGGACCGATTACGATGAAATTTTGTAGGTGGATTCTTTATCAAATTTGTAGATCGGAGGTCGTGAATTGACAATGTAGCCCAAAAAATAAGGAAGGCCCTTTTAACATCTCCGTGAGCCGAATTACATGAAATTCAATATGCGTATAGCGTTAGCCATATAAAACGTAATTCCAAACATTGAGCCTAATCGATCAACATTCACAGTGCCCTTTTCGCAGCTCGACCACTTATAAACCGAATTGCAAACTTTCCTATTTACGAAAGCATTTAAATGAAATTTGATACATAGTCATTTGGAATAAAAGCAAATGTAGCCAGTTTTAAAATTTGGTTTTGTGCATGATGTGCAGTGCCAATTAAATGAAATTTCATACATATACACTTTAAATAAAAGCAATACTGACACGATGTTCAAAATTTGGTTTTACACATGCTATAGCCATACCCAGGAGCTCGTTTTCTATATTTTTTTACACGTTTATTATTATATTACAACAGCCACCAGCCTACTCATTTTGGTGTTATCATTCTGTATATGGTATATCGTGTCACTACTAACAAAGATCATATACTCATCTTTGCTATTAAACGCTTTTTAGTTTTCATTAAACTTTATTTCCTTTTCAAACGTGCTTCTGGTGTGTGCATAGTCATTACATTAGTAACACTTGCCGTTGTCATTGTATCCTGATAAACGAAATGGATTAAAATCTAAGAAACGTAAAAGAATTAAGTTTGAATATTGTGATTGGCACCCACTTTGACCATGATTATCGTCGAAAACATGAAGTTAATGTTCATACTGAAAAAAAATTTTGGATAAAATACGTCGGTGCGCCGGAAAACCGTTTTCAGCCGCTGCTTCCACACAAAATGAAGAAATATTGGTTACTACGCCCTCACTTGCTGAAAAGTCGCATTAGGTAATATTACGAATGGATTACCATAATACCATTCAGGGTTTAATGTCGCTTAAAAATGTTACGAAAATGTTTCTAGTCCTTATATCTTTGCATGGGTCTAAAAGCTGCCATAGATGGTTCGATTTTAGATAAGTAGGTATTACATTAGCGCCTGACGATGGGATCTCTTATGTTAAAAGCTAATGTCAAATTGGGGTAAAGTTAAATTTAAAGCCGAATCAATTGAAACCACTTGTGGGATAACTCTTTTAGTTTTCTAATAAGAGGAATTTGTTTTCAACGTAGGGGTCAAATGGTATTTTTAGATTTTTACAAATAAAGAATTTACTATGGATTTCTATATTGCATTTTAAATATAACACTTAATTTTTCAATTTTCACGAGAATGTCTTTCCGACAAAAATTTGGTTTTGGATAGATTACTACTTTTCTTATAATAATATCTAATAAAATCTTGACCAAAGAACGCTTTACTACATTTAAGAACGACATTTTTATTAATTATTTAATTATAAATGTAAACTTATAAAGCAAATGAGTCTGACTGTAATTTCTAAAGCACTCACGTGAAAATTGAATATAAGGTATTTTGGTATAATCAAAGCTATGGCACGTAAGAGAAAAATCACTCTGATGAAAGATCCTAAGATGAAATTTGGTGATCCTTAAGCAAAAAAAAAAGTTCACATTCCTTCGAAAAAAAACCAAATTCCGTTTTATTCAATTAAGTATTATGAAAAATTTGCTTCACAAAAGGCTAGAAAAAAAATGTTTTAGAGAACTATGATTTTTTTCTTATTATAAAATACCTTTTTCGATTCAGTTTTAAAAAATTATTATTTTTTGTTATCTAAAAACGCAAATAATTTATTTTTTCGTGAAATTATACTATTTCATTTATTTTCTATTAAAGACTAATTTTTTAATAAAGCATTTTTTTAGGTGTCGGGTGGGCGCTTAAAGGGCTGTGCCTAGGGGAGAAAATGTTCCTAAACCGGCACTGACTACGGCCCTGCTTTTAGACGGGCTATTGTAATAAGGTTTTAAGTATGGTCGGTTTGGTGTCGAACGAATCAGCGAACAGTATCGTAGATTCAATTGCCTTTAAATTTCAGCCTGCGCTTCCCTGGAATAAGATTTCGTGGACAAATCCGTAACTCAGCCAATATGAGACTTATCGAGCGTGCAAACGTGACATGTTGGCTAAATTACCGAATCACTAAGATGTGACCACTCTAATAAAAAAAATACATGTCGATCATAGCCTATGTTACTATGACCATTGAATATTTATTATTCGATGCTATATGACGTTATTCTGGTAATACATTATATGTATAAGAAATGAAGTATACAGTCTGTGGTTGGTCACTCCGACGTACCCTCCCGATGACACATTTTTTAATCATATTAATAGAGACATTCCTGAAACACTGCTAAAGTTATTAGACATTCTGTTTTCAACAAAGAAATACTGCCGAGACAAAAAAATCCCAAATAAAGGTCACCTCAACAGCTCACGCCATAATAAACGCAGTTCGGTTTCGCACCATCAGTTCAGGATCAGGATCCAAAAACCTGATACGTTTAATGAATAGGTCGGGTTTTTGATCATCTTATGCAGATACACAAAAATTTGAGTTGTCAACAATTGCTCATGCCACTGACGCACTTCCTCTTAACTGATTTGGTTCCAGCGCGAAGCCAGGAAAATCAAATCAGACGTCGCGTCCCATCTTTCCCTCAACTGAAGCTACAGTGATGCAGCCGAGGATGCAGCATGTTAAGAGGTTTTACCAGCAGATCCACTTGTGGGTGGGGAATTCTTTGCATTCAAAGAAATGGGGGTGGAAAAAAGTATCTTCAGTGCTGGAACCGGTCCGCACCTTGAACCCTGCCACAACCTTACTCTATACATATATTGAACATGATATTTTGCTCGTGTAAGACTGGGTGCGGACCAAGGTGTGACTGTAAGAACTATAGGTAGTAATTGATCATAAAGGTAATACACATTGATGAAAACACTGGAACTAAGAAAAATCTTTAGAAGCGATTTTCTCACCTCGGAAACTTCCTGGATTTTTTCTGATTATAGGTCTCTATGTACATACACTCCCTAATGGTTGAAGCTAGGTAGAAAATTTAATGGGCTTTCTTGCGCACCCTCCACATATCGGGTTTTTGGATATGTTTAAGAGGAATGGCCAAAGGAAATTGTTGGTCCAATTTCAAACCTCGAAGTTTCAAATTTTTTTAATTTATCCCTCGACTGGACTGTAAACATCCTTAAGTTTCAAAGGCGCTAGATATAAATAGAAGAATCAATTTGTTTTGACCTCTTCGATTCGCAGTAATTAAAAATATATTCCTATTTTAGTTGTTCTACAAGCTTCACCATATTCACAGATTTTGTAGTTAATCTGTGACCATATTGTTCGCTTGACCAGATGATAATCAAATTTATCGTTATGACATCTACAATTTCGTTGCGAATGTCGAAGATTGGCACTTTTGATATAAGCCAGGTAGGTGGGTGGAACGGTTTGTTTTTTCTCGTGATTTTTGATAAAATACCTTCATTCGTGCATCAAGTTATTTATGTAGTTCAAGCATCGCATCGCTTGCTTTTATGGGAGGCGACGTACGCCATAAAAGGTTGATTATGCTTTCATTACATAAATATTATGCTCATCATAACGAATATATTATCGACTTTTAAAGGAAACAGTTTAGACTATCCAAACCAAACAATAGCGCGATCCAATTTGCCTTTGACATGAACACATTTTCTCCTATTTAATCGACATTCTAAGTATTCCGATATTCTTTTGCTGTGCACAATAAATCTCTGTGCATGGGTGGTTCAAATTCGTGGTTCACCATTGGGATCTCGGGCCTCCGCAACGGTGGGTAGATGGAGGCATAGTTGCCGCTTTTTGTGACTTAAAAAAGCAATTGAAATTTTTGAAAAATCTGAGAAAATAACTGAGATTTCTCCGAAAAACTGAAAATGTCATTTAAGAAACCAGTTCCGCCGTTAATTGTGTGGTATTTGATTTGCGTTTTTTTAATTTTTCCATTTTGTATCATTTTTATAGTCAAAATAATGCAATATGCGACAACGGGACCTTTCTAATGTCAATTAATCATTTGCTGTAAAATAGAAGCAATAACTTATTAATAATTAAACAATTTCGAATGATGATACCCACACCTATGTAATTAAATACATGCTTATCAGCTCGTACCAACTTCAAAAAAATTTTATTTTGCGTGAAATTCAAACGATTATCACTTCTAAATCTAAATCGAATTGTTTCGGAAAATGTCAACTTTTATAAGAATAAAAGGATGGATTTATTTAATGGCACTAGAATTTTCTGCCAGCATTCCGTTTCCATACTTCTTTATCTCCGCTGCAATATTAAAGACGGCATGCAATTCATGAGAACCACTGACAAATTGCAACCATAGATATATAAATACCTAGATACAGCCATCCTTAACAAACGTACGTCGATTTTTAAAAAACATATTAAAGAAATTTGTACATCTCTCCATTACTTTCTAACCAAGAAGAAACATGGTCTATCTCTTTTTATTGCATTAACCACTATGTCGTACGCGAATCGGACGCTTAAAACAACAAACTTAGAGCGTCCGATAAATCATGTGACAGTTGACACATTTCGCGATCGTGCGAAGTCAAATCTTAACTAAAAATATTCGCCCTAAACATGATGAGCGGTTTTTTCACTAAATATTATGTAATTATTGCGTTATCAATTGAATACAAATATCATAATATAGTGCTTGCCATAACGATAGACGCGTCCGTAATTGTTATTCCTGAAATTGTTTTATTACATGGCTTGCAGAATAACAAAAAAAACCTAAGTAAGTAAAGTTTATGTTCAACATTTTAATTTTAATTGCATGGTTTTAGGCATAATAATGGTAACGGAGATTAAGTCAGGAAGTGAATTCGTTTCCTATTATCATTTTGGCCTAGGTATATGATGTTGATGCAGTGCGTTTGTATCATGATTGCAAAGGAGAATCCGTGCAATATTAGAGACCTTTTGCATTCTTCACGAAAATTTCCCCTTTATTTATCGGTTAGTTACTGGTTATAACGTAATTTTTGTGACATTATTTTTACCTTTTGCATTGCACCCGATGGTTGTTTTGTTACGTTATAAAGTTAGGTTATTTGTGTGTTTATTTATGTTGTAAAGTAATCTGATAATTTTGTGTGTGATATGTGCTAACCATGGGCGTAGCCAAGGGGGGGTTTTCGGTGTTCAACCCCCCCCCCCCCCCGAAATGTTCAAAACATTAATTACAGTAATGTTATATTCATACATTAATAAGAAAAGAGGAGCGCAATACAGTTGCAGTTTCTGTGCTTTATTTTTATTCACATACCTACTTACATATTGACGTTATTTTATGCACTCTTTGTCGTTTTATTTACTTGAACCCCCTCCGAATCTAAAACCTGGCTACGCCCATGGTGCTAACAATTTGATTGACAGTTATAATAAATAATACGAATCTTGTCTTCCATGCTCACGGTACCTATATAAAGGATATTATAGCGCTTAGTAATTGATTTGCCGAAAGTGATGGTAGTAGATGTACGTCTTTTTAAACTATGTTGGTGCACGGCTGTATCTATAATATAATATCTATGGGATTTTAAAACATGCGACCTCTGATATTTAATAGCTGAACTATTAATGTTGGTTGCCTAATTTCAGAAATTTTTTAATTTGTATCCTGCCCTTAAAGCGTTCCATCTCTATGTATAGAAGTAAAGCAATACAAAATACAATCCTGAAATTATGAATGAAGAAGTAAACAAAACGAATAATATGATAGTTATTCTTTGTTCATATATTATGTAACTATTCAATTTGTAATAGGTTACTTAATCTTCTGCAAACGAAGAGTAAAATGATATACCTTCCTTCGATACAGATTGAGTGCGTATTATCACACAAATATTTGAAATATCTACCCACATAAGCACTTTTATCTGTGTAGCATTAATCTGTCCGTTCTCCGTTATTTTCACCGGTTATAATGAAATACTACCCTTCGCTTGGAAGTGCGGAACGATAAATTTAATTACTACTCATAGATGTCCTACATTATTTTTGTTATCGTGAAATGGAATTGAAAATAAACATGTCTGCTTGATTATCAAAGAGTTAGCGTGTTCTGTAATTTTTTTGACAAAGTACATTTTTCAAGTCCTAGCCGATGAAACAATCGGAAGAGATAATCAGAATGCGCTAGCGACTCTCTCACTTTGTCATAAACATAACACACATTCAGCCCTCTCCCCTCTGTGATGTATCACTAACGGTCTGCGCTCCTCTTTTAGGGCAATTTTCCGAAAGAAATTCCCCTCTTGATGGTTTTGTCCGTCTGTCTGTCCGTCTGTTCCTTGTCTAACTCGAGAACGAAAAGAGACGGCGATGCCAAACCTCTGCCAATCGATTTCTACGAGTTCAAGGATAACTGCTATAAGTGGTGCTATTAATATGAGCCGAATGAAGCGTCAAAAAATTCCTCAACTGAAAATCGTATGCGATTCTTCATATCTTGTTTAATATTGCGCAGACTAGTTATTAAGAGTCTTCTTTACCCAATCACAACTTTTTTACATTATAGTATATAGATCACTATAGTTGCAAGAGACAAGATTATATTTTTACTTTGTCAACTCCTGTCTTGGTCCTTATTTAGTTCCCGCCGACACTGAGTAGCGGTGCCACTGGTTACACTGAAATTGTTGATTTACCGCCCGCCAAGATACAGACTTTATTTACAAAAAATATGATTTCATTTTTTGGGGTAATGTTTAGAAGTAACTTATCTAAAAAACTGTCGGTTTACTTTTTCCATAAATCGTTTTGATCGCGAGTAAAAAAATGAAACAGATTAGCGCAATAATCGGTGCAAAACAGCTAATCTTTAAACAATCAATATTCAGTTGCTATACACTTTTAAAAAAAATAGTCCGAACATTTTGGAGATAAAGGTCTAAATTTATAAAATAGTTCTTTACAAAATTTTTTTTTGAAAAACAACTAGTTTTTATGGCGGGCGCTCTTATGGAAATTTACATTGGGTGCAGTGGGTACAGAAGACTCTTAATAGCCAGGTTGCGGACAGCATTTTCCGTTATGTTAGACGGCCATTTTTTCTTATAACATAAGAAATATAAATTTTTGTAGAAATAATTTACGGTATGAGGGCTTTTTGTACGATATATTTATAAATAGCGGAACCAATGAAAATGAAGTTCTTATAATGTGTCACTGCGCAGTACGTAATCACTCATAAATAACATTTTCCTGCTAACCTACAATTGTGCAGTGTTTATGTTGGCGGTAGTTCTTTTCTTTTTGTCTAAGAGCATAGTAGTGAACTTTGGACATTTTAACACAATGTAAAATAAAAGTGAGGTTAAGACTCCTTCAAACTTATAAGCAAAATTGAACACGCCCAGCACACACCGCAACTTAACTTTGCTATAAAAATGTTTTATACTTATAAACTTATATTATAAGGAAAAATGGCCGTCTAACATAACGGAAAATGCTGTCCGCAACCTGGCTAATATCGCTTCTAATCAAGGTTAAAAGTTTAAAACAATGTTTAATCCTACAAGTACAGAGCGATTTATACTGCGTGATATTTACGGTATGAAAAGATTAATACTTTCAGATGCGTACTGTAAAGAAAGCCTTGCCGTGATATAGGTATAATGGCTTCCCTTCTATAAATTTTAAAGTAAAATTTTAGCAATATTTAAATTTTTTGAAGATAAGAACAACACGAAAATGTTCTCACGTATTATGCAATGCGAAACAGGGTGCTCATTTTCTAAATATTTGGCATTCCTACTTAATTTTTCTAGAACGACTGATATTGATTTATGAATAATGAGTAGGTAATTCTAGAATTAGGTACTACTACATTTCGGCATTGCATAATGTATGAGAATATGTTCATATGTTATCGTTCTCACGTACGGAAACAAAAAGGCTGTAAACTCTTTGAAAATATTTATTCAAAGATAATATTGATTTAGCGTTCGACAAATTTTCGCTTGCCTCGCCTTCTGCTTATTAAAACACTTTTCTATGGTTACTTTCTTGTTTGTTTGTTTGTGTGTGTGGGTGCGGGAGAGAGGGGGTGAGGGTGTGTGTGAGCCAATGTCGGCTCACTGACTCGACTCGTTGTGTGAGCGGAAACTATTAGCGGTACGCCCGTAAATTCTTTCTTCCACGTCCACACACGAGGAAATTCTTTTTGGCTGTATAGTGACGAATATAAAATACCAAAAAGGAAAAATAAAAACGTTTAAACAAACACTTTTCGTCAACAGAACACAGATACCTAATCTGCACTAAAAAGCCAAAAATAAAATTTTCGTTGAAAAACTGTTGGGATCTTTTCAATATTCATAATTCTCAATCTATTCTTAAGATGCCAGGTTCGGTAAAATTATGCTTAGGAATTGTGCAAACTCTAGGGCTTTAAACTTTTTGGAGTGACATCAGGAAGCGTAATTTTACTGAACCTCATTAACATATTTGAAAAGTACATATTTATACTGCTGATCAATAGAGGGCGCTTTTAAGTGTACCCAATTACAGTGACTTTATTACCCAATTAAAGTCCCTAGATTAGGGAGTTTATACCCAATTGTAGAGAGTATGACTTTATACCAGGAGTCGGCAACCTATTAAAACGGAAGAGCCGAAAATTACAATTTACAAAATTTCCTAGTTTCCACAAAAAATTTTTCATTCAATATTATAGTTTTTGGCTATATACAGGGTCCTGCAACAGTGCGTCGGTTTTTCCTACATAGGTGATACCTGGTAAAAAAATATTGGTGGGTGCGGATCTACAGAAATTATTTTTGAATGTACAGGGTGTTCCATTTTTACGATGTCAATAAATAACTGATCTTTTTAAATAGAACATATCCTGCATATTTTTACTTGTTTCAATGCCATTTGTTGTGCTATTAACTATTCTTTTTCAAATGGAACTACCACTATTTTATTTCGCTATTCGATTGTCTTTTATGTTCTCTTTAATGTTTATAAGGTGCCCTGTGCTTAAACCCCGCAGTTTTGATGTTATTCAATATTTTTCACAACAGTACCTACTCATTAATTAATGACGTGTTTATAGTAATCGGAGTAGGCTGCTATAATATAAAATCAAAAGAATACCAAAAAGCAAACAAGTGTCACAAATTAGATAATTATTTGCTGCAAGTGTACTTTTGATTTCGTAAACAATTAAGATAATTAAAAAGGTGAATTTCGAACAAATGAACTCATATTTTTTAGATAAATACGGAGAGCCGCAACTTTATATCAAAAGAGCCGCAGGATGCCGACCCCTGCTTTGTACCATTGAGTGAAAAGTACTTTATACGGGTAATTACAGTGACTTTATAGCACTAGTGTATACCGAGTTACAGTGACTCCATACCGTGTGGTCATACGGTGGTAATATTTTCTATTGGTACCTAGTTGGGAGATTCGCCATGTGTAAGATATATCTCAAATAAAACGAAAATGCGTGCTCGCCCTGAAAGATTCAATAATCGACTGGTACGTGATAATATGGACATCCTTATCCTTAGATAGTCGTAAAACCTAACGCGTCACTACTGGCTCAGGTGGTCCTCGCTAGAGCAGCGGCGGTTCGTCAGAATAACTTCTCGTCGGGGTGTCCTACATTCGACCATCCTGCCCACTGGGATGTCCTTACAATAGGAACCGGGGTCGTTACCTGTGAACAACAATATATTTTTTGCGCGATCGGTCATTTCTGACTATTTACCATGGGTGTTTCCATGACAGTACGTAGAATTTACCAGTTGCTATGATTACGACGACGCCAAAATTACTTACCGATCTAAAAACAGAACAGCAAAAATACTTACCGACGCCTTTTTAAAAATCAACAGTCTTACATTACATTTAATCTTTAATTATTGTTAGGTACATTAAACGTACAATTTGTGCTGTTGTTTCCTATAGCAAGACGCTCATAAAGTCATAAAGGAAGTACAAAGCTAGTAAACTACATCAGACACATGCACCTTTTTATGAAATTATTAATTTCAATTTTGACAAATAAACTGGTTACCTAGAGATTGACACCATACCACTTCGATCATTTCGATTTATTCTGCTCGTTAATTTCTTAGTGCATATTTATATTGGTTGCATAATTTTAATTTCGATCGCGCAAAAAATGTTATTATAAGCACGTCGAACGTTAAGGGTTACCGTTCTCAGACAATAATTGGAGTCGTCGCTTCGCTCCTCCTCCAAACAATTGTCTTCGAACGGTAAAAATCCCTTACCGTTCTCCATATTTAATATACTATAGCCTACTTCCTTTTCTTTCTTTTTTCTCTTGTTCAAATAATGTACACGCCGTTAAGGAATAGCCATACAAAATTGTCATCATATCTGAAAAGAGCACAACTTAATACTAATCGACGTGTCCGAGCAAATTTCAGAAAAAAAAACTATGATTTACCATTGTTTTTTAAACAATGGATTTACTAAATTTATTCCAAGTTAAGAGACTCGCACTGTATGTAGCTTTGACACTAATTAGAGAACATTCTGTAGATAAAATTGCAATAATAAAGTAACGCTGTTTCATTTTGTTATAATTCCGTAATACCTTTGTATTTAATCATTAATTTGGGAAGATAATTTAAACGTAAGTTAGAAAGGAGAGCTCCGAGCTTATTTTACATTATTCAAATAAGTACAGAATTAGTATGTCATTACAAAATTTACATTTGGTAGACTCTGTAATTGACAAAGAGATGTACTCTACGTAATTTATGGATGCTGTACTGTAGAAAATTGTATAAATTCTGAGGTAATATTAAAGCTGGGAAAGTTTCAAGTTCACCGACACAAAATTATTTTATGCCCGTATCATTAAATCCTCGCCGTAATCCCCTAACATACCTCTTACTATTAATCCTCAGCTACACGTAACAGGATATTACATAAGTTCAAAGGAAACATATATATCAATAAGGGTCGTTATTAGTTCAACTAATCCCAATGAAAACTTACTGCATTAATTAGTGTCAAGCTGGTGTCTTTTAAATTAGATAATATCATTTAAATGAGGACTACACAAGTAAACAAGGCTAAATGGGAAAATCCGTCAACATTGCATTGAAAAGAACCTGTAGAGCTAATTTGTAAACACTTTTAAGCGAAGAGGATTTGGAAGCTTGGAGGGTTGAATTTTTGCTACAACGAATTTATTAATATTAATTTAGCACGTAGTTGGATAATGTTGGATTGTCGTAAGTTTTACCTACCGACCCGCAAATAGATTTCCATCGAATATTTCCATGTAAAACGTGTCGACGTTTTCAAAACGTTGCTTCTGAATCTAACATATTATGTGTGCGTTCTACTTCTATGCAGACTTTTGTAGTCATCGACTGAACTAATTATATTTAATTTGATCATACAAACATGCAGGCACTTCGCAGCAGAGTTGGACTGGGTCAAGCATAGAGTGACCCAGTGACCCGGTGACGCAGTTAGTTTACTGACCCAGTGACCCGGTGACCCAGTTGACCCGGTGACCCAGCGTGACCCGGTGACCCAGTTTGACCCGGTGACCCAGCTTGACCCGGTGACCCAGCTTGACCCAGTGACCCATCTTGACCCAGCTTTACTTAGTGACCCATCTTGACCCGGTGACCCAGTAATTAAATTCTTGTTAGGTATCATCCAAAACAATTTCAAGTAACTTTTAATTTAAAAAAAAAACTTCCTCAATAATATTCGCCAACAAGCACGTAGCCCAATTTCATTCAAGAGAACTAATACCTAAAAAAATCAAATGCATTTGTTTATAGTTTGTAGTCAAGTAGTCAATGAAAGTATTTAGAGAAACGATTTATTTGGATTAAGCTAACTAGTAGAAGAAAATTAAATGTGAATGAACACCTGTAAGCAAACTGGTAAGCCCTGAAACAAAGAAATGAAGGAGGGAACTGTTTAGAAATAACATTATTCTAATACAATTCGGGACATGGAAAGTTTTTTACGGCAGTATTAAAGCAAACATCACAGAAATGGCAGTTGTCAAGCAATCGAGTATTATTTTCAACAAACCAGCATCTCATTTATTTCATAATCTGTACACTTGAACCGAAGGGCACTGACTTAACTGCGTTATTCGATCAAACTAGGTTACTGGGTCGAATTGGGTCCCCGGGTGAAATTGGGTCGCTGGGTCAAACTGGGTCACTGGGTCAAACTGGGTCACTGGGTCAAACTGGGTCACTGGGTCAAACTGGGTCACTGGGTCAAACTGGGTCACTGGGTCAAACTGGGTCACTGGGTCTAACTGAAAAGAGTATGACGTGACCCAGAGACCCAGTGACCCAGTTTAATTCAGTGACCCAGGTGACCCAGTTGACCCAGTGACCCAGTCCAACTCTGCTTCGCAGAAATGATTTTAGCGTTGAAAACACTTATAGGGTGCTAATTTCAAAGTTTATATGGAACGTTTATATGAAACGCTTGAATGCATATTATGACGCTTATTAACGAGCTCCTAACGAGTTCATAATTTTGCTGTGCCTGTCCGTCCGTCCGTCGCGTCGGTTCAAAATACATGGGTGAGAAAATGGACTTAAAGGTATAAAACTAATTTTGATAATTTCAAAATTGTTTCAACTCTTTCTTTTTGGATAATGCTTTCCCTAGACACTGTCGTCCAGGAAATAGAGACTGAAAATGGACCATTTCCTGCAAAACGAAAAGTAGTTCCAATTTTTTTGCTTGTCATGAAAGAATATCTGGTGGTTAAGAACCCAAGTTTTCGACCTCCCACCCCTTGTGCTTCCCCCGTACCACTCTTAAAACCCAAGAAATTTGGTTGATTTTTTAGTTTTTCAATCATATCTTTTTATAGGTTCATAGGTTATCAATCAGAAATTGTAGACTATAAAATTCTACACAACTTTGATATACACTACTTTTTTGTGCACTGTCGTATGCCTGTTGGTCTGTCCGTCTGTTCCTTTGTCTGTCTGTCCCTCTATCTGTCCGTGTGAACGATATCTTTGTTTAGAAATGTCCGATCGCTTTGACATCTCCGTTAGTTATGAACTCAATTGCATGAAATTCAATATGGGCATAGCTTTAGCCATATAATACGCAATGCCAAAAGTTGAGTCGAATGGATTCAAAATTCACAGGTGCCCTTTACGCATCTCGATAAACCGAATTGCAAACTTTTTTATTTATGAAAGTATTTAAATGAAATTTGATACATAGGCACTTGGAATAAATGAAAATCTTACACCAGTTGCAAAATTTGGTTTTGCGCATGCGCAGTGTCAAAAATTTGGTTTAACGCATGTGCAATGCTAACTTTTTTATTTATGAAGATATTTAAATGAAACTTTATATGTAGACACTACGAATATAAGCAAATTAACGACATTTTCAAAATGTTGTTTTGCTCATGCGCAATGCGAACTTTCTTATTTATGAAGGCATTTAAATAAAATTTAATTTTATACATTGGCATTTGGCATAAACACAAATCTAACACCAGTTACAAAATTTGGTTTTGCGCATGCGCAATGCCAACTTTCTTATTTATGAAAGCAGTTAAACGAAATATCATATGTAGGCACCTTGAATGAAACTTCGACACTTCGAATAAAAGTAAAACATGCCAATTTCAAAATTTGTATGTATTTGTATACGCTCCACTATTTTTCATTAAACTGTATAGACTTCGACCATAGGCGGCCCATTTGAAAGAGAATGGGGTAAGGATCTCGCGCCTACCGGTATTTTTTCCTGGTCCTAGCATTCATATTATTAGGAGGAAAATACGTTCTCGTTATTTATGTTTGCATAATGACTTTTTAAACTTGTTTAATTCGTGTGTAAGTTACTTTCAGTTAAGGCATGACACTTGACAGTTTAATTGACAGTTGCGGCGCTTGCCAGAACTGATAATGCATGGTCGGTTTACAACAATTTTTAGTCAATGAAGAACGATTTTGGTCCATTCATGGCCATGTAGAGTAAAAAGTATCTACAATTAATTACCAACCTCGTACATATAAATTACTGAAAAAAAAACGTATCAGATGTAAAATTGCATGTTAAATCTAAAAATGTAAAAATATACAGTATCCCTTTAAATCTGCAAACTTAAGGTCACGTCCGGTCAACCGAAAGTGATAAGTAAACGCTATTTGAGCATTCAATTCGTTTTCATTTATAATATCACTCACCAAAATGATATATTCATACTACCAATTCTGCAAACTTACAGGGGTGTGTCTAATTTGGTTTACTCACGACATAATATGCTGAATACAAAATGTTCACGAATAAGCCAGTTTTTTCTGTGAATTAATTCTTTGAATTAAAATCCGGAAACTATGATACCATTGTATTAAAAAATTCGTCCTACTGATGCAATCTAACATTCCTTGAAGTAACATCTTATATCTATTTTCCAAATGCTAAGCCTTTCATTTCTTTAATTTATGGACGACGCATTTCTTTTGCCGATATATAAAATGCCATTTTACTTCCCGCTTTCTAATTGCGGAGGGTATGTGCATTTATTGCTGTATTGTAAGTGAAGAAAAGGCTCATTTCCAAAATTTTAGTGAACGAATAAATTTAATCTTTATATATAACAAGTTAAAAAGTAATCGTAAACGATTTACATAAAGCGCATTTCCACTTGCATTCATTTCCCATTTGTAAGATGCAACTTCTGTTAAAATCGTAAAAATCCGCCCACAAATATGAAAGATAGCGTTGCGCATGGGCAATCCATTGTTGACGTGCTACTTCAATTTCAGTTTATGCGAAGAATTTCATTTCAATTCTTTTCTAAATAAAAAAGTTGGCACTGCGCATGCGCAAAACCAAATTTTGAAATTGGCGTTTGATTTTCCTTTATTCGAAGTGCTTATGTATCAAATTTCGTTTAAATTCTTCCATAAATAAAAAAGTTGGCACTGCGCATGCGCAAAACCAAATTTTGAAATTGGCGTTTGATTTTCCTTTATTCGAAGTGCTTATGTATCAAATTTCGTTTAAATTCTTCCATAAATAAAAAAGTTGGCACTGCGCATGCGCAAAACCAAATTTTGAAATTGGCGTTTGATTTTCCTTTATTCCAAGTGCCTATGTATCAAATTTCATTCAAATACTTTTATAAGTAAAAAAGTTTGCAATTCGGCTTATAAATGGTCGAGATGCGAAAAGGGCACTGTGAATTTTGAATCGATTCGATTCAACTTTTGGCATTGCGTATTATATGGCTAAATCTATGCCCATATTGAATTTCATGCAATTCAGTTCATAACTAACGGAGATGTAAAAGCGATCGAACATTTCTAAACAAAGTTATCGTTCACACGGACAGATAGATGAACAGACAGACAAAGGAACAGACGGAGAGACCAACCGGCAGGCGACAGATAGCAATGCAAAATTATAAACGATCTCTAGGATCGTTAATAAACGGCAAAAGTGTAAAATTATGGAACAAAAAAAAACGGTTTTTTGTTTTTTTTACAATAACTTTTTTTGTAAGCGGTACAGAAAAAATTCCTTCCTTGGTACAAGACTCGACACCATAACGAACCAAATAGCGAAAAAAGTAGAACAATAGCTCTTAAGATAAAAAACTAGTAGCGTCGCAAAGTTAGCGGACGGACGGACGGACGGACGGACAAGGTGGCCACAATAGCGCATTTTTTTTATATTTTTGTGGAAATGCGCTAAAAATGAACCCCTGTTTCTTCTGGTCACGCAATAACTTTAGAACGATTTGACCGATTTCATTCATCTTTTTTTTAAAGTTTTCTAATACCGTGTAGAAGGTTCTTACGTCAAGAAAAACTGAGAAAATCGCGCAGAAAATTGGAAAATTGGAGAAAACTTATCGATTATTTAAACATCGCGCGTTTGACGGTGCGACGGCAATTGTTTTAACAGCTATTGACGCCATTGGTACCGCCACCAGAGCCACTATTCTTTGGTTTCCGGAAATGGGTCAGATTCTATAAATTTTTGACTCATATCCAGAAATACAATAATTGCTTTAAAATTACGGCATTTGGCGCAACAAAAAAAAGGTACGTTGCTAGCTCTGAATCGCCAAAAGCAACTAGAAGTGAGTGCGTTTATTTTTTATTATTTTGGGGAGAGGTGGGGAGATTTTGGGACAAGTGTGTCCAAATCTCTTTTCTGGCTAAACGGTTGAACCGATTTAAACCAAATTTGCTACACATATTCTTGGACATAAAAGGGTAGAATCGCACATGCGCAGGTGGGGCGGGTGGTACCTGTGCTAGCCATAGCAAATTTTTTGAAATAATTTTTTGTAATTATTTATTCCAGTCAGAATTGAATAGGTATTCATAGCTAAGAAAGAGGAAAGCGTCCGTCGGGTCAGCTAGTTATCGATAATAATGTCTTTAATTTGCCTTGCCTTTGCGCCACTTCACAGATCTTTAAATCAATATTATGATTGCACGAGCGTTGCCTTTACACTATCACTATCAAAATTTAAAAGCATATCTTCCACTGTAAATAATATTGTATTTTCAAATAGACACGTATACAGGGTGGCCCACTGAAAACAGTCAACCCCAATTTTGGTAGTTTTGCCAGAAATGTCCGAACAGGACAATTTTAGTTTTAAAAGGGGGACAAATAAATTAAATAATATTATTTACGTAACTTCAACCCTGAGAATGGGGTGAATTTCACCCCAAAAATTTCAAATGAGAAAGGGTGGTAAAGTTAGATAGTTCGATATGTATGCGCATGTTCATTCTGTTTTCAGCCAATGTTTTTATCTATCAAAACCGATCCAGAGAAAACTCGATTTACATGGATTTGCAGTAGGTACAGTAACAATTATTCAAATTACAGAAAAAAAATTAGCTATTACTTTATAAGTGTTCTAGGCGTTCTAGCTAGATGACCACCACTAACGTCTATACCAAAATAAAGAAAATGGCGTCGTACGTTTTGTTACGCTCATCACGTTTCATAATGTTGGTTATCATTGTATATCAATAATATCTTCTAACAATGACAAATATACATGTCTCCAGTTCGATTGCCGGGAAGAAAAAAATGTCCAACAAGACAAATTCCATAGATACCAGCCCAAACGATTACTTTTGCAGGAGGTTGGGCATTTTTGCGGGAGCTAGCACGTATTTTTCACTCCTTATAACCGGAGCTTTCAAAATGTGTTCCAAAATACGCGTTTTTATTCTTACATCACATAATTGTTGCCACCTCAGAGCGGTGAAAAAGTAGATGAAATATGACAACAAATTGTATAGTTAGCGTATCAATGTCACGCGAGTGTTCGGTCGGCGCCGGCGACTTCCTCGCCCTGGCAGAAAGACTTCACCACTGGCTGAAGTAGATAGCAAATGTTTTTCATGTTTGTTGTCAACGTTCATCTACATACTTTGCCACCGCCCTGAGGTGGCAAAAATGATTTATGTGATGTAGGAGTAAAAACACTTATTTTGGAATACATTCTGGAAGCTCCGGTTATGAGGATGAGTAGGCGAAGAGGAAGAAAAGTGGAGTGCCGGTTGATAAAAAAATCTGTAAAGCGCGAAGCCCGGCTTACAAGATCGACAACATACCGGGTTGGTGATCCAAAAAAGGACTGCATATTTTGCAATGAAGATGACAGTACTGAACAGCTTGTATTTATCTGCATCTACAATTGGCATTGGTTATACAATACATGGCTATGCGAAGGATCTCAAAGATGTGAAAATCCTAGCCAAATTAACATCAATGTATACAAGGTGGTGCCTAGCGCAACGCAGCATAAATTTCTCTATAGTCAATTACTAGCTCCCCTAATTCTAATATTATTTTAGAGCAAAAGTCTAAATAAGTTTTTTTTAGAGAAAAAAATACTGCATCTGTTCATACTTTTAGTTATAATTTTCCATTTTTCAAAACCGTAGAAATCGACAAAATAAAAAATTACATTTTTATAAATCAGTGATGCTTTGGAATCTATAACAAACCACAAACGCATCGCATCTAAGTTATCGTTGTTTGACGTCGAACGATTTTCATATTTAATTCTGTTACAACTATCACATGCAAGAAAAGCGGCAATTGGATAATGTTTTTTTTAGAGAATGTATGCTGCATCTGCATCAGATACTATTTATTTATCATTTTCCGGAATCAGAGTACCTACATAATCGAAGAAAAAAAACTGATTTGAAGAAGATTTGTTCCTAAACTTTTCGGATTTTTCGCTACTGCAGCCAAAACGTTGAATGTATTGTCGTTTTCCTGATGGTTTTGACGGACATTTTGAACGTTATTGCACTTGCAGTTCTTTAAAGTAGTTAGAGCGCGTTCGGCTGAAGTCAAGTGATGTACTCGGCCTACCTATTACTTACGGTAAACGTCCCCAAAAAATGTTGTTATGAAGGAAACATAATTAGAAATACGGTATGAGTGGTATTTTGTACCTCAGCACAATGCAAACGTTATACATAATTTTTAAAAAGGTATATACAGTAGTCAACTTGACTAGTCTCCCTACTTTTCGACCCTGTTTCAAACCTTTGCACACTAAATGTTGACGACACACCGCGACTAAATATTCACAGTGTAAGCGGTAAATCCTAAACGAATATATTTGTTTTTAATCAAAACGTATGCGAGACGTATGTAAAAGCCGGGAAACTAAATAATTTGGCGTTTTACGTGAAGTCGGTGTAGTGGATTTGGTTTTTCGATGTTGGCGCCAGAGATCCCCAGCCGCTATCTTGATCTCGATCCGATCAGTGTGTCAACAAGACGTGTGCAGGCCTTGATAAATATCGCTGGTTTTGGTGTTCTTTCTGAAAGACAACATGCCTTTTGTGAAGAAAAGTGCTCAGCAGAAGAAGGAAAAGATTGTCCTAGCTCAGCTATATACTAGACCTAGTGGAAAAGTCATCAGATTAAAACGCGTGCTGCATAGCGTGCCGCCGCGTCAGAGTAGATGCCGCTTCGGCGGTAAATATCTTCCTTATTTCATCATTTTCCGTGCAAATTTAGATTCGTCACAAAATTTCGCTTCTAATGAGACCCATCTCATTTAAGTCTTGATACAAAAACCTTCTCTAGCTCAGAAAAACTGAGTCTGTCCATAAGAGCCCATGTTAAAATACCCTGTTTTTATTGTCAAATATCTCAGAAACGGTACATAGGAACACTTTTTTCTTTTGACCATTGGAAAGTGCGTCTCTCAGAGAATAAGTGACCAAATTTTCACCAACTTCTTGTTACTTTACCTAGGCGCTCTAACTACTTTAACTAATTTATAAACAAGTATAAATTTAATATACGTCAAAGGCAAATGAAACGTGATCGCTGTTTTTTTAGGTAATTCCAAGGCATATTTGATTTATTGTAAAATGAACCTTTTTATTTTGTCGATTTCTACGGTTTTGAAAAACGGACAATTATGAGGAATAGCATGAACAGATTCAGTATTTTTTTCTCTAAAAAAAACTGATTTAGACTTTTGCTCTAAAATAATTTGGGGAGCTAGTAATTGACTATAAAGAAATTACCATTGAAATCCCTATGCTGCGTCGCGCTAGGCACCACCCGGTATGCTTGCCATGGAAGCAACATATCATAAATTATGCTACACTATTATAGATATAGATATTATAGGAATGAGATGAGCAGAAATTATGATCATTCTCGCGGTGTTTTTGTATGGCTCAGTCATTAGTGAAGTTATTGAATATACAGTGCGTTCGAGACAAGAGGGTTATCTCAATATCTCTTTTATTTGACGAGATACAAAAAATTTTTAATATAATTTTGTATGTGACATTACGATTTATCTGATCGCATATTCAAGCGTCATCCAGTATCGCTACCGGTGTAACCGGAAACCGATGCAACTTTTGTTTTTCAAATGCAATGCCTATATTTTTTTAAGATATTTGAAAAGAGCAATCAATTTTCTGTACGACAACATAAACTATGCATATGGTGGATATACAGTGAATTTTTTTTAAATGCGAACATAGGAGTTTGAATACAATGTAATTTCCCTATGTTCGATTTTAAAAAAACACCTCGCTCTATTGAGTAGTTCAAATGAGTAGTAGATCCAATTGACCGCTGTCACATTTTTAAAAATACCGCCGTCCAATTTAATTACGAAATCGGTTAGGTTATTGCTTAGAATGTCAAGGAGGACACTTCGAACATTTATTGTAATTGTTTTCGTTATTTATTTTCTTATTTTCTTCATTTATGTATTGAATAGATCAAATCAGTAGAATAGCAGGTGCACATGACCTACAAATAATTGAAGGTTGGTTCACAATGAGTTGTGGTGTCAGTGCGTGGCCTCTGACTTGTGAGGTCATGTTATCGTAAGTTTAAGAAAAATGTATCCTAAAGTTGCTATGGCCTCACATGGCTTCTTTAAAAAAATCTTACCGAGTGCTCTTCATCATAAAAACTTAGAGTTGCTGCTCATAGTCACACAAGTTGCGCGTTTTGCTGATGAGAATGTGAACCGCGCACACTCATAGATTGATGTGTTTTTTTTAAATCGAACATAGGGAAATTACATTGCATGCAAACTCCTATGTTCGCATTTAAAAAAAACTCACTGTATAAAAAATGAGAAATTCGTTATTTAATATTTAGAAAATTTGCCGTGTGCTGTCAATGTCAGCACGGTGCCTGTTACATTATACGGGGAGATCGTATCGTGCAAAAGTAAATCTTAAAAACGAACCATTGTAGGCCATTTCTGAATGATGTGGCATGCTAGAGTTAATAAATTTTCGAAATATTGAATCATGAATTTGTCCATTTTTTTTGTATATCAGCCATATGCATATTCTATGTTGTCATACAGAAAATTGATTGCTCTTTTCAAATATCGTAAAAGAACAAAGGCATTGCATTTGAAAAACAAAAGTTGCATCGATTTCCGGCTAAACAAGAAGTGATACCGAAAGTTTGAATATGCGATCAGATAGATCGTAAGTTATATTTGACAAAGGTTTCGTATCTCATCAAATAAAAGACTGGCTCGATCTGCAAATATAATGTGCAGAAAATGTGCGACAAGTTTCCAAAGTACAATGGAGTCTTCGCTGGCGAGTTTAATGCACGCAACTCCGTTCCATTGCCTGCTCTGATGCTCATGCTTGATAGAATGGTTTTGGAGTGACCGAATATTGAGAACAGCAAACAACCAGCCAAGGTCCTTTGCTATCAATAGCGCAACTTCTTGACATACAAAACTCAATATTCCAGAGATAAAAATAAAAAAATCAAGATTTAGGATATAAACTTCAAGGTTGAACATCTGAGACCCAATATCTAAGACACAAGATTCCAAGTGAACAATGCAAGCTACAAGGTGAATGATTCGAGATTTAAATTGTAAGGTTCAAGATTTAAAACTCGAGACTCAAATTTTGAAATAAACACTTCAAGGTTCAATAATCAGGTTTTGAGATTCAAACTTTAAGGTTCAAAACAGAAAGTTCGATAAAAAAAAAGAATAGTAGAGACCAATCATGGTTTGAGCCTTTAGGTTTCGAAGTCTATTGTGATCAATAATACATGCAGGACAAGCACACATTCCTCAACCAGGATTTTGAATTCGATGTCTAAAAGGTTGAAATGAAAAGATTCAAGATTGATATTTCAAGAGATTTCTTGGGTCTATGCAAGTACTACCGGCGATTTGTTCATGGATTTATCGATATTGCAAAGCCATTGACCATGTTAACAGAGGAACACAGAGATTTCAAATGGGATGATAAGCGGATTTAAAGATCTCAAACAAGCTTTAGTTACGACTCCGGTGCTCAGCTCAGCTATCCAAGAGGAGAAGGGTGAAGGGGTGTTTGTCTTAAGACTTAAGACTTAAGTCTACTCGTAATGTTGGAATGGGTGCTGTACTATTCCAAATCCAGAAGGGGCGCCAGAGAGTCATTGGATATTTTAGTAAAAAACGGAACGTAATCTGTGTTACTCGAAGAACTGTTAGCATCAGTTAGTCATCAAGTCAATCGAATATTTCCATAAGTATCTATATCATTAGAAGTTTCTCGTCTACCGCCAGAATGGAAGTGAAGTACGACGTGAAGGTTCAAGCTAGTGGTTATCAACCTGGAGATCTAAGCAGACGCGGTCTATCTCCGAAGTTACAAAGAGCTTGGGAAGGACCATATATAGTCGTGAAGAGAATAAACTACTTATTATATCGAATACGAAAACTATCACGAGGAAAACCGGTGGTGGTGCTCATAAATCGGCTGGCCCACACACGGGACAGAATGGGCCCGAGGAACAGGAAGCAGTGAATGTGATGCAAGTGAGGCCACGACAATCTACTTTTCGTGGAATTTTGGCACGTTACGCTGGAACGCAAAGGGCACGCTTTGGTGTTCCCGTGAGGAATCTAAAGATTTGTTTGATGCACCAAGGACGTCAAGATGTCCAAAGGTATTGCCGTAGAATTTAAGTTCCGATTTGGGCGCTTTTTAAGAAAATTCCTGTTAAATTTGCTGAAAGGATCTTCTCTGGGAAGATTTTAAAATTGAAACTTCAAGATTTCTAAAAAAAACTCTGGGAATGTGAAGTTTACGAGAATGTTATCGGTTGTAGATAAAGGTAACCAAAACCAAGAGCCCGACAACGTTTCTAAGAATATTGCGAAAATCATTTCTAAGAAATTTCTTAAAAGTTTACTAAAAGGTTTCTAAACCCTATCAAATTCCTATAGGAAGACGTCAAAAAGGCTTTTTAGGAAAGTGTTTAAAATGGACTTACATAGTCTTCGAAGAAGATTACTAAAAAAACGGTAAGAAGTGTTTCTAATAATATAAAACAAGAATTTTAAGAGAAAGTTCGAAAAGTAAGAGGTTCTAAGGAAAGCGCTTTTCTCTGAGAGTATTTCTAAGAAGATTGCGAAAAGCCTTACTAAGTGTTATATAAAATGAACCTTTTAAATTTTGGGAATATTTTTAACGAGGTCATAGATTGACAAAATATCGATAATTTGACCCTACGTACTGACTACAAGAATTTTCGAAGCTTTGTAACACGAAGATGCAATCATGGGGAAAGCGACTGCAGTAGTCGTATAGAATATTTTGTCCCTTAGCATTGCAGGATATTTTTTAGCGCATTTTTTAAGAATTAAAAAAAATGGAGTGGAACTAGTTTTATCCTTCATGGTATTCTAATGAAAGGAATTAATTTCTACCAACCATAGCCCTCCTCCTCCTCGACCTCTTATCGTGATCGGGTATATTCCCTTATCTCAAGAACGGATTGTCGGGAGAGGGTACTCACAAAGGGCGGCTGAGACGTCTGCAAGAAATATATCCATTGGTGATGTCAAAACAAAAGCTATTTCGGTTAAAAAAATGCGCTTTATCTGCACAAGAGTTGTGCACAATTTATACTTGTTTGATGTTTCGCGCAAAATAAATGGTCGCCGTAGCTTATGTAAATTCTAAGAGGTATTCTACTCGTGATAGTACACCTTTTGAACACGTTTTTAAAATTAAAGTTTTACTAATTATAATATAAGTGTTTTTATGGACTATTACTTAAAAAAAATACACATAAGTAAATTCTTCAAAATTTGTTCAAGTTAAAAACTACACTATAATAAAGATTTGTGTATCAAAAGTATATCTAAAGAAAACCATTTCGAAGCATCCCAAATAAACTTAAATATAAGCCGAAGCATTGTTTCTGAACTTATGGGTAGTTTCATTTTCGTAATATTCTGCGGTAACGAGAAAATGTATCCTAAACTTTCGTTATCCGAATAAAATTGAAACACACGGATAGTCAGAAGAATTTAATAAATTTTGCTTCTTTGTACTTGTACATAACTTCAAAACCCTTTAATTTAAAAAGTCGGGTTGTAATTACGGGGAAATTAGTTGGCAAGCTTACACTTTAATTTCGGTAGAAAATTTTGATGAAAAATCCTCTCGGCAGTTTCTAAACCAGAAGATTAACTGTAAAAATAACTTATGTGGCCCGGCTATAACCCCAGGTAATTAAAAATTTTGTAATCGTATTGCGTAATTTCGTTTTCTTCAAGATTCGCCTTTTGCTCAAGAACTCAAACGGTAATGCTTTCCCTATTATATATCTACGAAATAGGATATGCTCTACGTCAGTTTATTTTTCGCTAGCTTCGTTTACAGAATGACATTTAAAATTAAATAACATTTCATTTGTTCCTTGCATAGCCGTGAAAGCTGGGTTTAAAGTGAAATTATGCAAAATACAGAATTGCACAGAAGTGATATATTCAGAAAGTTTTGTTTCAGAGAAAATTTTTATAATGTGATTGCCTAAACTTACGTAGGACATCTTAAACTTAAGACGGCCTTAATGACGGTTGAATTATTCAAGATAAACCTAACAAGAGCGTGGGCCAAATTTAATAAAGAGACAAAGACGCAAGGCAATACGGTTTGACAATTTCATATTTTTAACTCCATCGAGATAAAGGTTTTTCACGATAACAAAATTTAGACATAAACTGAGAAAACGGCTTGGTATAAGAACAAAATAAATTGAATGAATTTAGTCGATCTATAGGAAATTTTTCGATAACCGTTTTCCAAACATTTTTCGGGAAGTATTTATTGTTACGTCGGCAACTATTCCTCACATTTCATTCATTCATTTTAGTAAATGATATTGTTTTAGAACTAAATAACAACAAACTACACAACAAGCGATTACATAAAGGGATCGTAGATGAATTTCAAAATATCATAAATCTTGGTGACATCAATTTATACGTGAAATACTATGCAAGATGATAACAATAGAAATACATTCTTTGTCAGCTCTTGACGCTATTTTTGGTATTTCGACCTAATTTTTCAATAAAAAAAATACACAAGAAAAATATTTAGTCGTTTCACTTTAGAAGTTTTCATATTAAAAAACTCAACCGATTTGTATTAAATAAAAATTCTAATTTATTTTTACTTGCGTGTTTTTTATTTCACAATTTTTGTTCAACTTACAACAAAATATGTACGCTAATACTCGTTTTTCAATGATTGACACGGTATGCGGTCCGCCACCTTATAACGCGCAAGCTTAGAATGCAGGGCACTATAAAATACCATGTGCAATTTGAAATCAACACACGCCGCTGATCGGCCAGCTAGCTCCGTTAGCCAAATAGTTAACAGCGTAGAGAGATATGCTCTTACTCAGGGTAGTAGGTAAGTGAATTAAAAACTTTGACAACATATTATTATAAAAGATTCCAAGTAAATCCCCGCTACTAATACTTACTGGTGCTTCGATTCAGGTCTTTCAGGCGCCACCTAATTCCATTACCAATTTTATCTGGAGCCACCGGAATTAGGAAAGGTAACTTCAGTATAAAAAGAGTCAACAATTGACCCACAAGGAAAATTATTATTTATTAAGTAATCAAATAGTATGCAAAAATAAAACAAATAAAAATGAAATCTTCCCATGAACGATAATATTAACACAAAAATTAACTCACCAACAACCCCTGAAGTTATGTGACACCTCGTATCGCTAAGCAAAGACAAGTATAATTACTAGAATTTAAAATTGAAATGAGTAACTACGTTATAACTCTCTATTGACCGGCGTGGACCGGCGTGAAAAGAGCGGCCAAAATTTCCGAACATACCCGAAGCGAAAATAGACCTTGCCACAGAATTTTTTTGCTCTTATTAATTTTCCTCTACATACTGAAAGAACTCTATTTACAATTAAATAGAAAACCCTCTCATCAAGCAGAATTACGAGTCAATAAGGGTTGAACAAGCCACCTTCTTATCATATCTTCAAAACGGCACATACTATAACGATCAAATTTATGTGGATGGTTAATGATAGGTCGAGGATAAATAATCAACAAAAATAAAGAATAAAGAAGCATATTTAGGGAATTGTGTAAAAAAATTACCAACGATACCTACAAGACATCCTATTCATTGTTTATTCTTCCAGATAGGTACAAACACAGCTTGTATATAACTCTCGCCAGGAAAGATTGCCGGTCACAGCACACCTTGTGTCGATTTACAATCTTTGTTTTTATTAAGATGCGAGCGACTTCCGAAATAGGATCGTGCTAATGTTGAACAAAAAGTCTTTTCGTTCAACATTGACACGATACTATCCTGGAAGTCGCTAGCACCTTACGAAAAACAGAGATTGTAGATCGGGATCAAGTGTTCTGTGACCGGCAATCTTTCCTGGCGAGAGTTATAGTTAATGATTACATATTCAAACACAATTAGCTACAAATAATGTTTATATTCGATTACACTTTATTTTATATATGTAGTTTATGTTTATAGCGTAAAAAGTAATAAACTCATAAAGAGCATTTAAAAAAGCGACAGTGCACCTCGGTGTGAACCCACGGAGTCATTGGATTTGATCCATTTTCAATAGGCTTATTACATGTGTGGATATAAATAGGTCAACTGCGCAAAGTTTGAAGCAAATCGGTCCGAGCGTTTGACAGTTATCGTGTTCACGGACAGACGGACACCATCGACTCACCTATAAAGCTTGTATCGCTTTGCTCTGCCGTTTAATAAACATCCACACAGTATAAGTGTAAATTTATACAGTAAGAGGCTGTGTTAAATGGTCATTAGCCATCCATGGACACCCACGATTTTAAAAATATTGTAACTTAAAATTATTGTATGTTTTTTATTAATTTTGTCTTACTATAGTTATAAATTAAGATATTTAGTAACTCCGATTTTATATTTTGATGCAAAATTAATTAATTACAAACTTTGAGATAACACAAAACAACATAAAATTAAAATTTAATGTGACACAAAAATGTTCGGACACCACCCCTTAATAATGAGTTGCATCCCCTGGATTCGTGTAGGCATGGTCGCCACAAGAGCTTTGCATTCATCGGTGCCAAAGGTATCCCAAATCTCTGGTAATTTTTCCCTCAAAGAAGCAATATTGCGTTGCGAGTGATTACGCAAACGTTGCTTCATTTTATGCCACACTGACTCAATGACATTGAGATCTGGACCGCCTTTGGGGGTCAATCTAAAGCAATAATATTGTGGTCTTGTACTCTTTTAACCATTTCTTAGTCGTGTTTGCCGTGTGACATGATGCTCCGTCTTGTTGAAAAACAAAGTCTGCATCAGGTGATAATGTCCCAAGTGAAGGCAATAAATTTTGTTCTAAAATTGCTTGATATTTCTGAACATTAACATTACCTATAAAATGCAATTGTCCCAACCCCTTTGCAGACATACTGACCCACACCATTACACCACTGGGGAATTTTATAGAACGCTTTAAGCAATCTTTGTGAAATGCTTCGTTTTTCGTTCTGATAACTCTTTTTCGATTATCGCCCACACTGATATCAAATCGAGATTCATCACTAAAAATGATTTTTTCCAGTGTTGGTAAGACCACGCCCGCCGTTCCCGAGCCCAAGCCAACCTCTTCTTTTTTCTGTTAAGAGGTTTTCTTTCGCCTATTTAAAAAAGTATTTTCTAATGCTCAATAATTTTAACCTAAAGATCAACTTACTTTATAAAAATGCAAACCTGATTTGTGGATCCACCTTCGACAGGTTTTATCTTAATTATCAAGTAGCATATAACATCCTACGTCCCGTGCCCGTGCTACGCTTGCACTTCTCATAATTCAACGCACAATCTAGCAATTTGTTTTATTTGTAAAATGTATACGAACAATTTTTGTAACTTTTTGCGTTTAAAACAATAAATTAGCACCTTTTAATACACCAAATCACGAACACTTAAAGACGTAGGTATTTGTTTTTGTAAACACAGTGCGTGTCTGCTTAAATCATGCAAATAGTAGAAGTAAAAATAAAAAAAAAGGAAGAGCACAGAATTTGAAAACAGGCCACTTAATTAGCACCTAATCAGCACCTAATTATTAGTTAGTTCACTTTTCATTTTCTTGGGTTTTTAAGGTAGTGCTCTGCTGAGTTCAAATGAACCTGGCAGAACATGCAATAATTTAAAAAAAAGGAGCATTTAATTCGGGAATAGTGCACTTAAGTAGCACCTAATTATAGTTAGTTTACTTTTCATTTTCTTGGTTTTTTGAGGTAGTATTCTGCTGAGTTCATATGAACCTGGCAAAACATGTAATAATTTTAAAAAAAGGAGCATTTAATTCGGGAATAGGGCACTTAATTAGCACCTAATTATGCAATATGTTTGATTGTGTTCTGCTGTGCTGTGCTCTGCTAGGTTCATGGACATATTTTACTCAAGCCAAAACTACGGATAGTTATCTCTGACGAATAGTAGAGCAGTATTTGATACATGCCCATATAAGGTAATTTAATGGTTAACATAAAAAAAGCAAAACAAACTACATGTCCTCTAACGACAAGAAGACAAGTTCAATCGGAGAGGCAAACACAGAAATGAAAAAGTAACTAGAAATTGGTCGCATTCAATGACTCGAGAAAATTTAGAAAATATACAAGTGGAAATTGAAATATGGATAGAAATGTTAATGTTATTTTAAAACTGTTACAGCCTAGTTTTTTGCGGCCCGTAAGGCAAACTCTAAAATGTATACATTTCCTTCAAATACGAAGTATGCACAATATCATTGATAAAGTTGCATACAAAGATGTTATAATGCGGCCAAGTTGAATTTTTTTTTAAGTGGTCCTGGCCTAAAGCATACTTTTTCTCACCATGGATCTTTGGATTCTGTGCCTACAATTAATAGGATTAATCTAAGAGATAACCTGAATACTTTAGTATCAAATATTAGTAAAGCATTTTTTAGGTTATTATTTTCCCTTTGTAAGTACCTGCACTCTTCCTACATACTTTTCGAGATAATGGATGACCTTTGTCGACATGTATTATTTTTCCTTTGTAAGTATCTCATTCCGAGACTCCGTTTTCAAAATATTCGCACATGAAATTTAGACGTCATCGACGAATGCGTCTCGTTAACATGTATCATTTTCGCTTGGGCGATAATAGAATAGTTATATGTATTACTAGCTCTGGAAAAGCAACCCAAAAGTAGAACTTCAAGCGAATTAATACGAGAAGAAGTACCGAAAAATGAGCAGTTAAGGACTAGTGTGTAACGTACCCAGGTCAGCCCTGAGAGACTGCGCAACTCAACATTTGAAATCAAAACATTCCTTCCCAAACTACCCGAACACCATGGCACATGATTGTCTAGGTCTAGACAAAGCTACCTAACCTTATTAACAAAATACTATACCACTTACTATACGGTTTTCGCTATAAATAGCGTTGCACGTCATCAACAGAAGAAAATGGCATGCCAATTTAAATCAAGATTTGGCGGATTTATATTCATTATTATTTAGTTACTTTTTAGGAGAATAAGTTGACAGATTCGGAATTTTTTTTACAATGTTGTCAAACGTTATTTCGTTATTTGTTGACATTTGACACTTTGGTTCGGTTTTTGCGTGTGAAAGTTTTCGGTTATTCTTGTGGTTGTTATTATTCATATTCGCTCTTAGTTCAAAAAAATCTGTTCTTTTCAGAACAAAATTGCTGTTTGTTTGTGTACATTCTACCGTTATTTGCATTCGTACTCGCCACAATGCCGAAACATTTGAACGGTAAAGCGAAGGAACTCGTTGCCTCTTTAATTCAATATTTTGAACAGGAACGAGATAATGGGGGTCCCTTATTACCATTAGGTTCAGTTCGAAAGGTAAGAATGGTTTCAATTGCTTCTGACTACTTCTACTAATTGAGATTACCTTCAGCGCGTTGCGGCAGCATTAAATTTAAACATTTCTACAGTCAGCAGAATTTCCCAAGCTGTTAAACAAAACGAAGCTTTGATATCGCCACCAAAGAAAGTTTGCCGAAAGAGGAAAGTTACAGACACACAGTCATTGAATAAAAGAAGTGTAAAAAGCAAAACTGATGGCAAAAGGTGACTTTTATTAAATTGTTGATGCCATTTGCCATTTACATTTGTGACATTTTAGATACATTGTGCTGCATGCGAGAATGGATTCATTTCTGGAGCAGATCTCGTATTTACATCTAACAGTACTGGCGATTACCACGGAGAAATGAATCGGGAAAACTTTTTACAATGGTTTAAAAAACAATTATTAGTAAATTTAGAAGAACCAAGTGTTATCGTATGCTTCTTACCACAACGCCTTATTGACACAAAATTCGAACAACTCGTGGAGAAAAGCAGATATTCAAGATTGGTTACACAATAAGAGAAAGGAATTTTTTGAAACCTTTTTACGATCATATCAGCATACGTTGATTATCATTTTTTGTAGTTCAATAAAATTTCTTGTGTTATGGCCCGTATGAATAAAAGTAAGCAAATGCTTATACTTGCAAAATTCAAAGTAAATACTCGTAAGTGCTCCTTCGCACTGGGCGACTTAGCAGCGCTTCTAAGCAGAAGGACAGGACGCAGTGCAGCGCGGCTAAACCATGCTAAACAGGGGAAGTTACGAGTATTTACTTTGAATTTTTCAAGTATAAGCATTTGCTTACTTTTATTCATACGGGCCTGTCTCGGTTGAATTTACTAGTCTCAAATTCCACTACAGCAAGAGTTGGCCATATGCTGCTCTTGTAAAATAACGTAAAATCAGTCAAGATTTCAAGCAAGCATTAACTTGATATTTATTAGCTGATGGCCTATGCAATGGTTTATAACTTCCGAAACATTTATATAATGCCGCAATGCCCACATTCCTCATCTTTCTGCTCACAACGGCAGCGATACGTTGTAAACAAAATCCTAATAGTAGGTACTACAGACTTAGTAGACTGCACTTTCCTTGAAACCGTCACAGCACAGTAGGAATGGGTTTTATTTATGCACAGTAGGTTGGTTTCACACAGAGAGCCCAAAAAATGATCTCTGAATTTTCTAGTTCCTCTGGATGGTAGAAACATAACCTAAAAGTGTTTCCTAAATAAAAGATTTATATCAGCATACCTTAGAAATATTTGGCAATGCCGTGTATTGTTGACGTCATTAAATCAATGACGTGCAACGCTTTTTATAGCGAAAACCCTATACCTTGTGTTTTTGAAAGTTGCTACAAGGTATGTGTTGCTCGTCGGAATGAGGATCAACTAAGGAATACAAATACAACAAGTACATGCTTTAAAAACGGAAATTTAATAGAAATAAATCGCATTGCAAGATTAAATTTGGAAAATGGTAATGGTAAACCGAGTACAAATATAAAATTAGACTGGGAAAAAAAGAACTGACCAAGGAAAAAACAGCCAACAAATTAATACTAAACTTGATAGTAAAAATAGTTGTGTGTAATTACAGGAATGCATATTATTAATTATAATAGTCGTCAAGTAAATCAACAAAATGTCAAATCATAGGCTCCACTGGGATTCCTAAAGAATTAATATTTGACATGCATAACATAAAAAACGATCATAAAACTTTATAATAAATTCACATATGTTTGGATATTGGGTGGCCAGTCCAAATATCCCACACCGAGTAGTCTTTAGTTGCTCTGGTCTGGCCTTGTATGAAAACGCTAGGGGTTGTACTCTCGAGCATTTCACGTAGAAAGGATACCCCAATGGATACAAAGAATAAAGGCACCGAGAACACGCCGTACGCTTTTAACAGATCTCCGCGCATGTGAGGCCTGGACTTGCCTACGCCCTCTCATGTACGACTAAGCGGGACCCCAACTCTTTCATTCACAGATCTCTAGGACTAGTCCAACGCACTAGTTATAAAGTGCCGGCAGAGCTGTCACAAATCGTTTAAAAAACGATTTAAATCAAAGATCAAAGATGCATTTCATTTTAACAAATGATTTAAATCAAAGATACTTTTGTCAATAAGAAAGTATTTAGATAATAAATCATTTTGAGATTTAAATATTTTTTGTGATTTAAATCTTTTTAGAAAGTATTTAAGATACTTTCAATGTATTTAATTCATTCAAAAAGGTTTAAATCTAATTTTGTTAATTTAAATCACGTATAAAGATTTAAATAATGTAATGATGTAATGATTTAAATCTTTTCCGATGATTTAATCGTTTTGTGACAAAAGGTTTGTAAAGGATTTAAATTCAATAAAACTGATTGGTCTGATGATCTTGCTCGAAACCCATTCATCAATATACTTACCATTTCTACCGTATTTTATTGTTATTATTTATTAAATTAAAATATGTACCTATTTTTTTGCGAAAGAACTTTTAAAAAACCAAGACATCGTCAATCTCAGTAGGTATACTCGATTTTGTAATAAATACATATAAACGTCTACCGAAATAAAACCCGGGTTAATTAGCTTAGTCAGGTTGAAATAAATCAAGAGAATTTGTTAGTATGTATTAATTAAATCGTCTCTAAAAGATTTAAATCACTCGGAAACGATTTAAATCTTTTCGAAAGTATTTAAATCTTTTTAAAAGATTTAAATCATTTTTTAAGTTCAAAATCAAAGATAGTTTTCATGAAGATTTAAATCTTAAATCAAAAATCATTTTCCGTAAAAAGATTTAAGATCAAATGATTTAAATCGAAAAAAGTATTTAAATCATAAAAAAGATTTAAATCTTATTAAAAGTGACAGCTCTGCCTACATACACTATATTTGGATAGTGTCTCGAGACCAGGCGAGACCAAACGAGACTAGACGAGACGAGACGAGACGAGACGAGACTGAACCAGGACGAGACGAGACTCAGACTTGGTCTCGTCTCGAGGTAACGAGACGAGACGAGACTTTCGAAAGTCTGGTCTCGTCTCGTCTCGCGGCAACACTACATTCGTTATAGTGCTAACGGACGAATGGACGGACAGACACCACAAAATTATAAACTCGCTAGGAGCTTGTTAATAAATGAATTAATGATGAACCCAACACAGACAACGGAAAGTGACGACCAGGATAGAATGTTGTAACTTGCTTTTTAAGACTTTTATGCCGTTCATTTTGATTGCAATTACCTTACAGGAAAATGGATCTGTTCACTTAAACAGGAAAATGAAAAGTTATCGCGCGCCTGATTGAGTTGACTCGAATGAAGACAACGAAAATAAACTCGCAATATCAAATAATGACGTATATTAAAAAAAAAATCAAAAATCCATACACCGCTTCTGCTTATCTCGTTTCGTATTTAAATTTTATTTTAATATCCGATACTGAAATTTTCTATTTCTTCCTAGTAGCCACCCTTTTTAGCGCATTCTTTGAGTTAAAAAATGTGCTATTGTTTGCGTTTTGTCCGTCCGTTTGTCCGTCCGGACCCACTTCTGCCGTTTTGAACGACTTCTAGGGGATCGATGGTGATCCTGAACGAAAGCATATGAAAACTTTTGACAAAGAAAAACTCGTCACATGAACTTAGTCTCCATGACAACGTAATCTTCCGTGGAGCGGCATGGACCAAGCCATTGAATAAAAAAACCAAGCGTAATTGTACCTGCCTTGTGAGTGGTGAAAATGCAGGCCCCTGCTGCCATTGGGAGAATATGGAACACGATGTAGAATACCTTGTAAATGAATGCAAATGTTGTGCAGATACAGCAATGACCCAAGTCACCCAAGTATGATAATGGTTCAGATAATAATTGAAAAAAAATTCATATAGATTTCGCAGGACAATTCCAAGGACATTATTTCTTTGCTCGCTCCAAATGGCCGGAAATTCAAGCTTCAAAGACCGTGACAATGCTAACTCTGCAAGAAGTATATAGCCGCAATGGTGTAGCCCTATATTGGCTATATCCCAATCGGGTCAAAGTCAAAATTACGTTTATTACATACTTACCTATACCACAGATTATTTATACGGTATATCTTGCATCTTGCGTCTATACCAAGAAATACACATTAATCCCTTTGTCAAATAATTTATATATTATATATATTAATAATTTGGGCTAATTTACTATCAAAAAAAGAATGTACAAAACGTAATCCTATAGACGTAATCGGCTGCATCATATAAGATTGTGAAGGTTGAAATTGCCTTTTCTACATTTCTTGAGTATTGTTTGCTAAAATATCAACACAATCGGGTACCTAAATGGGATAACTTTCAAAATTAAAATATCAACTGGTTCAAAACAAAATTCCCCCAGTTAAGTAATATTAAAACAAATTGACATCTAAATAAATTGCACGGTACCCCCCAAACTATTAACTTTACTTGTTCTGAATTACAAAATAGATAGAAAATAGATTATGGTATCTTCTAACGTTTTCAGTCCTAATCCGATGTTGCGTTGACCTCCACAGATTTTCAGTAGTGAATCCTTGGGAGTACATTTGCATTGGTTAGTATATGGAATTCTGATGTGTGTGTATAATTTATATGCATATACGCTGGGTAGAGCCATGGGGTAGAGCAACCAAGGTAAATTTATACACAGGCAAATTATTTACTAGCGTGGGATTTGCGAAAGGAGAATTCGAAGGTAAAGTACCACAATAACGAGAATTGTTGACTGCATTAATGTGGGGAATTAGTTGTTCCTGTTTATATGTTGTACATTAATAGTCATGGCAACGCTGCAAAAATTAAAAAATAACAAGAATTAAATGCTTCTTTTGTGCGCGTGGGTCGTTGTTTACTTTTACGACATTTATACTAATTACTTAAACTTAAACTTGTAAAATAGTAGGTATTTTACATTTTACATTACTTTTCAATACACGGTATAGATAAGCGCTCCTCGTCCGTTACTTGTAGAAACGATAAACAATTTTCCCATAACTCTTTCGCGATCTTTTGATTATTGACAATACTCGGCACCGAAGTCTCAACCGAGTTCATGAAAAATTTACCTGTTACATTGTCAAGATTTTTTGAAATTGCCACGTATATGGAACCCTGAGCTCCTTCTCTACTACTCTAAAAAGGCAGGTATTAAATTATTTTAAATGAAATCCACGAAACTTACTCTCAATAGTAGTTTAACGCATACGCACATAATTTTTCCTAGGATATTCCATTCGCGCGCAATTCCTGTGTAAACTAAGCATGGATCGACAGTGTTAACGGTAACGCCGCTACTTTTAAGCCTCCTCGCCAATTCATTTGTCAGTATCACGCTACATAATTTAGAGTTGGCATAATTGAACATGGACACTCTTGCAAAGATGGATGGAGAAAAATAATTTAAATCGTTGATATTCAGTTTTGCGTAGTGAATGGATGTCGATCCAACGTTCACAATTCTGCTAGATTTTGTCCTCTTTAACAAATCTGAAAATATCAACATTAGAATAACTTCTTGCAGACAAGACTCATTTCTCTATATTTACAGTTGACATGAACTCCCATCAGGATCATAAATATATATATTACTCTACGTAGGTACAACACAAGTGAATAATCAGCAAAAAAAGGGACACAGACAAGATGAGATTTTCTACGGTTTTGAAAAACGGAAAATTATGAGTAATGGTATGAACAGATGCAGTACGTATTTAGACTTTTGCTCTAAAATAATTAGGGGAGCTAGTAATTGACCATAAATAAATTACCATTGAAATCCCTATGCTGCGTCGCGCTAGGCACCACCCTGTATAAACTGTGTGCATACTAGAAAACAAAACCTACAAAGTTTTTGGATTATGTGAGCAAGGAATATAGTTAACCCACCTATATTATTAACCTACAAAAAAATGATTCAACTTACCTATCAAAAGAAGAGTAAGAAGAAACGGTCCTAAGCTATTGACTTGTAAATTTTTACTGAGGCCATCAACCGTCCTTCCACCTTCCATTATAGCGCCGGCGTTATTAACTAAAATGTCTAACCGGTCCTCGGAATTATTTATTTCTGCAGCAAACGCCCGAACAGATTTCAACGAGGCGAGATCCACTATCCTTACAAATACGTTGGGATTTTGCGTGTCCTCCACAATTTTCTTCCTGGCTTTCTCCGCTAGGGGGATACTTCTGCAAGCCAAAATCACCTTTGCGCCTCGTATTGCGAACTCGAATGCCGTCGAAAATCCGATCCCTAAATTATTCCACTTAGCTACCAATTTGTTGAAGCAATTACTGAACTCACCACTATTGGCGCCTGTAACTATCACCGTTTTACCGGCTAAACAAACTGGACTTTTATTCCATTTCGTCCTCAATCTTGCGATTATTAAAACTACACCTAACAAAATCGGCAAAATCGGAGCGAACGCTAGCAATAGATATAACGCTGTCATTTTCAAGCGTAAGGTGATAAGCAAATCTGCTCGATTGGACCAATGGTCCCCCATATATTTCAACAAATCTTACATAATCTTACATAAATATAAGTGGCGATCAATGTTTACGTAATTAAATGACAAGTTATATACAGGATAAAATGGCAAGGCGTACGGATGGTCGCTAGTGTGCTGTATTTGCGTAAGCAAATCTGAAACACCTTCGTGGCCATTCTGTATACGTAGAAGAAGTGCTATTTGTATTAGTATGGGTTGCGATTTACAAGTGCAATATAGTAAACAATGTCATAAACTTTTACAACATTCGAACCGAACACTCTCCAATTTCAAAATTTACTTTACAATGCTCAACAATAGTTACTTATGTAAGAATAGAATATCAATTCCTTTCCAGTTTTGGCAGCTATGTATGATGAACTCAATAAATGTTTATATAACAGCCGCATACATATGTAATGGAATTGTATATTAAAGGGATTGTTCTGCAAAAACAAAAGCAGAAGTTAAAGTACGTATCTGAAAAGATAACATTTTTTAGATAATCAAACGCTTCCAATAGCCTTTTTTGCACAACAAAAATTCCATTTGCTAACTTAAGTCTCGAGGACAAGTACTCAAATAAGCAGATATATAGGAAGTGAAACAGTATAAATCTAGTTCAAAGGAGAATAAAGTGAGTGTGGGCACATTTGCTTTTAGGAGTATCAGGGTCAGTCAATTTGTTGTGTATTTTTTTTTAAATATGATATTATTAGACTGGCGCTGATAACTGGTGGTCGGCCCTAATTAGTATGGACGTATCTTTGCGATTTTTTGCAAAGCATTTTAAACCTAAAAAGATGGCTTCCAGGAAATTGATGTGTTCCTCCTTTTCCTACTGTGTCCACCAGCCATGGGTACGCTTTCTGCCACACTATTCCCCCCAACCTGACAGAGAGGAATCTGTAAAGATTTCCATTTGGTAGGAATCTTGTTTTATATCATTATGGGCTCGATCTAAATTGCGTAGCCACCAAGAAAATTCATCAAGGATGGGGATATTCATTCTTGCGTTAAAGTTCAATCTTTGTTTACGAAGGCCAAGTACTTGATTCGCTCGAAAGATTTGGTATATAACCATCCATATTTGACGGCAGGACATGCTGAAGCCAGCGTACCAGTAAAACGGGCGAAGTCTCGAATTTTACATGTAGTTTTGGATAGCAGGTGTTTTCTCTTTTTTGTCCTGCGGAAGTTCCATAAGTACGCAGGGAGTAGAAATGTAACATAAAGCCCAGAAATTGACAGCTTTTTGATGGAGTAATTACGCTTTTCTCCCTATTAATGATAAAACCTAAAGATTCCAAGAGATTGACAGTAAACTCTGTATTTTTAATGGAATTGTCGAGTGTTTCCGAGATAATTAAAAAATCATCGAGATAATTTACGCAGATAATGTTATTTAGTCTGAGGTGTTGGACCACTGGTTTGAGCAATTTTGTAAACATGTGAGGAGCTGAAGCGAGACCAAAGAGAAGACAAGTAAATTCAAATAATTGATGATTATGTATACACCTCAATGTGATGTAGCAATGGACACGAGGAAATAGGCATCCTTTAGATCAATGGTAGTTAAATACAAATTCTTTTGGACAAGCTTCAGCACCGTCCGTATGTCTTCCATCTTAAAGTGAGGGGCATCGATGTGTTTGTTTAGTAGTGCGAGAATGAAATTGGTCCATAAGTGGTTTACACTTTACTATAACGCCCGATTTTAATAAGTTGTTTATTTCCCCGTCCATTAAAGACCGTTCCTCTGAAGATAAAGGAAACACTTTTGGCGGTACAAATTGTACAGGTGTACTGATCAACGGTAAAGGATATCCCTTAACCCACTTAAGAATCACCTTATTCGATGTTTGTAGACTTTCAGAAAGCGTTTGACACAATAAATCTTAGCAAATTATGGAATAAGCTACATGCCATTGGAATAATCTCAAAGATCATCTGAACTGTAAAAGCCATATACGAGAAGACAAAAATCACTATAAATAGTAATCTTCAAAGCACCGAAGCTATAGACATGACTACAGGAGTTATGCAAGGCGACTGTCTCTCACCTCTACTGTTTGCGATATATATATCGGATATCATTTCTTACTGTCAGAAGAACCATTGTGATGGTGTCATATTAACACATATTAGATCACTGATCATGCTCCTTTATGCAGACGACGTGGTTATCTTCGCAAACAATGTGTTAGACGCCAACAGAAAATTGAACATCCTAAAAAACTATTGCGAGGAGAACAAGCTTACCATAAATATTAATAAAACCAAGGTTGTGGCCTAGGTTGTGGCTTTCCATAGAGGCAGGAAGAAAAAAAGTCTGGGAGTATTTGTGTTCAACAATTCTACTTTGGAAATTGTAGAAGAATACACTTACCTAGGTATAACTTTCTCATCATCCGGTGTTTTCAAGAAAGCTTGCGAAAGTTTCATTGAATAATCTTCCAGGGCAATAGCAAGGGTTAAAAGCACTTTAATGAAAGTAAAATCGGAATGCCTTGAAACAAAAACTAGGTTATTTAAAGCCATTGTGTCGTCAGTACTACTGTACGGTGCAGAGATATGGGCGCTGAGATATTTAGAGATGGTGGAGAGAGTTCAAGTGAAATATTATAAACAAATATTTCATTGGCCAAGCAACACCCCCAACTACATGGTTAGAATGGAAACCGGACAGATATATCTAAAAATACAAATTATTAAAAATACTCTTAACCTGTGGGAAAGAATCTTAAGACTACCCGAACATAGACTGTTAAAGCATTCTTACCATGGCTTACTTAATCTAGATAGAAGTTCTCATAACAATCCAACAATGAACTGGGTAACTCAAGTGAAGGAAATTCTATTAGAAATTGGAGAACACTCACTGGTAAATAATATACTTTGCGTCAGAGACATCACACTACAAAAAGCAAGAGACGACATACTAGAAAAGGTCACAAACCAAGAATTGAGTAGGGACGTGGAGTCGGCCATTAAATCAAAATATTCCCCCATCTACCGTAATATTAGCAGTTTAACTAATATGGAAGTGTATATGACGTTTAAGCTCCCAATAAATAAAGTGCGATTAGTCAGTCAACTAAGAATTTCAGGCCAAAAAGAACTTCGGTTTTATATAAATAGATGTTCGTATGTGATTAATACCGAGTGATTGTGTACCATGTGCAATTTGGATTTCTGAATCAAAATTAATTTAAAAATTTGTTGCTACTGGGGGTAAAATGGTTCCTCTTAGTTGAGGTAAAATGGTTCCGGAGTCCATTTTACCTCATTTTTTGTGGCAGTAAATTTATAATGGCCTAATTAAAAATTAAAAATTCTGAAATCCTACCTTTGGTAACTCCATTTGACATTTCGCCACCATCCGTGGCACCTCCCCAAACTAGAAGTTCAAGACCTTCTCAAGGGGCAACTGTCTTTACTTCGACGCCAAACTATGTTGCAGTAAAAGAAAAATCAAAACCATCTAAACCACCCTCCCAGGCAGCTAAAAAGGCTGTAACGAAAAACCTCTTTTCAAAAAAGAAAGCAAAAAAAACAAGTGTTCAGGAAGCTAACAATGCTTGCATTTTTTGTGAAGAATTGTTCAGTGAATCTCGGTCGAAAGAAATTTGGATCCAACGCATTCTATGCCGAAAATGGTGTCATTTACTGTGCGCATCTGTTACTGGGAAGCAGAAAGTGTACACTTGCGATTTTTGTAAGTAATAATCATTCAACGTTTGTGTTACAGTAGGGACCATTTTACCCCAAGTGTGAGGTAAAATGGTCCTTTTGCAAGTATTTTTAAAAATCATATTTTCTTTTTTGTTTTATTTTCTTCAAGGAAATTTTTTGTTTTGAAATATGTATTAATATAGCCTTTATGTTGTTTCAATGTTTTCAATTATCTTGTTTTTTTATCATTTTTGACCCACTTTTCTGTTAAGGGAACCATTTTGCCCCACTTTCCCCTATATGGAATTCTGATGTGTGTGTATAATTTATATGCATTGTGACGTTATTAATTTTTATTGAACAGTCTGTATGTGGGCCAGAAAACATCGGAGCTAATCCCATACTTGCTTATCACAAAATGCATGCACGCAGTGCGGTCACTTTTACGCGAACCTGAGTTGTACAAGCACGGTAAATTTTGAAGGTAATTGCATTACTGGCTTTTAGCAATTGTACATATACGAACAGACGAATAGCCGTAAATCTTTTTATTATTAAAAAGGGCAGTTTTGGTTCCCTACTGTATTTGGGAGGAAAAATTAATTAGCATTGGCATTCCTAAGCTGAGGAGGATTGGTTCAGATTAAGTTAATATCTGTTGGTGTACGGAGTGTCATTTAGACTCCGGTTACGGCAGATTATTAAAACCTGGTTGGAAAGTGGCCTACCCCATTGGCTTACCATCGTTACGGACAACGACGTTGAGATTCGCTCTGATCACCTGGCCGTCTCGTCCCGACCTTCTGCGACACGGCACCTAAGGGCTCCAAAACCACCTGGGAGTTCCTCCTTACTTACCGGGAACAGCACCATCTTGTCTTCCATCAGTACCTAGCGTGTAAGGGTGAGCGTTGCGAGTGTATTAGTGCTGGCGGTACACGACGATTTTCATGGGAATGGTGCATTTAATGATGCACCTTAAAAAATGATTTGACCCGTAGTTCCTGAAATTTCATCCCTTAGGATTGGAATTTGAGGGCGGGGGTTCAAGTTTCATGTGAAAAATGTTGAAAAATGTAAATTTATCCACCAAGGCCTGTTTGTAGTCACCGCCGCAAGATTCTAACATGTTGAATGAACGCAATGCAATGGTCAGAATTTCCGAACAGCCACCGGAAGTTATGATAGACCCCCATTTTTAAAAATGGCCGCCAAAAAGTGAAACTTAATGGAGAGCCCAAATGTTGGAGTGTTTGGTATTTCAAATGTTTTTGAGGTCTCTGAATACGTCTGTTACCACAAAAATACGAATAAACAAACCATATGGCCTTTTGGCCGCGAGATAGGGAAATATCGAATAGGCAATGGATGGCAAGTTTTATGAAAATAGGATGTGGCTAGGCACGTTTCAATTTTCGAATTAATGATAACATATTAAGGTATGTATTGATTTTAATGTAAATTAACTTCTATTTGTGGACATGTGCATGTCGGTGCTAATCATATCGACATATCCTCAATATCAAGGTCGGGGTCAGACGAAGAGATCGTTTCGTCCAAGCATGGTTCCACCAGCCTACACGGTGTTCCGTGCAGCCATAAGGAGGAAGCTGATGGCCGCATCATCCTGCATACCAAGGATATGGTGGTCTACGGCGCAGAACGTGTTGTGATCCGGAGCACTGACACCGATGTTCTGGTCCTGGCGGTTTCGTTCTTCTTCAAACTGAAAGAGAAAGGACTCAAAGAACTATATGTTCTCTTGGGATCTGGACTCCATCGTCGCTACATCAGTGTGCATGGCATTGCTCAGTGTCTCGGAGAGGGAGAGTCGCATTGAGAGGTTTCCATGCGTACACCGGATGCGATACGGTGTCTTTCTTTGGATCCAAAGGGAAACGTTCAGCGTGGGCTGTGTGGCAGGACTAAACGGCCACAGGTGCATTCGGCAGGCTAGCTTGGTCACTAGATGAAGGACCTGACGCTGAGATCATGCAAGCTTTGGAAAGATTTACTATATCTTTGTACGGTGTGCGGGATGGCACATGTACTAGTGTTGATCAGGCGCGGACCTTTTTGCTACACAGCATAACCAAGTAGGCACTATCCCTCCAACTCGTGGTGCCCTAGTGCAACACGTCAAACGGTCTGCGTACCACGCTGGCCACATCTGGGGCAGAGCTGCAGAATTGACACCCGAAAGTCCCCCAACAACAGATCTGGAGTTCTTGCAGAGAATTTGCTGCACAACGGGCTGCGAGACGCAGCGATGCTGTTGCCGCCGGTACCAACTGCCGTGTATCTTGGCGTGCAGAAAGTGCAAAGGGCAATGTTCTAACCAGACAGAAATTGACTCCAACCAAGATATTGAGGATATGTCCATATCATTAGCACCGACATGCACATGTCCACAAATAGAAGTTAATTTACATTAAAATCAATACATATCTACCTTAATATGTTATCATTAATTCGAAAATTGAAACTTGCCTAGCCACATCCTATTTTCATAAAACTTGCCATCCATTGCCTATTCGATATTTCCCCATATCGCAGCCAAAAGGCCATATGGTGTGTTTATTCGTATTTTTGTGGTAACAGACGTATTCAGAGACCTCAAAAACATTTGAAATGATACCCAACACTCCAACATTTGGGCTCTCCATTAAGTTTCACTTTTTGGCGGCCATTTTTAAAAATGGGGGTCTAACATGACTTCCGGTGGTTGTTCGGAAATTCTGACCATTGCATTGCGTTCATTCAACAGGTTAGAATCTTGCGGCGGTGACTACAAACAGGCCTTGGTGGATAAATTTACATGTTTCAACATTTTTCACATGAAACTTGAACCCCCGCTCTCAAATTCCAATCCTAAGGGATGAAATTTCAGGAACTCCATCGTTTCACTCCCAAACGGCGAGGCGCCCATATTGTAACCATTGTAGATATTTTGTTAATTGTTATACCCCCCCCCCGTCCACTGAGAATTAGCCGGCGCCAAAGTGCTCGTTATAGCATATATACTGGGTAGAGCAACCAAGGTAAATTTTTATACACTAGCAAATTATTTACTAGCGTGGGATCTGCCAAAGGAGAATTCGAAGGTAAAGTACCATAATAACGAGAATTGTTGATTGCATTAGTGTGGGGAATTAGTTGTTTCCGTTTATGTACATTAATAGTCATATGGTATCACAGGCATTCCGCTCAAATTACTGAGCTCCTTTCTAACGGGGAGGTCTCAGTTTGTTGAACTCTCCGGTCAATTTGGCAACGTAACGAATCATAAATTCAAATCGTCTGAACTGGACTACAAAATTGGAACGCCCCAGGGATGCACCTTAGCTCCACAACTCTTCGCGATTTTTGTCAACGACCTGGATAGGAAGTTTAACGACCCGAGCATTTCTCTTTGCAAGTATGCAGACGACACCTCCTTAGTGATATCGGATCCTAATTTAGACACCCTAGCACAAAAGGCCTGTGATGCTATAACATGCATAAGAGAGTGGTGCGATTCTAACCAGCTAAAATTAAACGAAACCAAAACTGGCGTAGTAAGCTTCTGCAATAGCCGAAATAACCAAGCGAGACGTCCTAACATTATCATTAATGGGAAACTGTTGCGCATTACCAGTGGTGAACGCTTCCTTGGAGTAACTGTAAGTGACAATCTAAATTGGAGCTCTCACATCGATCAAATCTGCTCGAAACTAAGAAGTGCATGCTATGCAATTATATGTTTGAGGCCCGTGGTAGGGCAGTCTGCTCTACTGAAGTACTACTATGCCCAGGTCCAAAGTCAACTACACTACGCCATTATTATATGGGGCAACTCCAATGCAACTGTCAGACTGCTGTTACTGCAAAAACGGATCGTACGTCATATGTGTAACTCTGGCATGCGTGACCACTGCAAACCTCTTTTTAAACGCTTGCAAATAATGACTGTGTACTCCCTATATATCTATAACTGTGTGCAATTCGTTTTCGACAACTCATATCAGTTTACAACGAAGGAAGAGATCCGCAGCTGTGACAGGAAGACTCGTTTCGGTTCTAAGCTGACCGTCCCTCGACATAATACCACCCTGTTCGAGAACTCTCCAAAATACATGTGCATTAAACTTTTCAACAGCCTCCCTATTGATCTCCTGAAATGCATTCAGGCCTCCTTTATGTCTAAGGTTAAAATGTTCTTTCTAGATAATCCGTTCTATAGTGTCAACGAATACCTCTGCAAAACCTAATTATGCCTTTCTGTGTGTTATATGTAAATGCGTGTTACTGTTAGTCTGGTTGTAGTCAATTCTGTAGTTTGTATGTATTTTTCAAGTCGCGTAAAATTTAAAATGACGTTTCCAATATTATCTATACACTGTAATCAAAATGGAAAAAATAAATATGAAATAGTTATGGCAACGCTGTAAAAATAACAAGAATTAAATGCATCTTTTGTGCGTATGGGTCCTTGTTTACTACGACATATAAAAGTTACTAATTACTTAAACTTGTAAAAGAGTAGGTATTTTACATTTTACATTACTTTTCAATATACGATATAGATAAGCGCTCCTCGTCCGTTACTTGTAGAAACGATAAACAAATTTCCCATAACTCTTTGGCGATCTTTTGATTATTGACAATACTCGGCACCCAAGTCTCAACCGAGTTCATGAAAACTTTACCTGTTACATCGGCAAGATTTTTCGAAATTGCCACGTATATGGAACCCTGAGCTCCTTCTTTACTACTCTAAAAAGGCAGGTATTAAATTATTCTAAATGAAAACCACGAAACTTACTCTCAATAGTAGTTTAACGCATACGAACATAATTTTCCCTATGATATTCCATTCCCGCGCAATTCCAGTGTAAACTAAGCCTGGATCGACCGTGTTAACGGTAACTCCGCTACTTTTAAGCCTCCTCGCCAATTCATTTGTAAGTATCACGCTACACAATTTAGAGTTGGCATAATTGAACACGGCCACTCTTGCAAAGATGGATGGAGAATAATAATTTAAATCGTTGAGATTCAGTGTTGCGTAGTAAATGGTTGCAGATCCAACGTTTACAATTCTGCTAGAATTTGTCCTCTTTAACAAATCTGAAAATAGCAACATTAGAATAACTTGTTGCAGACAAGACGCATTTCTCTATATTTACAGTTGACATGAACTCCCAGGATCATAAATATTATTAATCTATGTACAGCACAGGTGAATAATCAGCAAATAAAAGGGATACATTCCCATATTAGTTACGGTATATGTTGTTGGGGAGCGGCTGCCCATAGTATCCTTTCTCCTATAGAAAAACTACAAAAAATGGCGATACGATCAATATGTCAAAAAAGTAGAATGACACCATCTCTTCCACTTTTTATACACCAGAAAATTATGCCATTAAAGTACTTGTATTTGTTTAAGGTTCTTCGGCAATTTTTTAATATTAGCAACTGTCATGGACCACAAAGAATAAATCAGCTAGTAACAACCAGAAGCATGACCAAGCAATATAAAAAATTGCCAAAAATAAATAAACCCCTATTTCAATGATCACCGTTATATCTTGAACCAAAATTATATAATGTTTTACCGAGTAATTTTGAAAATGTAAGATTAACAAAAAATCTATTAAAAAATATTCAAAAATGGATGATGACTCAAACGACACTTCTGGACAGTATATTAATTATTCTTGCATAACTAAGTCACGTTTGCTGAAAATAGAACAAAAAAAATGATGAAAAAAAAAACTAAAGCTACACTTTAACTCAGGGCTGTATGCTTAGTGCATAGAGAATCCCTTTCCCTATTAAATTTCTTTTTGATGTTAAAAAATTCACTTTCTTTCTTCTCTTTTTTCCTCTTGTTTTTTCCTGTAGATATCTTAAAAAGAATGTTTTGTTTGTTTTACTCTCATGTAGTGAATGCTCATGTATATCATTTTGTATGGGAATAAAGTCAATTATTATTATTATTATTATTAAAATGAGATTTTATCGCCTTATGAAACTTATCCAGAAGACACGGACCGAACTGAACGAGGAACGTACCAACAAATGGAATTTGAAAAAGACGGGAATTTCCCAGCTCTGGGACAACAACCAAGACTCAGAAGCAGTAAGTTACCTAATATTTTATTAGAGGCTCATTACGAAACTGCAAAAGACACAGTTCACCAAATCATAATAGTGGTCGGCGACAAAGGATCACGAGAGGAAAATCGCTGTTTCGATACTTTAGTACATCTACCAATCAAAAAAGAAGCCAGAAGAGGGTTGGATGGATTCAGGGCAAGCAAAGGTCGCCAGGGAAGAAGGAGTGTTGTGTCAAAGCGCCGTGTCCATCACGGACGAAGCCGCGCTGACAACATTCTGGTAAATTGAAGAGGTCCGAGCTCAAGATGCAGCCCTATCGCAGGAAGATGACCTGCCGCTGAAAGGGAAAGTTGAGAAATTGGAAAAAGCAACCGCTCGCCTTCTACAGACGGAATTCAGGTTCAAGGCATCTGAAAAAGACTACACAGATATGCGGTTTTCACTGATATTTTCGTTTTCGTTTCATTTGAAATTTACAAGAAAACATGCAAAGTTTATGTTAACCTTCCGGTAGTGTCGCGACATTTTGCAACATATTTGGTGTCGGCGGTGTGAGACCGCGGTATCAAAAGAAGCTTTTTTTAAATGTAGATTAATCGGCAATTATAGAATTATAGAATTTATTTCCAGTATACCGGTGTCCATTTTTCGAGTGCCACTATGGGGATCTCACTTATCTTAAGAGATAGAAAGTTGGTTAAGGGGGCAAAGTTGCCAATTTTCGTGATGAATAAGAATCTGAAAAGAAATTTGAAATATCTTCAATAGTTTTGAAGATATCGCAAAAAACGCAAATTTCTGATTTTCGTTTTTAATTTTTTTATGATAAACTAATCGTAGTAGACATTTCTAATTAACACATTATTCGGACACTTTATAATGGCGATTTCAAATATGGCATCCTGTTTTTAATTACTTTCAAGATGACGGAGAAACACGTGGCAACTTTAGTTTTTCTTATGGGCGCCATATTGAATTTTGACATTTTTAGATTACGTCTTTTTTTCTCTTTACAACGATATATCACACATGGTGGTTCAGTATCACATTTTTCCTAAAAATACAATTTTTAATTCTTTGAGAAGAGTGCTTTGGAAAAACAAAACGTTCGTTCTTTTGTTGTGAACAAAAGGTGTTTCAACGTGTTCAACGTGTTTATAATAATCAAAACGAAGAAAAAACGATTCACGTAAACGAAGACGTCATTAGTAACGGCGGTCTTTCACACCTCAATATGCGCGCTCTGTAAGTATAATACCAAAAACAGACCCAAAGATTATAAGTACAACCAAAGAGTACCCTACTCTTTGGTACAACATCCATGTGTGCTAGTAGCTTCAAAGGGTTCTAAAGAAGGCAAACCTAGCCCGGTTGGTAATAACTCGGCCAATCTTCGGATTCATACACGATTGACGTTTTCTGCGGTCTCAGAGACCGGGCGACACTAACGGAAAGTTAATGACAAACAGCGTCCTCTACCACTCATTACATTTACTATTCATGTAAAACTTGATTACATGAAGAGAGAAAAAGGTGTCACCTGCATATTACAAATTAACTCAATATGAGCGGAATCAGAAGCAGTAAGTGTATTAAAAAATATTTGAGAGTTTTGGAACCTACGATTCTCTTAACTCACCTGGTATATTTGGTACTATCAAAAGCTTTGTGTTGACCGTTTTCAAAGCATGTGAGGATATTATATTATAAACATACTAGAAAACGCAACCTACAAAGTTTTTGGATTATGTGAGCATAGGAATATAGTTAATTTACCTATATTAACCTACAAAAAAAGATTCAACTTACCTATCAAAAGAAGAGTAAGAAGAAACGGCCCTAAGCTATTGACTTGCAAATTTTTACTGAGGCCATCAACCGTCCTTCCACCTTCCATTATAGCGCCGGCGTTATTAACTAAAATGTCTAACCGGTCCTCGGAATTATTTATTTCTGCAGCAAACGCCCGAACAGATTTGAACGAGGCGAGATCCACTATCCTTACAAATACGTTGGGATTTTGCGTGTCCTCCATAATTTTCTTCCTGGCTTTCTCCGCTAGGGAGATACTTCTGCAAGCCAAAATCACCTTTGCGCCTCGTATTGCGAACTCGAATGCCGTCGAAAATCCGATCCCTAAATTATTCCACTTAGCTACCAATTTGTTGAAGCAATGACTGAACTCACCACTATTGGCGCCTGTAACTATCACCGTTTTTCCGGCTAAACAAACTGGGCTTTTATTCCATTTCGTCCTCAATCTTGCGATTATTAAAACTACACCTAACAAAATCGGCAAAATCGGAGCGAACGCTAGCAATAGATATAACGCTGTCATTTTCAAGCGTAAGGTGATAAGCAAATCTGCTCGATTGGACCAATGGTCCCCCATATATTTCAACAAATCTTACATAATCTTACATAAATATAAGTGACGATCAATGTTTACGTAATTAAATGGCAAGTTATATACAGGGTAAAATGGCAAGGCATACGGATGGTCGTTAATGTGCTGTATTTGCGTAAGCAAACCTGAAACACCTAGAAACGTCAAAATAAAAGAGTGAGATTTTGAAGAAATGTATACATTTTGAAGACGTTGATGTTCCAAAACCCGCGATAAATACTTCGTGGCCATTCTGTATACGTAGAAAAAGTGCTATTTGTATACTATTGGGTGTGATTTACAAGTGCAATAGTAAACAATGTCATAAACTTTTACAACATTCGAACCGAACACTCTCCAATTTTAAAATTTACTTTACAATGCTCAATAATAGTTACTTATGTAAGAAAAGGATATCGATTCCTTTCCAGTTTTGGCAGCTATATTTATGATGAACTCAATAAATGCTTATAACAGCCGCATATATGTATATTAGAGGGAGCGTTCCGCAAAGACAAAAGCAGAAGTTAAAGTACGTATCATTTTTAGCGCATTTTTGCAAATTTATTTGTAAAAAGTAGCTTTTAATCTCACTTTGGCTGGCTGGCTGGCTGGCTGGTCGGCTGGCTGGCAGCAAATGTGGGCGCGTAGAGGAACTCTTGTAGAAAGGCAACGGGTTTACGTGTATCTACAAGGCCGTGTAATTTGTAAACCTTGGGAACAGGGCTACATGATGTGGGGTTGGCGACATCTGGGCGTCGTCCTCGAGCGTAGTATACTAAAGTGAAGGTTTTTCAGTTTTTTCCTATCTTCTACTACAGTTTTGGTCCGATTCTTTTCAAATTGGTGTCGTCGGAAAGATGTAAACGCGCACAACTCCTGAGTGGCGGAATTTTGTTTTTTGGCCTAGGGGCGAAATTAACGACCTTTTGCAAGGCGCGCGCGCGTCTGCGAGAGGTAGTCAACTTCGGGCACCTTTTACCTTCCGTTGCGAATTCTGTCACGCGTTTTAACGTTTCGTAAATCTCGAATGGCTGTCTCTCTTTCTCGTGTCGCCAATAGAAGCTCGAGCAATGAGAAGTGCCCCCCAAAAATTAAGTACTATCTTGTGGAAGGTTTTTAGCGAGATCCACCAAAATGTGGGTGTAATATAAGTATGCACCGAAAAAGGAAATGTGGTAGCCTCCGACAAGATCTAACTGATGGTGGAGAAAAATCTTCAAACGCGAATTGCGGGTGAACGGGACGTCGGAAGTGGGTACCGTCAAAGGGAATGCGGTATCCTTCGACAAGATCTTTTATTCATGGTTGAGTCAAAAGTGGCTAATAGAATACTGATCTGCCACACAAAAATGCCTTGAAGTCCAGTCCCTTCGATCTCACACGAGGACTTTGATAATTTTTTAAGTAATCAAACGCTTCCAATAGAGTTTGCACAAGAAAAATTCCATTTGCTACTTAAGTCTCGAGGACAAGTACCCAAATAAGCACATGTAGGAAGTGAAACAGAATACCTGGATTGCACATGTTCTAAGATACGAAGGTTTGGTAAAGTCATTACTGGAAGGTGCCGTGGAAGGTACAAATTTCCGACCCAGGTTGGAATACATCGACTACATAATGGAAAACATGGGCTCTACCTCCTACTTGGCACTGAAAAGGTTGGCTGAAAATCGGAAAGGATGGAAATCTGTCATAGACCAGTATTTTAATCCGGTAATAAGACATTTGATTGACTTTATATTGCATTAGCCAGCCAATCAAATGTCAAAATTCTTGTTTAAACTCAGATTTGGCAAATAATCTAGGATATTGATTATAATTCGCTTTCCTGCAACCGGCCGTAAGTGTTAGGATGGGGTGGGTCTCTTTAGTGGCTTTAGAGAATTTCTTTTAAAATGATATTTTCAAAACGAGTCAAGTGTTTATTTTTCTGTAAAGTCTAAGGTCTTGAGCCGTCGTAAAGATCACGTCAAAATAACAGTGATTTTTTAAACTCGCGTCGTAGCTTCTGTGAGGTCAAGTCCGAAGACCCGTAGCTAAAAATTATCACTATTCGTTAGCCGAAATTGGAATACCGATAAATAATCGAATTTGGAACATTAAAAGTAGGGCAAATAAAAAAAAAAGGTACTAGGGGACTTTTCCCGCGCACACAGAGATTAAGTTTGGACTGGCAGGTACAATCATTTTACAAATAGTTCTACTTCGAAAACGGAAGCTCCAGAAATCAAATCAAATCATACGATTTCGCAAAAAAAGTCCTACTTTGCGACGAATTAATTAACTTTTGTTTAAACCCCCGTGACTGCTAATGTGACCTCCCAGACCTCTTATCGCCATTTTTTTACACGTATAGTTTCTCTCGAAGTATTTGATGGCACTAAGTAACTTGTTTAACGGAATGTTCTCGGACCGTAATGATTTAGTTTTAGGATTTTCGCGAAATACTTTCACAAATCGCGGGCAGCAATAAAAACGTAGTTTCCCGCTGATTACTTAACTCTTAATACTCGAACACTATTATTTCTGATGACGCACTTGACGCTCTGGTGGTCGAAAACCAAATGCACTACAGGGTTCCTACTCTTTTTTAATTTTACAAATCGGCCTACAAAATGTTTCTAATAGGTTACATCGACCATCTTCAAACATTAGCCAATAGGATGTCTACCAAAACTAAACACACGCGCACAAAGACCATTAATCAAAACCCACGGCCGTTTATAACCTGCCAAACTTGCTCCTTGACGTCACTATGGGTAATTCTGATGTAGCTGTTTTGGTCACGTAAAAGACATTGAGATTGTGTTGGCGTCCGTCAGACTGGCGCTGATAACTTTTCCCATGCCATTAACCAGTCACGGCGCTTTTGGAAACCCCAAACCCACAAATAACTATTACGTATGAGACAAGCAGTGAAAAATGTTTTCCATAATTGTCAGCACTGTAGCAATAGGCGAGCCAATCCCATGATACCTATTATGGGACAATTACCATTATGCAGAATAGGGCCAACAATCAGACCATTCATAAAATGTGGGGTGGATTATTTTGGACCTTTTGAAGTTGCAGTGAAGAGAAGCAGAGAGAAAAGGTATGGAGTTATTTTCACTTGTTTAGTAACCAGGGCAGTTTTCTTAGAAATTGCTGATGACCTCACGACTAATGCTTTTATAAATGTACTCCGGCAATTTGGTTGTAGACGTGGGTTTCCTCATGAAATCCACAGTGACAATGGATTGAACTTTAGAGGGTCTGAAAGGGAAATTTCACATCTTGACAATTTACAACAAAATGAAACAATAGAATTAAATGGTATTTTAATCCTCCACATGCACCACATATGGGCGGCATATGGGAGCGACAAATTCAAAGCATAAAGAAGATCTTAAAGGAAATTCTAAATACTAGGTATCCTCAAGAACATATACTCAGAACCTTCCTCATAGAGTGCGAAAATATATTGAATTCCAGACCTCTGACGCACGTTTCTTCAGATTCTCATGACTCTGAACCTCTGACACCAAATCACTTCTTGATCGGACCAGACTTTGTAGCACCTTGAACTGTGACTACTGACAATCGAGATTTTAACCTTATATTTACCTACAATTATTAAACGTTCCAAATGGTATCAAGATCAGAAGAATATCAAAGTTGATGATTGTTATAATTGTTGATCCAAATGGAACAAGAAATGATTGGCGAAAAGCAAGAGTAGTCAAAACGTATCCTGCCAGAGATGGTAGAATTCGTATAGTTGACGTCAAGGATGGGAATGGAAAGGTATACCGAAGAGCACTGTCCAAACTCATTGTACTTGATCTGCAGTAGTAATTGCTGGAAGAGAGGCAATTACTAGGGTGGAGAAATGTTGTATTTATACACCTTCATCTTTTGGGAAAGAAAACGTACTCACCTAGTTTTCTTTCGAGATGAGGTATTTGCGTTTACAACCTGGTGCCTAACATTTTTGTGGCATGCTAAAAAAGTATTCTTGATAGCTAACAATGGTACATATATTTTATTCATTTACGAAAATTGAGAATAAGATTTTTATTTAACTTTAAAATTCGGAACCGCTGCTAATTGGCAACTGCATCATAAGATCTCCAAATCGGTGAACTTTGTCAAAAGGACTCGAGGTGAAGCTCCTGGGGGATGTCAACACTGCTTAAGCGTTGAATAGCAGGTTGCTACTCCGGTGGATCGAGGTACGAAGCTATTGAAAGGCGCAAAGCGGAGTGCCGAAGACAAAGTGCAGTACTATGAGCTCGTGGGAATAAGCCAAAAGGTTCCTTCAAAAAATCGAATTGACATGTTTGTGCTAGAATACCTGAAATACAAACTAATAAAATAATAATTGTATTCTTTCACGATAAACACTTCTCTGCTTCTACCCAGCACCAAAGAATACTTAATAATTACTACTCTTTGCCAGCACCTTCGCTTTCTACGTTTTTTTTTTTATTTTTCATTAGAAGGTTACCACTGCTCGTCACTACAAATGCTGCTGTTGCTTCAGTTTCGCGGTTCGCTCTGGGTTTCGCTATCAATTTCAATGGGGACTAACTTGTATTTGGGGTTTTCGGCGAAACCGAGCGACCACCTAGTGTGTACGCCATATTTGAGCGTGTACATGGTCTTGAGCAAATACAAGTACTTCTAAAGTGTCCAGTAATGAGTAGCCTGCTATAGAGGTTATGACCCGCACGAGATATTGTGATAATTGTGTCAATTCTATAATGCCAAATAGTTAGCGCTTCAAATTATGCCTATTATATTGAAAACATTATATAACTACATTATCATAATTGCCAAAGTCAAAGTCGATAAATCAATTATTGAACAGCGTAAACTTCATTCTGCGAGAGATTTTTAGCGCATTTCCACAAAAATAAAAAAAAATCCCCTATTGTTCCTTGGGACGCTACTACTTTATCCTAAGAGATATTGTTCTACTTTTTTCGCTATTTGGTTCGTTATGGTGTCGAGACTTCCACCATGGATCTGCATTTATTGCTAAAAAAGTTATTGTAAAAAAACCAAAAAAACATTTTTTACATGTTCCATAATTTTACACTTTTGCCGTTTATTAACGATCCTAGAGATCGTTTATAATTTTGTATTGCTGTCTGTCGTGTCTGTTGGTCTGTCCGTCTGTTCCTTTGTCTGTCTGTCGATAACTTTGTTTAGAAATGTCCGATCGCTTTTACATCTCCGTTAGTATGAACTGAATTGCATGAAATTCAATATGGGCATAGCTTTAGCCATATAATACGCAATGCCAAATGTTGAGTCGAATCGATTCAAAATTCACAGTGCCCTTTTCGCATCTCGACCATTTATAAACGGAATTGCAAACTTTTTTATTTATAAAAGTATTTAAATGAAATTTGATACATAGGCACTTGGAATAAAGGAAAATCTAACACCAGTTTCAAAATTTTATTTTGCGCATGCGCAGTGCCAACTTTTTTTATCTATGGAAATATTTAAATGAAATTTGATACATAGACGCTTGTAACAAAGGAAAATCTAACGCCAGTTTCAAAATTTAGATTTGCGCATGCCCATTTCCAACTTTCTTATTTAGAAAAGCATTGAAATGAAATTCTTCTTATAAACTGAAATTGCAGTAGCACGTCAAAAATGGATTGCACATTTGCAACGCTATCTTTTATATTTGTGGCCGAATTTTTACGATTTTAACAAAAGTTGCATCCTACAAATGGGAAATGAATGCAAGTGGAAATGCGCTTTTTGTAAATAGTTTACGATTACTTTTTAACTTGTTGATAATTACCAACGAGCTCCTGTTACATCATTCTTTGCTCGTGCGGCAAGAAATAAATAAATCATTCTATCAGTCTGTTTTGACCATTTAAAAATATTTAGGTAACTATACAATATGCGTTAATTATATTGAGTGACTTTTCCTAATGCGACTTTAATTGCAGCGTAGTGAATGCGTTAATTTTTAGCCTTCGGGCAATTAAAAATGATTGTCCCCTATCTTGCACTAATCGTTTCTTCTCAACCTCAATCACCCATGTCTAATAATTAAAAGGATAATGATGTGTATGTACTTTTGTGCGAATTTCGCCGAAATAAGGTTGTCATAAAATGTGTTTTAAAAACTCATTTCTCCGTTTTATTAATCATTCGATTAGGATAGATGGAATGAGCTGGAAAACTTATCGGCACTTATAATATCTTGCGAAATCGTACATAAATGCAGATAGTTCTCAGAGGGTAGATATTAATGATTGATATCAATTTTATGTATTGAGTTTCAGAATGTTTTAGATGAAAATCTGATCACTCACCTGTCTAAGAATTTCAAAGCTTTTATATAGGTTCTGAACTCCAAATTATGAATTTTTGACAATCTTACCTATATAGTTTCAGAATGGTCAAAATCAAAATATCTAAGTCTGACAGTAGGTAATAGAGAGTTCTAGAATGTGATATGGCGATATGACAAACTGAAAAATTCCCTTTTTTTTTTAGTTTTACTCAAGGATAACGCGACTGTACTTGTAAGGCTCGATGCACACTTGCGTATTTTAAAGCCGCGTGCGCTTAGCTTGTTTCTGTCATTACACATTGGAGCGGTTTTGAACCGCCGAACGCTGCTAATATATAAAGACGCATTCCCTAAGTTCTTCCAAGCAAAAAGGATGACAACGCGTTACGTTTGCTTTCTCAGTGTATGAATATTTATATGACATTAAAGAACAGCATGGGTTCACCCCATGGTTAATGCTCGTTCGTTTCCCTGTTTCAAGATCTTCTCAGAGATGAAACGAAATTCTTGTCTTTATTCTATCATGGTACAGTACTGATCTTGTGTCTCATTCTGTCGGTTGGTTCTTAATAGCATCAGGTAATAACTCTGTGTCGACGGTGACTTCTATCGTGCGACCAGAGTGTACTCGTTGATCGCCTAGCACAGCCACAGACTGCCCGGCGTGTTGTGGAAGCCGCGTGTATGCGGCGGCGTAGCAGAAACTGGCGTCCTCTAAAAACAAGTCCGGTGCACGCTACTTGCAAGCAGCTTGCTCGCCGCGGTTCTGCTCGAGTGTGTACTGCGCAATTAGAGCCCATGTACTGCTAAACCGCCGGCGTTCGCCCGCGACTTGCACGCGGCTTGAAAACACGCAAATGTGCATCGAGCCTAAGTTGTATCTGTAGAATATTATGATTTATAAGACCTGTAGAATGTAGATATACTTACATTTTTTTTTTGCTTTTAAATTGTATAATTATGTATATGGTTTTCAATGACGTTTTCTCTCCCCAACGCGTGCCAAATTCCGTAGTTCGCACATATTATATTTATAGATCTAATGCCACCGCTTCCCGACTTAATCATTTGATTACATTTTAATGATGAATTTCTTAAGTTGATTGTACGTTTTCATGTCAGATGAGCTGTGCATTGCTCTTGTAAAGTTCATGTAACTTTTTTTTCGGTCTTTAAGTATATGATATACGTTCACCTGCAGGTATATCTGGTTGGCACATATTTTGAATTATTTGAACAAGTAACTTTAATTCGTTCATTTTTGTTAGGAATTTGTAAATCTAGTGCTTCTACGAATCAGGAATGGAGCGTGATACGAGAGTGCACTTTTTGGAATAAACGTGCAATATTTTATTTCCACGTGTAGGTAATAAATACGTATGTATATGCATCAATATGGATAATTTCCTTTGAATATCATATTTACTTAGCAATCATGTGAAAAGTGCAGATTAACTATTCAACATGGTAACTATATTATTTATTGCACAACCACCCCTTCCGTTTAAACTATATTTCTCGCATTCTTTCTGGTGTTGTTTAGATGGAACAAAGTCATGTTAGCCAAAGAATATTGAATTGCCAATTTCCATTACAGATAATTATTTTTGATAATTAATTAAAAGTACATCACACGAGACTGATTTCACTATGTGAAGAAACTTCTCTGATTATTTCTGCTAATTTTGCAAAATAATGCATTATTACTTGACATCTGATGTTCTCACGTGAGGCTTCAATGTTGCGAACTCAAATAATAGATAAAACTTAAAAGATAAAATACGTGCTCAAAAGTCAAAACCACTCCAATTTGTTTGATGTTTTAGACGATTCATTTTTACTGAGGCCAAAGCGATGTACCACATTTTCGCGTACATTTACTTATTGGCAACACTCAGCGAAGGTAAGATTGGGTGAATCTTCAAACGTTTACCGTTTAATTTACAGTTCCTCCACGTGTTTACTGCGATATCGAAATTTCGACCAAAGAACTTATTTTTCCGCTGGGCACCCAAGAGACTGTCAATATTAAAGTGAGGTATGTATCGAATTTTACTCATGCAGAAGAGATGGCTGCATTTTTAGCAATGTCAACAAATCTGGCGTAATCTTGTACTTTACGGTTCATAACGAGGAAGTGGTTCAAGTTCTTCCTTCGGTCATACCTTTGCATGGCTACGATGACGACTACAATTTCACAGTGTACGCGTCGAGAGCTGGACATTCGGAAATTAGTGCCAATTCGTCAGATCCCGACGTAAGGTAGGCACAATAAATATTTCGCTTGTATCTAATCTAATCACTTGTAATGGTGATTGTCTCAAATTGAAATAAAAAAGTCATTCAGTTGGTGTAGGGCCTGAGTGATAAGTATAAGGCAGGGCTCGCGTTCCGGTTCGTGAAAATTTCTATTCCGAGCATTGATTTAAGATATCCGTAGGAGCAAAATTTTTCATTCAATTGTATTCCAATACAAAGCCTTTTAATTCGATTAATCGTTTTAATCTTTGTGTTTGTGTAATAAAGTCTAGTCCATTTAGAGTCTAGACATTTTATTTATTCTATAGCAGCGCTTCTAGTGTTCGAATTTGGTGTCTTTTACGCCTTCCTAAACCGTGCATCTGATTCCAATGACACTTTTGGGAATGGCTGTCCGCGAAGGTTTCTGATTTAGTAAAACACTTCCCGAAATTCCCACGGGAACGCGAACGGAGAAAATTGGGATTGGGCATTTAGATCGTAGGTTTCTTTGGAGGCGCAAGTATATATCCGAATAGCATATCGGGTAAATAGCCTCCTCCTCTTCTGCTGGCACATATGAACTCTTCATGAAATTTGCCATAACCGTTTGATATTGCTGTGACCTTTCAATTTCTGGGCACACACAAAACACCTTAAACCGAACTAGCTCTTTAATGAAATTTCTCTCAGTACACATCCGCACCCCGGCACATCAAAAATAATTCAATTCTGACTTTAAATTTCTAATTCCAAGCAAACAATGGTCAAGATCCAACTCCTTAAACCTCTCAAAGGTCACTTACCAAATTTTTAAATAAATATGGGTAGTTCCACTCCATCTTGTAGGTATTTAAACTAAAACCGCTGCAAACGCACTATCCAAAGCATCCGTCTGAGTGACACAATCTAATTCCCTTAACTAATTCTTTCATTAATTTGACAAAAGCCTCATTTCTTTCTTTAGTTTATCTAAATTTCTCACCTCGTAATAATGAAATAAATAAACAAAGCAGATACGCAAAATCGTTTTGTGTTTATTCGTAAATAATCCCACGAAATTGATTAACAAAAGGTGTAATGAGCATTTAATAACTAAAACACCCGCATATCATCCCAAATGTCTGGACCTACACCTCAACGTCCCAAACCGACATTGTTTACACACCAATATAAACGTGGTTTAATTCCATTGCATGGCATCGCTCCCAAAATTCCTTTTGGTGTGAGGCGATCCAATCACAGACCTAGTCCTGCGTCAGACATGAAACGGAGACCTCTCAAGTGCTTCTTGATCCAAAAACGGAAATCACACGGCGACATATAAAGGTAAGCGTTCACTGAAACGGAACGCTTGTATTCCAAGTGCCTAAGTATTAAATTTCATTTAAATGTTTCCGTAAATAGGGAAGTTGCCATTGCGTATGCGCAAAACCAAATTTTGCAGCTGGTGGTAGATTTTTCTTTATTCCAAATGCTTTTGTATAAAATTTCATTTAAATGCTTTCATAAATAAGAAAGTTGGCATTGCGCATGCGCAAAACAAAATTTTGAAAACGTCTTATATTCGTAGTGTTTACATATAAAGTTCCATTTAAATACTTTCATAAATGAAAAAGTTAGCATTGCAGATACGTTAAACCAAATTTTTGACACTGCGCATGTGAAAAACCAAAAAAATATCGATATGCACAGAATCCTTGGACCAAGCCCTTTCAAATGAGCCCCATATCTCCCAAATCGCTTCAGTGGCGTAGAAAGAGTACGTGTGACGGACGGACGGACGGACGGATGGACGACAAAGTGCAGCAAATAGAGATTTTGCATTTTCTGGAAAATACGCTAATAAATCAAGAAATTCGTTATCAACTTTTTAGAAAATAGGTCAGTCAAAACTAGAAAATATCGTTTCCGACGAATTTAAATTGTGACTGAACGGAGACTGAACGGAGAATGATGATAAAATCGATGACGGCGCCGGACGTGTCGGTTACCGTTACCAATGTTTATTGAATAAGACTGAAATGGAACGGAACCGGAACTGAGACGTGACTGATATGTGTGAATAGACCTTTAAACGTCACGTTTAAACGCTACTGGCTTGCAAAACTAACACCTGACCTGTACAACTTTTACAAGATAGTAATATACAGTGTGGTGTTTTTAAGTGAACCATTAGAAGTATCTTAGGGACGATTTGGAATGTCGATTCGGGACCCATTACCTTTTTTAAATAATCGATCAAAAGGAATCGCTTAAAAACATTTTCAAGATGGCCGCTTCTCCGGTTGTATCAACAATACCGGAACTTTTTTATTTCAAATGGCACTCAGTCTCAGTATAACTGTCAATATAATGCTACGTCTAACCGGCATGGTTTCGAAGTTATTTCACAATTTTGACATTTTTCACGGTTTCAGAGGTTCACGAAGTTAGGCATATCGCTCTGTTATCTGACAACTTGGCAAAATGGTTTTTTTTCACGAATGGACTGCTAAAAGTTCACGCTATCAGATGTTATTGGTCCGATGTTCAAATGTCATTCGAAAATAGCACGCATTCAAAGTTTTTGGTCAACTCGAGATTTTTAAATGGAAACCATACATTTACTATGCATCAATGAAAACAGCATAAAAAACGAACAAAAATGTACTTGAAAAATTTTTCAAAAAAAAACTCTCCACAATAAGGTGGTTTTCGTCGGCAAGGATATCAATCGACGCAACTGTCCGTAATTCCCCACAATCGAAAGATATTGGGCAATTAGGTATCAAGCGGAAGTTAAAGAAAACTGGAAAACCGGCTCAGGGCCCTACACAGATAACTCGATGTTGGTAAAGAATGGCCTCTGATGCTTTCCAGTCCCGTGTGAGGAAATTTGAAGTCCGCTAGATCATCCGAACGTCGTCGGCGTCATTTTGCAATTCTTTTAATGCAAAGTACAGTAGACTACCTTCATCTTGACTAAATTCATTTTCAAATCAAGAAACATCTGGTTATAAATGTCCCCGAATTCTAAGTGGACCTTTATTTTGTACAATAATTTTTCGAGCAGATTTTGATCTGAATCAATGATAATGGATAAGTAATCCACAAACTTAATTTGTTTCAGTGTGAAGCATCTGTACTTGGTCGCCAATGTGCACAAAGAAAAATATATCGACATCGCCTCGCAGATTTCGGGTTGGATCTATTTCGTCACGTGGGCTTTATCGTACTACCCTCAAATTTATACGAACTTCAAAAGAAAAAGGTAGCAGATATCGATAATATTATACTAAACACTCGAAAACCTTTCTTTTAGTGTAATAGGCTTCAGCTTTGATTACTTGGCGTTAAACGTGGTAGGATACTTGTCCTTTGGTGTATTTATACAGAGCGTCTTTTTCGCCCCTGCTATTCAGGTAATCTTTTTGTAACACTTTCTTTATAATACCTACTACGCTAGGAAGAATATTTTGAGCAACACAGCCATGGACTACTACCTGTGAAAGTAAACGACGTCTTTTACAATCTGCACGGAATCCTTGCACTGTTAGTAACGGGATTGCAATGTTTGATTTATGAAAGGGGAAGCCAAACTATATCCTTGATAACACGCTTGATGTTGGGCGGATTTGGCATCTTCTACGTGGTGCTATTCATACTGCGCGCCGTATGCGTGATACAATGGTTGGATTTCTTGTATTTTTCTTCATATGTCAAACTGGTTATAACGGTACTGAAGTATATACCTCAGGCAAGTTTTACGTGGTAAGCGTCAATAAAGTGATGGAGCGTGTTGCAGGCTTACTTGAATTGGAAACGGAAAAGTACAAGTGGATGGAGTATCGGGGTGGTAAACCTAAATCTGGCAGGCGGCGTATGCAGCATTGGTCAAATGGCATTAGATGCATATAATTATGGTAGGTACGCAGGTTGTTAGAGAAGTCATCCCATTTCTCTTTCAGATGATTGGAAGTCTATCTTTGGCAATCCGACTAAGTTCGGATTGGGTGCTTTTACCGTACTATTCCAAGTATTATTTATGGTCCAACATTACATTTTATATAGAAATTCTCCATCGACAGATGGAAAGGACTTAATGTAGCAGCTTATTGACATTTATATCTATGCTTTGACACATAATACGTATGTAAATCGAATTTCTACGAATATAATAATTTTAACATCGGAAATGTTTATGTTCGTGTACAAAGTTATGAGTTTCGAGGCCAAAAGACAACGGTGTTACTTCGAGGGATGATTGTTGCATAGTCGGCCGTGATCGGTAGGTAAAGGAAAAGTCTGGGATACTGTCGATATGGTACTTATTTGATAGTGCTCAATTGTTAATTCCAATATGAAATTCGAGCTAATCACTCTGTGTCGCACGTATTTAATAGTATTACGAGCATGTTATAACGCTTGTTTAATACCAAAAGATATTAAACAGAGGAACAAGGAAGCTGCGGCAAATACCTACATCGCTGTCGCAATAGTATAATTAGAACTAGGTTACAGTTATTACATTATCATGAATTCATAAGGTAACAATTTATTAAGAGTTGTGAAACGCAAGCCAGCAATCTGGCCGCGAAATACTACAAAGGCATCAAGTTTCAATGGAAAATTAGGTACTATAATTGCATACGTAAAATGCAACGTATGCCAACTAATGCAATAAGAAACAAGGACACTATGTCAAAAAAAAATCAAGGAAGAAGATCAACAAGTCCTCTTGGCAACAGCAATAGTACAGGCCCAAGACATCCTGGGACAACGCCATCTACTACGAGCACTGGTAGACCCAGGATCCCAAGCATCATTCATCATCGAGCAAGCAGCTCAGCAACTGATGGTACCCAGGCAGAAAACAAGGGCAATGGTATCTGGATTGGGAGAAGGAAGTCCGACCAACGCAAGAGCAAAAGTGACGGTACATCTCCACCCTCGTCAGTCTAGCAAATACACACTGACAACAGACCTCATCGTGTTACCGAAAATAACTGGGATGTTACCAATGAAGTCAATGGAATTCGATTTGGAACCATGGCAGACCAAGATCCTAGCAGACCCAACCCTCAACATCACAGGTCCAATACATGTGCTACTGGGAGCCCAAGACTACGCCAAAATCATACTAAACGGTGTTACAAAAACGGCGTCTGCATTGCTAGGACAGCAGACCGAATTGGAATGGATAGTGTCCGATCAAGTCATGTATCCAGAGAAAAAAGGCACACCAGTCATCGGGATGGTTTCAACAATGGAAGAAGAAAGAAACCTGTCAAAATACTGGGAAATGGAGGAAGTCGAGGTGTCAAGCCGCTCCAAAGAAGAAGACATACAATGTGAGAACCATTATATGGCCACCACCACAAGAGGGCGAGATGGAAGGTATACAGTGAGGATACCATTTAAAGAAGCGCCTACCATGGTTAACAGTTCCCGTTCGCTAGCAGTAGCTCGACTGCACCAATTGGAAAAGAAGCTAGAAAAGGAGCATCGAGTACGCGAGCAGTACAAAGCGTTCCTTCAGGAGTACGTAGACCTGGGCCACATGAAACTAGTACCCCCCAAGGGAGAAGGAAGATACTACATTCCACATCAACCAGTCATCAAGGAAGCAAGTGCCACAACAAAGTTAAGAGTCGTGTTTGACGCGTCCGCAAACACACGTATCAACCAAGATACCAGGATGCCCGACCAAAAATTCCTTGAAGAGGAACCAGTCCTAAAGGCAGAAGACCACTTTGGGTCCATCATCAAAGAAGAAGCAGAATTACAAAACGATATACACAACACCATCTGGCGTACGGTTACGACTAAATCGGTCGCAACAAGCACCATAACTATACTTATCATCATCAGCACCATTGGGGTCATATTTGGACTCAAAAAATGGAAAACCAAACACAAGGAGGCAACTAGAAAAGAAGACCCAATGACGATGGAACCTTTGGACATCATCGACACAGATCCATCGCCGAGTTGGCAGAATGTTTAATACCAAAAGATATTAAACAGAAGAACAAGGAAGCTGCGGCAAATACATCGCTGTCGCAATAGTCTAATTAGAACTAGGTTACAGTTATTACATTATCATGAATTCATAAGGTAACAACTTATTAAGAGTTGTGAAACGCAAGCCAGCAATCTGGCCGCGAAATACTACAAAGGCATCAAGTTTCAATGGAAAATTAGGTACTATAATTGCATACGTAAAATGCAACGTATGCCAACTAATGCAATAAGAAATAAGGACACTATGTCAAACAAACACAAATACGTCATAATTAATTGTATATATAAACTGTAAATAATACTCAATAAATCACTATCGATTTGAATGTCGTTTAGTCGTTGGGGTTGCGAGGTCTCCAGTCATTCAATTTGTACAAGTGACGGTGTACAGCCTCATCTAGCAACCCTCCGTCAAGCAGTCTTCTATTATCCAGAAGATTGTTCAACGCTTATTATTCAGAAGGTTTATTTATGCGACACCAGCGAGCTTGCGAGTACCTACTGTTATTGTTATCATTTCCAATATCTCCGATGGTTGCAAAGATTGCGAAATCTGTGATTTTTTTCTATTTTGGTGCTTTAATGAGCACTTGATACAACCAGTTTGTATGGTGAGTTTCGTAATGAATATGAGTGTCTTAATAGCCCTTTACGCATGAGCAGTACCAACTTCCTTATTTACGAAAGCATTTAAATGAAATTTTATACATAAGCACTTGGAATAAAAACAAATCTAACATGAGTTTTACAATTTGTTTATATTTGTATACGCTCCACGATTTTTCAATAAATGTATAGGCTTCGACGATAGGCGGCTCATTTGAACGAGACTGGGGTAAGGATCTCATGTCTACCGGTATTTTTTCCCGGTCCTAGCATATTAATATTATTTAGTCATTTATGTTTGCATAATGACTTTTAACTGTTTAACTTGTTTTTGTTGAACATTGGTTGTTGGTATAGTAGTAGATGAAATTTCAACACGAAATGGGACCGACAACTTGATTATTTGGCATAGACCTCAATTGTAACAGGTGGCAAAATCTAACTTTTGGTAACACATATTTTTTAATGAATTGGATTTTGTACCGTACAAGAGTTTACGAAACTAGGTGCATCATGACGTTTACCGTTCGTAACGTCCGAGAACGGTCACTAAATTAAGCAACAATAAAAAATCAAAATTCATTTGTAACATTTACTTACATTGCAGCCATTTCTCGACACAGTCGCCACTCGCCATTCCGAATGAGACACTTATCATAGCTTGGTACAGGCCGTTTGATACCCTCCTTGTAGAGAAGAATAGCTCATCATAGACGTAGAAAAAATAGTGAATGAAGCTCGCTTTTAAACAATATTTTGAAAGCTTTGTTAATTTTACTTACATTCGTAGTGTTTACATATAATATAAAGTTTTATTTAAATAATTTCATAAATGAACAAGTATTTGCACAACTCTTGTGCAGATAAAGCGCATTTTTTTAACCGAAATAGCTTTTGTTTTGACATCACCAATGGATATACTTCTTGCACGTCTCAATCGCCCTTGGTGAGTACCCTCTTCCGACAATCCGTTCTTGAGGTAGAAGGGAATACACGATCACGATAAGAGGTCGAGGTGGAGGGCTAAGGTTGGTAGAAATTAATTCCTTTCGTTGAGACCTTTTATTAGAGTACCATGAAGGATGAAACTAGTTCCACTCCCTCCCTCCCCCCCAACCCGTACTTTGATAAGAGGTAGAAAGAAGGGCAGTAGTTGGTAGAAAACGGTTCGTTTCGTTGAGCCCTTTAATTAGAATACAATGAGAGATAACATTAATTTTTAACACCCCCCCCCCCCCCCCTCAAGACCCGTCGCTCACTGAGAGTCGCACGGGAAAGTTATACTTTTATACTGAAGGGTAGAACATGTGTTAACCGCCCCCCCCCCCCCACCATTTTCTAAAGTTTAACTTAACACCACTAAAGGCATGCGTATGCAAAATCTGCGACCAATTGGTTGTCGTATGTAAAAGCTATGCACGTTTTACTTTCAAAAACAGCATCTCAGAAATAATTCGTGGGGGGGGGGCTTTTAGACGGCGAAATTGATAGCCTTCTGGCACACCTTCAAGGTATAGGCTATACCTACTGCAAAAAATTCCAGGACTCTAGAACCATTCCCCTAGAAGTAGTTCAAAACGGTAGAAGTGGGTCCGGACGGACGGATGGACAAAACGCAAAATGCGATAAAAAGTTAGCATCGCACATGCGTTAAACCAAATTTTTGACACTGCGCATGTGCAAAACCAAAAAAATATCGATATGCACGGAATCCTTGGACAAAGCCCTTTCAAATGAGCCCCATGTCGTCCAAATCGGTTCAGTCGTGTAGAAGGAGTACTTGTGCAAGACGGACGGACGGACGGAGTACAAAGTGCAGTCAATAGCGATTTTTCATTTTGAGGAAAGTACGCTAAAAATATGTATTTGCTTATAAGTATTGGTTATAGGAAGTTATTTGTGATAACTTCTGATAAATGGTCGAGATTAAATGTGTTTAGAAGGCAGGGACAAATGCATCTACTATCATAGTGTAAGAATCTTACGCTATGCTACTATTTACTGAACAGTGAACAGCGTCTGAAGGTGGGAATAGACCAAGCAAACATGGTTGTGCAACAGTTGAACAACAGTCGAAAAACACAAGTTTACACAGTGAGTACGTGTTGCGCAACACTCGTGCAGCTGTTGCCGAACTGATGCGCGGTGTTCGCTCCCGAGGCGGTACTTCAAAGGAGATGTTGCCCTACGGTGTGCACACAGCGTCTTCAGTGTAGACGCGTATACGGGTCAATTTCACTTTTTCCATTCGAGAGAAGTAATTGAACAACATGTTGTCCTCCATTCTTAATTCTGGTAAAAAAAAACTGTTTGCTGTTAGCGTATATACTTCTTTGCCACCAGTCTCGCTTTGTACGGCCTCTTCGAGTTACTTTTATTTTCATAACTAAAAACGCGCACCACGCGAGTAGAGCATCCCTTCGTCGCTCATGACTGAACGAACATTGGACAAACACCGGAGAAGGCAGGCTGGTCGATGTTGATCAACAGTTTGTCGACAATGTTTTCTCCCCACGGAAACAAGTTAGCCAACAGTTGCCTATCTGTTGTTCAACTGTTGCACAACAATGTTTGCTTGGTCTATCCCACCTTTATCTCTTAATTCTTAATGTTTCGAAATATAACCGTTTAGCGTAACATATGGTACTACGTACAGTACATGTTACATCCTGTTTTGCGGGCACCAATTATTTAAAGTTTTATCAGCTATTAATTATTTATAGAACTGATTAGAAAAATCCAAATAACAAGTTAAACTGTTTACAGAAAGCAACTCTCCTCGATTAAAGTACATAGGTAGTATTCCGCAGCTCAAATGTGGGTGTATTTCTTATTCTCTTGCTTAACATTGACTGCGGCAGTCCTCATTCGACTAAAAGTTATCAAAGTGAGAACGAGATGGGATCGAAGTCCAACTTGTTTAGTTGGGAAAACTGCAATTGTAACGGGAGCCAACTGCGGTGAGTATACAATCGTTTTCAGTTCACCTTTTAAAAACACTTGCTTGGGTAGGACTTGGATTTTACACCGCTCAAGATTTAGCTAAACGAGGTGCGAGAGTTATACTAGCATGTAGAAGTAGGGAGAGAGCGGAGGCGGCGCGACGACAAATTGTGCGCGCTACCCACAACCAAAACGTCCATGTGAGAATAGTTGATTTTGCTTCGCTTAAATCCGTTAGAGAGTTTGCCAAGGAAATAAATAGTTCGGAGGAGAGATTAGACATTTTGGTAAATAATGCTGGAGCACTTATTTTCGAAGATGATGTTACGGAAGACGGTTTGAGTAAATTCATGCAAGTGAATCACTTTGGACCATTTTTACTCACAGAGCTGCTGATAGGTAGGCATTTTTTTAGTTATCAACTGTTATCTTAATAAACCGATACAACGAAATATCAAAGGATCCTCAGTATTACAATCACTTTTAACGACAATTTATTTTAATCTTACATAATACATTGTTGTGAAAACTTCCTAAGACTGAAACTATCCACACAACTTACCCTTGTTAGCTCAATCTCACAAAAACTCTTTAAAACACAAATCTCAGGGCCCGTAACATGAGTCCGACTACCCCTTTTTTCGTCCGGACAAGGGGTAGCAACCTCGCCAGATCGGTGCCTAATACCTCCCTTAAATTCCAAATATCCAAATAATCCCTTGTTAACTGACTTCTGGAATGAAATTTAAGTCCCACCGATGATCCAAACCTTTTTACGTTACCAAACTCGTTTCACACTCGGGATAAAAAAAGAAAACTTAAAATTTGAGAAACTCGAATCCTTGACCTTTACTTAGACACACACAAATAATAAATGACAAAAAACAAAAAAAAATTTACAAAGCTAAATTTACAAAATCTGAAAAAAATGACTTAGGTACACGACTTGAAACACAAAACCGTCTCAGACGGCGATTCTTACAATGGGGGTTTACAGTATAGTTGAATTCCGCAGTTCTAATTTAATAAGCGTGTACCTGAAACCATAAAACATTTTTTTGGACAGCAAAAGTTTATTTAAAAATAGAGGCTGATTAGCAAAAAAATAATGAACATGTGCGGTTTTAAAGGTTTATTCAAAACGATATGATTGTGACGTAATAAGCCCGACCAATCAGCTCCTAGAACCATTCAGATGACATAACGACTTGGCAATATTGCAGGAGAATGGCATTTATAACTTGCGTCATCTGTCACAGGCACTTGTCACTTTCGTGCTAGATGCAGTTAAACATCCCTCTCAAAACGTCAAATGTGATAAACGTCATATCCTCGCGTAAGGTTGCCAGCTCACTTCTATGTGATTGGTTGTAGATTTGTGACGTATTTAGTCTGAAGCGTTTCAAATTCGGACTAAAAACACAGCTTTTCAATAATTTATTTTGGGTTTATTTTACTCGCAAATAAAAATTGAGGACACACGGGTCTTTTTATTTTTAATGTACTTTGTGGATCAGAAATAAAAAATGAAGGCGGGATGACCCCATTAAATTAAAACAAAAATGACAGTACTCACGGTGCTAATCCTTTTTACAAATGCACAAACGACCGATGCACACAAAAACACAAACACAGCCCCAGGTATGTGCTGACACAGCTACTCCTACAGCTCCTCGGCGATGCTGGCGTTAAACAAACGTTCCGCCTACTCCAGATGATGTAAAATACAACGCAAACGAAATCTCGCTGCTAAAATGGCGTTATTGTACCGCTCGTTTCCCTTCAACAAACTCCGTCCAAAAACCTTCTTAACTCTTCGATGCCGGCGTAATCCACACGTTCCCGGACTTTCAAATAACAATAGACGATGAATAAACTGGCGTAACTTTAGCAAACGCCGCTACAATAAACTTTCCAAAAATTTTCACATAAGACAAACGTAGGCTTCGCGAAACGGTACAATAAGCGCCTTCTCTTCGCTGTTCAAAACCATTTATACCCCAGTATCGTCAAATCTCGTTGCGACGCTTTTCCATGAAAAATTCGAATTTCGGGGCCGATAAAACTTAACGGTCGACTCCGCGGACCAATACCATAATTGCATAAATAAAACTATTAACGATCGTAAATCAACTTAGACTGGCACTTTTACGAGTTTTAACACGCCAAAATTCCTATGAAATTCGCTCTTAAACAACTAAAAGTTTCCTTATCTAAAGCAACACTTGTGCAAAGCGCGTGCACTCTGCTAACTTCCACGAATTTAACAATAACAAGACAAAATTTATTACATTTAAAACACACTAATTACGGATTCGATTTTCCCAGACTTAAAGCTTCTTAATTAACTCCGGCCGAGCATTAATTGAACTAAAACAACGATCCTCTGTATAAAAATGGGAAATAAACTTCTTTCCAGAGTAAATAAATGCCGTCCAACTGCGGCCTAATAAAAAAACACAACAACATTTTATAGTTAACAAAAATGCATCAAATTCATGTCTTGGTCATTGAGATAATGCTCTTAATCTTGTTCCCAACGATATCAGTGCAAGAATAACGATTTTCACATATTTTGATCACAATTCATGTGGTCGCCATCAATAGATCAAATTCATGTTTTGGTCCTTGAGATAATGCTCTTGGTCTTTTTCCCAATGATCTTGGTGCATAAATAACGATTTTGACATGTTTTGATCAAAATCCACGTGGTTGCCAAAAATAGATCAAATTCATGTATTGGTCATTGATATAATGCTCTTGGTCTTTTTCCTAACGATCTTGGTGCATAAATAACGATTTTGACATGTTTTGATCAAAATCCGCGTGGTCGCCAAAAATGCATCACATTCATGTCTTGGGCATTGAGATAATGTCCCTAGTCTTTTTTCCAACGATCTTGGTGCATAAATAACAATTTTGACATATTTTGGTCAAAATCCATGTGGCCTCAGAAAAATAATTTTACATCTTTGAATCACACACATGCGGTTATCAAATGTGGACGTGATGTACTCTTTCAGCATCAAGATAATGCGTTTGAAAGCTTTTACAACTCCAAATTTATGTGTAAAGAATAATTTTGGGTACATTTTGCTCTAAAACTTTTGACCTATACCACAGAGACGAGTTATATTGAATTATTACACATCTAAGAGTCAAGGGAATAATCTAGCGAAAGTCCAAACTCGTTACATGACCTAGGGAATGAAATATGTTGATTTCTATTATATTGAGCCCGCAGTTTTTCCTGTTCCCGATTCACTCGAAGCCCTATAACTTTTGTTCCTGTTGAACCAGATTCCTGAAAATTAATAGCGTCCGTCCCTAATGTCCAAAGTACCCGTACACAATCAACACAATCGGTCACTTTTAAAAAGAGTTAGAGCGCACACGGACGGAGGGAGGGACGGACGGACGGACGACAATACAATACTATAAAGGATCTGAGGATCCTTAATAATGTTAGTAATAGTACCGACTTTGAACACAATATGTGGCTATAGGCGTACGTACCTACCACTTTACTTGTAACAATCTGTGTTGTGACTACTGCTTGTAAAGTGAACTTACATTCGTTTGTCGCTTTATTTTCCGTTCATAGGTATATACAGGGTGGCCCAATAGTGTGTGGACGGATCTCTGGGGGTTTATTAACGTACATTATTAAAGTTATTTTGAGGTACCTATTCTTTGACACATGGTTTGAAGTGCAACCGCCATCTTGAATTTTTTATATAGCAATATAGGTCACGTGATACGGCATATTTTTTCTCTTGTTTACTACTTAAAATAATGAAGAAAAATTAGAAAAACCATGCCATACGCTTAGATAGCTAATGTATTGCACTTTACTTATGGTTTGTTTCCTTATAACTTATAGAAATAAATCTTTAGTTAACCTTAGTTATCCTATGTCAAGTATGGACCATTTGACAGAGTTTCTTCGCTATTATTTTTTAATTTAACACCATTCATGATTAAGGTAATAAGAAATAGAGAAAAATAGGCTTTTTAATGATGTATCACATGACCTATGTTGCTATTTAAAAAATTCAACATGGCGGTCGTACTCAGAAACCATGTATCAAAAAACAATTTTTTTAACCTCAAAATATGCGAAATAGTTTCAAATGAAAGCGTTATGGCTTATTTCAAACAGTTTGCGCGTGAGATCTCTGGGCCATTCGTGTGTGGTTGGAAGATTGTGGGTTTATTAACGCATATATTTATATTGTCGGGGCATGTTGAAAGACTCTTAAGGCTACAACCTAACAATATTGTCAACGAAATTGTTAGGTATACAGGGTGATTTATATCAAAGTAACATTTTTTTAAATAGAACCCCTTGCATATTTCGATTCTTTGATCAATTTTAGTGTAACTTTATATAGGGCATACCCGAAAACCTATTCAAAGACCTGCCACCCATCTTTGTAACTCATGGTTGCTGAGAAAAAAATTAAAAAAGAAATCAAAATTTCACCAGTTCTTTGGGGTTGGCCCCCAAACGAAACGAACCCTCGGTTTATTTGGAAAAAGTGCTTGTCTTGATCCCCTCTCAATTTTTTTTACATACTGTGATGTAACACGCTGTATATACATATACACTTATATCGCCGCTATATTACACGATTTTGTCAGACACCGGCCTACAAATAAAAATGCCTCTGCACTTTTAAAATGCTAACATTTCTTTTAGATTTACTGAAGAAATCCAAGCCCAGCAGAATTGTGTACGTATCATCGTCATCTGTCACTCACGGTCAAATTCATCTTGACAATTTGAATTATTCTGCAAATTCTCGAATCGCAAGACTTACGTTCTCTAACTATGCGAACTCCAAACTTTGCCATCTAGCTACTACTAATGAATTGGCAAAACGTCTACGAGGTAGTGGAATTACCGTCAATTCTTTGGATCCAGGTACTGTCCGAACGGAAGTTACTCGTAATCTCAACATAATGACTCAAGGGCTGTTTCGAATTTTGGCATCCTTTTTTAAAGTGAATAGTGACATATCACAGCAAGGCATTGGTAAACTAAATGTGTAAAATTCTAGATCAGCGAGGAAGGGGCACAGACCTCAATCTATCTTGCTGTCTCTGATGACGTCCAGGATGTTACAGGAAAGTACTTCTATAACTGTGCACTTTCTGAAATGCCAAGTACTGCTATAGACTCTACTCTCAACAGGAAAGTATGGGAGAAAAGTGCAGAATTGGTTCATTTAACCCATACGGAGAGCACTCTTTAATCGTTATTTGTATATTATGAAGTGTAAAATATATAATATTGATGTTTTTAATGTTAAATTGCGTATTATTTAAAATAGTGATCGTTTCCGGTGCATAACCATAAATTGTTTTTCAAAAAGTACTCTGTCACAATCCAATTAGGTAACTAAAGGATGTGTGTTTTCGGTAACTTTAGTAAGGTCGGCATGAAAACCGATTATCACTTCTTATTTCCAAATGCACAATATTTAGTAATACGGCTTGTTACATTAAAAAAAAACACGAGAACGAAGTTTCTTAGAAATTAAACATTTGAAAGCGAACGAATTACAATGGTGCAATTAAGTTAGTTGTATAGTCGAATACAGAAGGCAATGTTTCCCGGTATAAATGTGCAATATTGTTCATAGAGGTACCAGCGTTGACCATTGATCAATAAATCTTAAAACTTCACCGCGGTCAGTAGGTACTTCAAGATAACTTCTTTTCATTCAGCGTTGATTGATTAAGTTAAATCAGTTGCAAGTAGCCTCTATGATTTACAACATTAGCGAGTGTATTAATTACCTCTCAATGAATTTGCGCCTCTTTGGAGTAGATGCGAAACTTTTACTGCAGCGCTTACTGATTTACATTAAGGGAAGGGGTTTCCGAGCTTATAAGAAATTATAGGAGTTTTAGATCTTGAGCATTTGACATTATGCAAATTACAGATTTTTGGATATCGGTATTGAAATTTTGAAATTTTTAGAAGAGGATTTTTGTTTGTTTGTTAAAATCCATAAGGGGGTTAAACTTTAATTCTAACGGGTTAATAAACTAAAACATCTTTTATTACTAAGACCACAGATCTGTGCTAAGACTATCTGGCCAAAGGTTATGACCAAGATCTGGTCGCACCCGGTGGTCGTGGTGCTGTACGGTCTGATTAGGTCTACCAACACAGATTCCCAAGGGAGCGTGGGTTCCCTGAGTCGGAGGGAGGCGTCGTCAACTGGGCCCCTCTTTACGGCGGCGGTGCACATCCAGGAGCTGCGAATGTACTTGTGAGCCCTGGCTTCCAACTTGGAGAAGTTATAAGTTTGGGAGATTGTAGTTTTGTTGGGATTTCGGGAAAAGTGATCCGCCAATTGGTTGTGCTTGCCGGGTTAATGTTGGCTGTTTTAACTAAACTCCTGGAGAAGGGGACCCAGAGGAGGTTTCGAACTGGCATAGCTGACTATGCGCCGTATCTGGCCCTCGTCTTAGTGATACCGGACCGCTGCAGTATACCACATCTTCTGAGATCGGTTTGGAGCACGAACGGTAACCAGGCGTAGGGACGATGGAGTTGCAGTTGCTGGCCGAGAGCGTCCGGCAGACTCTCGAACGCCTTGTTCGCGGCGACCTTCTACGTGAATCGGGCCCCCTTCTTTAGCATGTCGTTGAGTGGAGCTTGAATTTCGACAAGACGCGGCGGAGCTGCCGGCGTGTTGTGAAACTGGACGCGAAGCGAAGGCCTGCCACGTATTCTGGGAGTGGCCGGTTGGAGTCTGCCGTGATAGGGTGGCCCAGATACGTCACCTAAAAACTTAGACAAGGAAAGAATACAAAACGACAATTGTCTTGTGCGAGGCGCAGGTGGTGTTTCTGGAGCTGCTCCCTCACTATCCGCGGGTGGTCGAGGTCAGTTCGAATACACCACGATGTCGTCCAGGTAAACCATGGCGAATTTCCTCAGGATCCCCGGGAGTACCTTCTGCTTCATTAGCTTCTGAAAGGTGAACGGAGCGTTCCTTAGTCCGAACTCGAAACTGGTAGCAGGCGCCGTCGAGAGTCAAACAGGCGGCGGGACTCAGTTGCGAAAGGAACCTGCCAGTATGCACATTTGAAGTGTAGCAGAGAACAGCTTCGCTGTCCCCAGTTCTCTAAGTGTCTCGTGGAGCTTTCGTCAGCTATTCAACGTGCTATAGTCCAAAATCCCGGCATGTTTCTTTTGGACAATACGATTCTTTTGGACAATACGATACGAAACGTTTGGAGGAATTCCCGTAACCTAGATATCAGTAATGTGGGAAAACCAAGGTGGATTTTTTCGATCTTCGGCGTGACATTCTCGGCTGTCTTAGCAAAACGGGCCCAGTGGGTGGTGTGACGGCGTTCTTTTACCCAGTGGACACATCGGCGACTGCTGCTATGCAGCCAGTCCTGATCCAGATCGTGGGTTTGGTACTTCTGTTGGTGTGGTTGGCCAGCCGACGGTCGATGAAGTTGTGAGAGGTT
>NW_022170511.1:42913884-42965423 GCF_008802855.1 Photinus pyralis
GCAAATAGTTATGCACATGGTAATTTAAAAATATATATTCAGGTACCGTTACTAACTTAAAACCAAAACGGCCGTTTTGAAATGGTCTAACAATATTTGCAATGGAAATTAATTATATTAACTTAAATGAGCACGTGAAAGTTTATACGCAAAGTTGTTAAAAAAATAAATAATTGTTTGCCTATAGGTAAACTTCGTATGTACGGCTTACAGAATTCTCCCGGTGTTACCGTGTCACCCTACATACAGGGGGTTGCTTGTCAACGATAGTAATGGCGAGGAAGGAGAGCAGAAACTAAAGGTGGTGCGTGGCCAGTCCCCCTTGAGGAATCTTCATAACTGGAAACTCGATTGAGTTGCATAGTAGTTTAGAATAATGACGTTTGGAGTTGAAACCGCGCTGATCACCTTCCAAAAACTATTGACACAAAAAGTTCCGCGTATCTACACAAGTTCGTGATGGCCTACCTTCATGGCTTAGTGATATATTCCCACAACATCGAAGGTCACCTCCACGATCTATACCTAGTAGTCAAACGACTATGCAGGCTGCGACTTTCAATCAACAAATGCAATTCGGGATACAGTTCGTGCAATACCTTTGACATACCATCCGAACAAACGAAACACGATGAAGTAATTCGAACAGGCAATTAACCCTGAAGACGCCAAAGCGCCCTTGTTCTTGTTGCAAGAACGGCAGCGCTAACAAGATGGGCACTGTGACTACCGATGAACTCCCGATCACCTCTTACGGGTACACTCCTCCCGATAATCCTGTTCACACTAAGATCCCTCTCTAGTCGTTTCCCCGCCCAGTATCAACGCATACTAGATTTGTCGGGACAAACGAGAAATCAAAAAAGGTTCACATAGATGACCTCCGGCACCGCGACTATGCCGAGAGGACCAACGAAGACCACATCAACAAGAGGGAAGCAATACCAGCCATTCCTTCAGAAAGGATAATATCACGGACGCCACCACGACAAAGCCATTGCAACCCCTTTGAAGTGAGGGGGGGGGGGCTGTTACCACCTTACTAATACAGGTAGGAGTTGCTCCTCAACGATTGACTGCAATGGCTGCAGATACACACACCATGAGCTCGCAAATTTATCATCACCGCCTTTTCACATCTCGTTGCCTATTACAAGCCAACCATCGCCTTTTGGAAATCTCGTTTTTTCCGTTACCCCGTTCCCATGGGAACTTCGGAAAGTCTCTTGTACACCTTAACGCCTTCAAGGAAACTTACGGTTTAAATGTACTGTTTTTTTCCTGCTCCAATTCGCGGGGAATTGTTGAATGGAGGTGTTTTACTAACACACCTTGCACACATTTACTACATGAGAAACCTTTTCGGGTATACGTAATTGATACGCGCCATTTATTAGTTACCTATATTGTGATTTAACATGACGGCAAAGAGAAAAATGTTTTTTTTTACGTACAATTCCGTACAATTTTTCGGAAATTATCTTTTATACAAACATTATCTTGTTAAATAACACACCGCAACAAAAAATAATTATCTAAATTGGTGCAATCGTTCTGAAGTTATGCGGGTACATACAGTGATATTCATGTAGAAGTAGACATAGGGACTTCCATTTCCTATAGGAATTTCCTATGTCTATTTTTACATGATAAAAAGTCTCCTGAAAGACGCCTAATTTTATGGAACCAAAATAACTTCTTGAAACAAATAAAGATCTGGCTGTCATATTATAATAATTTGAATATTGTTCCTTTAGCTTCACAGAAAATAAATCTCTTAAGCTCCTTTAACAGTTATCGGCACTATACCAATTGGAAATATCAACTTTTTCTTTAGTTGAATACATCGCACACGAACCGAAATTAGAATAGGAATAGATAATATTCAAATTAATTAATATAACATGCAGATCCTCATTTGTTGTAGGTAGTTACTTTGGTTGCATAAAATTAGGCGTCTATCAGGAGACTTTTGATCATGTAAAAAATTCCTATAGGAAATCTCTATGTCTACTTCTACATGAATAGCACTGTATACATTTTTATTTATACAGATTGGTTGCACCGACTTAATCAATCGAACAATCGAAACTATTTGAACTTACCTTGTCGTTCTCACTATAGTATCAAATTTAATTTTTAGAAAATCCTTGACATTGAAACGCTGATTCCATTAGAGCGCCCTCAACATAAATCACTAATCGATCCGATCGACGATAACAACTCAGAAATTACAAAATGTTGAGTATATTGGATCCAAAATTTTAAATGGCTTCAGTTCCTTCACACACCAAGATACAAGCCACATTTTCATAAATTTGAGGTTCGTTCATATTCAAAATAAAGTGATGAACTCTACGGATTTACACAGCTTCAGCTTTCCTGATGTCAAGGTGCTTCTTTCTTGAATAACGGATTAATTACTGCATAGATTAGTTCATCGACGTAGTTGCGGATTATCATGTAATGCATGCGTAGAGTGTTTTATATAGTGCGTATATAACTTTTCTATTTTTAGATTCGGCGATTGTAAAACGAAATTAATTTTCCTTGTTCAAATCTGGAAAGAAAACCACTCATATGCCGATTTTCCGAAAATGCACCTACCCGAGTACGGTGTCACATATTTCCCAATTAACTTACTTTATCGCTATTGGCTGCACTTTGACGTCCGTCCGTCCGTCTGCCCGTCACACGTACTCATTCTAAACCACTGAACCGATTTTGGCGATATAGGACTCATTTGAAAGGGCTTAGTCCAAGGATTCCGTGCATACCCATATTTTTTGCGTTTTGCGCAATTGCAGTGTCAAAAATTTGGTTTAACGCATGTGCGATCCTAACTTTTTTATTTATACAGATATTTAAATGAAACTTTACATGTAAACACTACGAATATAAGTAAAATTAACGACATTTCAAAATGTTGTTTTGCGCATGCGCAATGCGAACTTTCTTATTTATGAAAGCATTTAAATGAAATTTTATACATAGCCATTTGGAATAAAGACAAATCTAACACCAGTTGCAAAATTTGGTTTTGCGCATGCGCAATGCCAACTTCCTTATTTACTGAAGCATTTAAATGAAATTTAATACATAGGCACTTGGAATACAAGCAAATCTAACACCAGTTTTAAAATTTGGTTTTGCGCATGCGCAATGGCAACTTTCGTATTTATGAAAGCAGTTAAACGAAATATCTTATGTAGGCACCTTGAATGAAACTAAAACTAATACCGGTTTCAAAATTACTGTTAACACATGCTGTATATTTTATTTATGAAGGTATTGTATGTATTTGTATACGCTCCACTATTTTTCATTAAACTGTGTAGACTTCGGCGATAGGCGGCCCATCTGAAAGAGAATGGGGTAAGGATGTCGTGCCTACTGGTATTTGTTCCTGATCCTAGCATTAATATTATTAGGAGGAAAATACGCTCTCGTCATTTATGTTTGCATAATGACTTTTTAAACTTTTATTAATACAGCAACACCCCAGCTTGCTTGAGGAACTGCACGCTAGCGATTAACTTTATTAAAACGTTTTCGATACCAAATTTTTTTGGTATTTGCAACTATCCCTTACGGAAATGGTAGTAACTTCTGGTAAAAGCAGTTACATCAAACGTGTGCAAGGAGAACAAAATTTGACATCGAAAGGGTAACTCGAGTTTCCCTCAGTGCGAAGAACGGATTTATCATGCAGGGAATGTTGCTATTTAAGATTTTTACTATTTGTATCCTTTATAATAGGATTAGTGAAGATGGATTATAAAATTAAGCATGTAAATATCAGGGGGTGTTGTTCCACGGTCACAAGGCAAGAGCGCCCCAAGGAATTTATTTAATCCGGTAACTAGACATATGGGTACCGTTTAATACCGCATTTTTTCACGCTCGTTAAACCCGTCATTGTATAATTAATTTAATTTCGAAAATCGCTGCTACTACGTAAAGTTTTCGTATTACCCCATTAAGATATCGAGTTTTGTCTGATATTCTTGTTTAATTAATTCCGTACAGTGGTTAAGTCTCAATAAGTGCAATAAAAATATATTGCCCATAAACTATGTCTGTGGGCTGATAAAACTGATTTCATTTTCATCGGATTAAATAAATAACCCGATTTGATTTTCTCGTGCACGTGCACACTTCCTTACATAACACGATTGAAAGTTTTGTTTTCGGCCTAATAGTCATTTAAAAACGACTAAAGTTTGAAATTTCTATCGTTTCAGATCTTCACGTCCGAGAGAGCAGAATACAAAAGTTCATCCCTCGTCAGTTGGATCAGACATACCGAAACTTATCTCAAAGGATTCATATAAGCTCTTGGATAATGATGTTAAAACGGCTTGGATCAACCCTAGGCTTATTTCTAAGGTACGTTGGATATATTTTTATAAATGAATTTCAGGCTTGTTCAAATTACGTAATTGTATGTTTGAGATTATATGACCCTCCTCGCTACCGTTGATGTTTATATAACGACTACTACTTTAATTTTTTCGAGATTACTAATCATAAATTAGTATTATACACACTTATTTGGTGGGATAATAAAGGTAAATGTTTACGATCCAATATAAAATATAATAACTCTCGGTTTTATGCTTCTAGGACTGTTCACGTTATTCTTCTTACAATGTAAACCGTGTCATTTCGAGTAATCGGACGACGACTTTACGATTTAGCCAAATATTTAAGTCGGTAATTAGTAATTAAACGAACCTCTTTTATTACCTGCATTAAAGCGACTCCCGGTTTCTAACGTGTGGAACCAATTAATATTCGGAAGACATTGTATATAATATACAAATCCCGTGAGAATTCGAATAACTTTTTCTAATATGTTTAGCGCGTCCATGCATAAAACAATTTACTACTTCCTTTTCATTTGTTGTTGTAAAATGACTGTGTATTTATTGTGAGTGCGCTTTTGTTAGGTTAAATGTGGTTCAGTGTAATGCAGATTTAAGTTCACGCTATTGTATGTTTTCGAAAAATGTTGATTAGGAACTACTTCGCGATAGCAAAAACTCGACACATTGTTTATTTTCGTAAAAATTGATGAAGTTTTTTTAAAATTCGGACACAATTATAGCGCGCCCCTGATCTACGAGAATATGGTGTTTATTATTATGAGTCTAGTAAGCGACTATTCGCTGGTTATATACAGGGTGTTACGTATATTGCTGTGTTGATTTCGTCCGACAGGATGAAATTTTCGGAAATGCTAATTAAGATGGACAGGGCGGTCCCCTTTCGTGTAATTATTTCATTCGTAATTAAATTTTATTAATTGTCGCTGGTCTATGTAATGGCATAGAGATTATTGTGTTATACATGAGAGCGGCCAAGATTGTTTTTGTTTAAATTTTATTTAAACGCAGAAATTTTTGGGTCTTTATCTGTTATCAAATGTAAATGCTTAATTTAATTGACAGGTAGATGTCATTTATCGCCTTACATGTTAATAGAAGTGAAATTCTCCTAGAATTAAAGTAGGAATTTATCTCTTAAATGTCTGATAACAAATTGATTTAGAAAAAAGAATCTATCTCTACTTTCGTTGGCCTACGTGCGTTGCTAGGATAGATTTGTTGCTCTCTTTGTTGTCAACTGTGTTGTGTAAGATGAGTTGTTGTAATTTTTATTATCGGAAGAAGGGATTCGCCTTAAATAGGACATTAACAAGAAAAGCGTCCCCAGTCTACGCAGAACTACGTTTAATTGAAATTTTTAATTCGGCTTTTTACCACGTTGACAGCGGAATTACGTTCCGTTGAAGATTTATTCGCTTCGTTGATTTACGGTCAGTTTATTATTCATTTGGAGCCACAGCCAGCATTGAAAGTTTTCGTTCAATGTGAGATTGAAGATTGAAGAAGTTTTTTATGTCTTACGGGTTGGAGGATTGTCGCAAAGTTTTTACCATCAAAGTTGCTGCAAGGAGAGGTATTTGTCGCCGCTTCCTAAGATTTTTTTGAATGTGACTCAGTTTGAAGTTGAGTTTTATTGTGAATGTCCTTGTCTACACAAAGAGAAGATGCTGCCATTGTCATTTGTCATTGTCATTGTGTTAATTGAAATTTTAATTTTTGTGAACTGTGTACGGATACCTTTTTTATTGTATATTTCAATTCCCGGACGAGTAATCTAAGTAGTTAAGTCATAATTTTAGTCTATTTGTAATAATTGTTTGTGTTTTTTTGTTGTTTTTGGCTTTGGCAGTACCAATAAGCCAGCCTAGTTTGTGTTTTTGTACCATTTTCTTCTTGTGTGTCGAGATTAAAACGCACTTTTGTAATTTTCACATTAATTTCCATGTGTTTCATTCATAATGACAACGATCAGTGCACATAGCAATTGTACGAGTATCTAAAACAACATTGGGTGATCGAGAGGACCAATTTTCAAAAGAGTGATTAAATAAGAACTGTTCCGACAATGTTGTTCATTAACTCAAGTATGTACAACAGATTTTAGAATTCGCTCCATTTCCGTTGCCCGGCCAAGAATTGCAGTGGAATTTTTTTTAAATTTTCAAAAACTAATTTCAGATTTGTGATTTTCGTGTCCCAGATACCAAATTTTGTCGAAATCAGAATTTTTTCGCACCCCCATTTCGGGCACGCCCTTTCGTCTGGGAATTTTGACAAAAAAATTGTAAAATCGCAAAGGGCACAATGTCGATATCATCTCTTCGGACATCTATAGGGCTTGTTCAAAATATACTAAAATTATTATCGAAATCTGACCAACATTTCCTCATAACCTTTTTATATCAGTATATTAAAAATTTCTTACCAATCTTCCAAATCTCTTCAAAATATCCGAACATAACCCCTTTAACAATCTTTAATATCTCTTGAGGTACTCTTTTCAAAATGTCGGTTGAATATGTCAACATTTTTTTTTAATGTTTCAAAGACTCTTTGAACGCCCTCTCACTATCTCTTCAAGAACTTTTAAGAGCCTCTCCCACATTTGCTAAGCGTGCCTTTAAAATCCCAATACCCTCTCTTCAAATTCTCTCCAAATTGTTTTACAATATCTCTCCAAAAGCCTTCGCTCCAAAAAGCGTTCTTACTCTAATGTAAATTTGATATTGTTACGCCATCTAGGTATTTATATTGTAATCTACTAGTTTAGATGCAAGGTGTTCCTGTACTAAATTTGTTCCAACTGTTTCTCATTACATTAGTTCTTTACTTTTGGTGTTATCTGATCATTATAAGAGTTCTTTGTTTCACCGGCGGAGGTCGTGCAGAGTTCTTTAATTTCTTTCGGCGCACGCACGTCGTTGTACAAAACACATTCATTACTTTTAGAAGAACGTATAAGCCTTGTTACTCTACAATTGTTTGCCTTTTTGGGATATATTGTGGCTGTATAAGTTTAGTGAAGTTTTTCTTTTGTTATTTTGCTTTCGACACTTCTCTGGCGCATTTGGGGATATATTTTACAACTTCTAAGGACGTTATCGGTAAATTACGCATTACCCTTGGCTTCGAACAATCATTTTCTAGGTTTTTTAGTTCTGGCTTACTCTTTTCTTCATAATTACGTACCGGATTGTTGCTATATCGATATTCCTGAGTGCAAACCACCGAATTTTGAATTTTCACTGTATTGCGCAAGGAAAATTAAAGAAACGTTGGAGACTACTACTCTTGTAAATCGATCCGTTATACCTGATCCTACATACTTTGTTTTTGTCGCTACTGAAGATTTGACTTTCCCGATATCGAGACCCGCTTTTGCCTACGGTTACTTTTTCTGATTACTACGAAGATTCATTTCTGTTAGTTTGAATACATTGTATCTTTCCGACTAGCTATGTTCTTTAAGATTTTAGCTAACCTTGCTTTATGAACTTTTTTTTTGTTACCGAAATATCTACAATTTTAGTGACGTTATTTCTGTTCCGAAGAATTTGTTCATGCTACCCGATTTGCATTCTGAATTGATTAAATTGCATTGCTATTGAATAGAAATTTAGTTATTTTTGCATCATAAAGTTGTTGAATTTAATATCACGAAAGACGTGGAGCAATTTTCCGCCGACTCCTCACAACTCACGCTACGCAGCAGCTCCCATAACGACGATTGCAAGATAAACAGAAAGTTTTCTGTAACTTGAACTAATCACACCATATCCCACGACGCACCGGCGCTGCAAGCTTTCAAACGGATTTACAAAGTCATAAGCGTACAAATTTAAATAAAAAATCCGTTAACGGGCTCCCGTTACAAAATGCAAGAAGGACCTTTGACATAAATAATAATTCGCTTTGAAACAAGTGCATCGAAATATGTGCTATGTGTAGAGGGTGACCAACTAAGAATACGAGGTACTGTATCTGAGAACCTATCCATCGTAGAGGCTTGCGGAAAAAAAGGTATTACTAAGAGGCCACGAGAAAAACTTGGAAAACATTTTTAAGTTTGTGAAATGGCCGCTAGGGGGCGTAACTGCAATCTGGAGGCTAAAAAGTGATGTTTCTGTGAATTCCCTATATTAATCTCACAAAAAAAATGCCCGGTCTTTGAAGTCGATGATAATCTGAACCTTTTTGTTTGACAATTATTGCTGTATCTCTAAAAATGAAGTGGTGGGGGATATTCAAAGGTTTCCCGTAAAGAACACCCTGTATCTTCGAAACGGCCGAAACGATTTTAACAAACTCGGGTTAATTGAAAAGAGTTATTCTTCGGCTACAAATATTGTAATATTTGAAGTTTTGTTAGTTTCACATACCGCCGCTTGAGGGCTTTTTTCGACATTCCGACAGAAATGGTTAATTTTCTCAAAACAAAATATATTGGTTAGTTTTATTTTCATGAAGAAGTAACTAAATGATGCCTAAACAAGCTCGCGAAAACGGCATCTTTATATGCGATATCAGAAACATGGCTCTTTTAGATTCCAAATTGCAGTTTCGCCCCCTAGAGGCCATTTCACAAACATTTTCCAGGTTTTTCTCGTGGCCGTTTTAGTATGTAACTTTTTTTACCGCAAGCCTCTACGATGGACAGGTTCCCAGATACAGTACCTCGCATTCTTATTTGGCCACCCTGTACAAAATTTTTATAAATTTGCTAATAGGAAAAGTAAAACGGGTAACGATAACGTCCAGACTTACTTGACCATTATATTACGGCCAATATACGTTGTAATTGATGTACTAACAGGGTGTCTTCGATATTACAATTTTAGGTAAGTGCCAGAGAACGGCCGTCGTCTGGCACTTTTACGATAATTGCAATTCGGAACTCATTACTTGATTATTTGTATTGAGGGGAAAATCCATTATCAAGTATTCCTTGATGAAGATATAAATCATCACCTTAGCGGGGTTCTCTATACGCATTCCTACGGCAACCAAATTAAAATGCGTGCCGCATTTAACTTTAAATGTCTTTATCTATTACGTTGGGCGCGAGAAACGGTACAACAGCGATTTGATGATTAAACGAGTAAGGGAAATTTCTTTTACGCTTTGAGTAAGTGTGTGTTTGTGGAAACAAAGACGACGGACAATCTACAAGGGAAGGCACTAAAACCAAATATCAAGTAAAAGTTTATAGCAGTTAGTAAATGGCCTTTACTTCACGGCACTTTGGCGGAAAGATGAATGTGTCTGTATAAAAAACGGCGTTCCCTAATATAACTTGTGAAAGAAAACCGCCACATTTCATCGGATTTTCGTATTTAGTTTGGGACTTCTGCAGCTATTCTGAGTCATAATAAGAATAGTTGAGGTCTGATCTTAACGAGCAGTATAAGCGTCATTAAGTGGCCATAAGGGGTCTCCCCCTTGATTTTTGTCCAGTTTTCTAGAAGACGCAACATGATGTATTTCTATTTCTAGTTTTCCTTTGCTAAGTGCTCAATGGTCCATTTCTTTCGCTTCGCTAAATATCGCGGAGTGAAGTGTTCTGCCTACCCATTATCTCTTCGATTGCCGTCTTCGAAAAAGATTATAGGCGAGCTTCAGTAGATTTCTGATAAATAGCTTCTAATAATAATCAGTCTTGCTTAAGATATTATTTTCCGCCCACATATTTAGGTAAGTGTATATACTCTTAATTTACGACTGAATAAAAAATATCTTCTTTGATAAAATTTATTAGGAAATTTTGAATCAGGAATTTGGAATTGTCGTCACCTTCTCTATTATAATTTATTTTGGTTCGTGTTTTACATAGACAGAATTATTTCAGTCAAAAGCATTACTCGGATGATGAAATGTGTCGTCCTAGTATTAATGTATGATCAAGCAACCACATTTGCACGATAATTACTAACCTAAGTGTAATGCTATTTGGTATGGTTGGAAAGCATTTTTTTAGAGCTTTCCAACGACGTGTCACACATGGGGGGTCACTATTTAAGATTTAAAAGTTGAGGTGGTTGGGGCGCAGGGGGTTTCAGGGGATGCATCGCCAACTATGTCATTGTGATTCCCCCTCCGAATTACCGAAACGGATTTTGATTTTTTAAAATATCTCGTTTATTTACTAAGACATGGGTGGTGGTAAGTTTTCAAATTGTCACCCTGTGTATCTAGGCAAATAACGACTGTATACAACAGTTATGTATATAAAGGTTGTTTAATATTTTATTGGCCATAAAAGGCAGCCGTCAGTTATTTTTATTTCATAAAACAAATGATTAACAAAAAACAATTGAATTTTTAACATTGGAAATGTTTATGGTTTCGTTGAAGGCTAAAAGACAACAGTCAAGTGACGAATGTACCGTACTCGATCGTGATCGGTAGGTGAAGAGAAAAGTCGCGGATACTGTCGATACGGTACTTAATAGTGCTCAATTGTTTTGTTAATTCCAATCTAAATTTCTCGTACACCTCCTTTAATAGTATTACGAGCATGTGACGACGCTACTATTCAGAAGGGTGGCGTTTGCAACGCGGGCCAGCTTGCAAGCGAGTGAAGTAAGTGATCAGATTGAATAATAGTCTACGATGGTTGCATGGATTCGCCAAATGTGTGAATTTTTTTAAATAGCAATGTGTTTTGCCGCGAGAGGTCACGCTATGTACATTTATGCACATAATTCTATCCCTTCTTCTTTACTTTTGTCTTGTGTACAAGCTGTACTTGTTCCTTTTAAAGAATATTTTGCTTTCATAGTGGTTGCTTGTAAATTTTTCTTAATACGCTATTGCTTTTAGTCTACCTGAAAAAGGGCTCTTTGTATTGGGTATTGCCACAGTTCTTTGGAGTATCTCTGTTTCCTGCTCATGTGTTGTGGCCGCTCCATTGAATACGTTTAGTGGATTTATATTTACAATTATTTACACGATGTGACGTATGTACAGATTTGACAGCATTATTCTAGACACGCAATTTTTTAGGGGTTTGTTTTCTCTCATTTTCTCTCCCAACTTTCTCTTTTGGTTTACTCTTCTGGCTTACTTTTTCGATATTATCTAACTGAGTATTTCGACTTAAATCGACGCAGAACCTGGATTGCTTTGAAACTTCTAATTCTACGTACATTACTTTTGCCGTTACGAAGAACACATCCGATTTTGTCTACGATTACCTTTGACGGTACGAAGATTCATTGATAGTACGAGTATACTTTGATTTCTTCGGTTTAGTTTTGATATATGAAGATATTTAGTTACCTGTGCTTTGTAAATTAGTTTTTGAAGTTACCGAGACCTTTTTCGAAACCGATACTATGATTTTTATTTACGTTACTATTGTATCATTATGAAAAATTTTGTTTGTGTTAATTTATTTACATTTTGAATTAATCATCAGTCATTGTTCTATGGAAATGTGCATCGTAAAATAGTTTTCTTGAAGTCACGCTTTTGTTTTTTATATATCACCGAATTGTACGGACAATCCGTGGTCTATCCAAATTTTGCTTTTGCTCAGTTAACGTACATTGAATTATTGATTCTTATTGAGTGTTAATTGCGGTTTTATTATTCGAGTTGACTCCACTTCTACTTTGCCTGAGTTTACCGTGCTCTTCAAGCAGTTTATTGCACCTTTCTTCAAGGTTCTCTTCGTTAAAACTAAAAGTGTGTCACTTATCGAGATTATGTGTAATAGAAAAGGAGTGATTGAAGCTGTCAGCGAGTGTTTGTTTACTTCTTTGTATGCCAGTATATCGAAGTTAACAACCAGTTTATTGGATAATTTAAACTGTAAGTCGAGCTGTAAGTAATTAAGGTTTTTGATGAATTGTCTATCGATCGTTTTCAAGCGTGGCATGTGTAAAACAGACTCTGAAAGCCTCTCTCTCTTTCAGATTTGTTAATTTGTGTGTACCGAATAAATGTTACTTTATTTGTCAATGAACAACTCTGTGTTTAATCGAACCCAAAATGTTACGACCCAGGATTAGAGTTCGCATATTAAATTTGATATTCGTGTCCAGAGTTCTTCTAGCTGTGATTCAAAATGTGTTTAGATGATTTCTTGGAGGTAGTTCTAGAATATGTTCAAGGTTGCGGAGATTTCTAAATTAATAAAATTAAGTCTTTATCGAGATTGTTTTTTATCGTAGGGGATGCCGAAGGGATCTATAGAAATTTATAATCAAGTTTATTTAATTAATTGTGTTTTGTGGGTGGCTTTTCACACAGCAATATGAGCCCGATCTTGGTGATTAGGGTACTTACATGTATCAAATAATGTCTCACCGACTTGAACGTGGAAATGCAGCTAGTATTTTAGAAGCTATTCCCAAATCAGCATCATTGGAAGAATTCATGAAAAAAAATTTTAGGTAAAAATGTATTGTGTATAGAAATCACTATCTACTCTTAATAATAATAATTTTACATCTTCTTTCGTTTTCTGGCGAAATTGGTGAATAAGTGATGAACATAGGTGGAAGGAATGGTATCTTAAATTTGGACAATATAGTAGAATGAAGCCTGGATCTCCGGAGGGACTACCTACTGGTACGTTAACCACTACGTTAATTATTCTTTTAGTAATATTATTTGCTGGTCAAACATACAATTCCGTACGTGCTATCACTACGTCGACATTTTTGTTTCTTGTTGATTTATTTTTAAAAAGGTGTCGCGTACTCTGTTTTCGTATTTAATTTTTTCGCGGTTCTCTTTCTAAATACGATCATTTGTTTTCTTCCGATTTTTACCAACCGACGGCCGTTGCGCTAACTTATAATTACGGGTTCTTTCACTTGAACTTCCCCGGGGCTCCTTGCAAAAAGTGACTGTGACTTTTCCACTGGCGGTTTCACCCCTGACGCCCGAAGAAACTATTACTTCGAAAAATGCACTGGTTCAAAACCGAATGCCCTACCGCTCTTTCCGGAACGTGTCCTACTTTTGCAATCTTACTAAGACTTCCCCTAAAATGACCGTAGTTAAAATTGGCCATCCTTAATCATTAGCCAATGACGTCAATCAAAACCCACGGCCGTTTAAAAACTTAGCGTTTCTTACGATGCCGTATGATCTCATAGTGAGTAATCCTGATCTAAGTGTTTTGGTCACGTAAAACACATTAAGATTGTATTACCGCCCGTCAGACTGACGCTGGTAACTTTCCCGACGTACCCGTAAAATATAGATCGCCAAATTGATTCGGAAACTATTGACTTAAAAGAAATTTAAAATACCAAAATAACCAACTCTCTAATAGGCACATCCTGTATACCTCCTAATACTTAACCCTTAGAAAATGCGTAACCCTACATAAAATCAACCACATTAATGCACTTCATGAAATTTGTTGGGCAAACTCTTGATTTATTTACCAACAAAACTGTAAAACAGTTTTTCAAAACGACTCTTTAAAAAAAAGCAAACAAGAATATTCGAACATTTTCTTGGTACTTCAAAAAGTGGCCTAGCACGTGTAAATCGAATGTGGAGGGTATTGTTTTAGTGTAAAGCGTCACAACAGTTCATGGAATATTACAGTGAAACTATCTTTCTTATAGCGTGTTTCTTCTTTCGTGTTCTGAGATACCTGAATACAAAATTTCATTGAAATCGCAATTTTTTTCGTCCCATTTTGTAATACGATTTTTTGCAAAATCAGAAAAACCCAGGAAAGTCCGTTAATTTATCCACATGTGCTATATTCCTGAAACAAAAGTAAAGGAAAAACGTATGTGTTTAATTTTTATGCAGCCCGGGGGGTGAGGGGGTGATCTCCGAAGTCATCTAATCACTTCTTTTCTAAATCATGGCTTATCTGTGTACCACATTATTATTATTAATTTGAACTTTGTACGCGACGGTCAGTCGGACGTTTACACTCTTTTGACCGTTTTGAGAAAAAACCGTCTATTATCACCGCTCCTGATCTGATTGAACGCCATTACATTTGTTCCTTTTTTCGATGTTAAATTATTTTTCGAATTTTCGAAAACATGTAGGTAGTTTGTTAACCTGTGTGCAAATTACTTTAATAACATTCAAAGCACAATATGAATATTGAAAAATGGGGTATTGGTGTATATAATTAGAAAAGTCAATACTTAACGAATAAGTTCTGGTTTTAACGTCACCAGGTTCTCGTTTTAGAAAAACCGTTTTAACAAATTTGTTCCAAATTAAAATAAATTAACACCATATGGCATAAGCTAACTAAATAAATCTTTCAATCACTTTGTTTCGAGGGAGGGCGAAAATCAAATAAGGTGTCCTAAATGGGGCCTTCGGCGCTATGAACGAGTACTGGTAACCGCAACCACCCCGATGCTGATTGATACATTTTCCTACTTCCCTTTCAATGCCACTGCAGGCGATATTCAAGCGCAGAAATCATTACAATGCACGAAAGTCGTTGAATGTCAATTGTAAAAAATGTTTAAATTATGCGTTTTAAAACGCGCCCATGCCGCCTCAAGCTAAATGAAGTAAGCAAAATTTCGCAAATGTTTCAACTTGAAGGAGTAGTAAAATAAATTAAAAGATTTTGAACGTCCCTAACCCTACTGATTCCCCCATCATTTACCGGATATAAAGTAAGTGAGTCAAGTACCACCCCCAAATGCAACCCACCCTAACCTTGTTCCTATCTCCCGCAATCTCATGGTTCATCCCGTCAACGCGGTGGAAACAAATTATTACAGTTCCTGCTTCTTAATCTTAAAGCCTCCACAGATAGAAAAATAAAATCGTTACCTCGCCGTCGGAAAAACAATCCATCATTTTTCCACGACGCGCATTAATTAGTTCATAATTCATCAACGTTTCGTCACTGGCGTCGTTGTAAAATACCGAAAGGCAACGAAATACTTCATCTCGCCATTGACAAGCTATAAAAACTTTTCACCCCTTACAAGGGTCACGATGATTTAATGGACCGATATGAATATTAGATTATGTAAAACCGAAGAAATCCCTATCACATTACCGAAGTTTGCCATTTTCTAAAACAGCGTACCTGAATAGATTTTTCAGTTTTATGAAACTGAAAATTACATAATCTCGCGCGTCGTAACCCAACTTGAATTCACCCTCCTTCCGATAACTTTACTATTTTCATTCTGAGCCATCAATTCCATCATGCAGTCGTAATGTGAAATATGATTTTTAAGAAAAATATTAGGGGTGTTTCGACAATGTAACCAAATTCAAGTCGAGGGACAAGTTCTCGTTATAGTCGCATTAAAAATTTCGTTTTAGACGAAAACTTATTTTACGTTCATGTTTGCTATTACGTTTTCTAGCTACATGAGCTTTATGACCTTTCTCTTATTATAGAGAAATGTTTTAAAGGAAATAATGTTCATAAAATTTAAAACTTCTCCAATAAAAGCTTATGTTCTAGTTTGGAACGTTGGGTTGGTTAGGATTTTAAAATTATTGGGACAGTTTCAAGTTTTCCTAGTAAAGGGTACAAGTTTTCATCATAAGAGAAGACAGACTCCTTGCCGCGATTTGCTTTGTTACAAAGTTGTTCTGCTTAACTTTAATTTTTTTTAATATTAGATTCGTAAAAATGTGAATTTATTAAACATTCAGCCCTGTGATTTATCAGAAAGGGTAAACTTACGTTATTTAGTATGGTCAGAATAACATTTTCTACAGACTACAGGTAACCTGCAACTTAACTTTAACGTTAATGTTACATCAGAGGGCTGATATGGTACTTTATCAAAGGTTTGGCCATAAAATCATTTTTTCTTGTGCCTTTACAATGATGTTGAGGATCCTGTGCAGCAATTCGAATGGATTTGTCTACACATTTTTCAAAAAATAAAATGCGCTATTTCGAGCGTTTATTCGACCGCCCGCGTGAGGGACGAGACCTCGCCACTGGAAAGTCGTAGAAAACTTGTTGATTTCATATATTAGGTACTCAAATAGTACAGCAACAAATGTTTTTTTTACTAATTAGTTCGGGATGATTCTCAGTTTGGGCAAAATTTTCAATTATTCACCAATTTCGTCAGAGTAATGGCAAACAGGCATTGCGGTCTTCGTGTCATACTCCCTTTTTGGTTAAGTTAGTAGGGCAAAATCTTTATTTATTCACCAAGTTGTGACGATTTTTTTTTGTCGTTTGATATTATCAATTTGGATTTCGCTGGGTGTTTTAGGTTGAATGCGACGCTTTATTTAAATCATTACCCCATCTTGGTAAGTTCTTTGTAATTCACTAGTTAGATTTAGTTTTATAGTTCTTTATTCTATTGTGATAGATTTCTTTGAATCGTTCATTCTGTTGTCGTTGGAGGTTGCGCAGAAATTTCTTTAATTTCTTTCGACGTGCGCACTCCTTGTACAAGACTCATTCTCTATTACTTGCAAGACGACACACACCATTGCTTACTTGACAATTTTGTCGACTATTTTTGGGATATACTAGCGCTGTGTTAAAATGAGTGAAGTTTTCTCTCGTTATTCTACTTCTAAGCTTCGCTGACGCTATTTGCGGATTTATCTTACAAGTTTTAAGACCTTTTTGCAATATGTAACAACAATTACGCATTCACTTTTTCTTTGAATAATCATTCTTAGGCTCTTCTTCTTACTTTTTACTTTTGATTTACGATTTACTTCATTATTACCTACCGGAATGTGCTTTCGACATCGATATTGCGGAGTGGAAACGCTGAATTTTGGATTTTCTCAATATTGCGCAAGAAAAATTAATTTGTGAAGGTCCACCGCCAGTTAGAGATTAGAAAGACACGCGTAGATATTTCTACCTTACCGGTAGAACTATGACGCGGTTTCGTCACAATAAGCATAATCTGTGCAGATGCATTTAAGTTCAAGTTCGTGCAATGTTTAACGAGTGTTTTTGTGTTAGTGCTACCTGATTATCGCAAGACCGTGGTTACCATGGATGACAACCCTGCAAGTAATTTTAAGACTTCCTTTATTTATTTGTGTAGACCACCTGCGTGTGGGGTAAATGTAATGGGCTTGTGTCTATTTCATGTTTTTCTTGTTGATTTACTACATATGTTTTGAAATAAACTTTTTTGTCATTGCCAATGAATTAATTGATTGACACTTAATTAAGTGTGTGTTTATTTGAACCCATCGTACGACCCAGATAGAGTTTTCACGTTCCGTTTTTTTCTATTTCTGCCCTGTTAAGAATTGTGCAATTAATTCTTTGGATTTTTCGGAAGTTGGCTGAGGCTACTGAGTCTCCTAAGTTATTAATTTCGAGTCATTATTAGGATTTTGTTTTGTAACGAATGCCGGATGTGCACGAGGAGAGAAATTCGAAGTTTCAATTTTACTTTGACCTTATTTTCGTCACATTTTGAGAAACGACAACCCTCGGTAAAGTATGGGGCCTTCACCATTACGTCCAAATCATGCAGAGCGAAAAATTTCTAGAATTGGACCTTTGGATCATTTTTATGATTTTTTGGATTAGTCTATTTCACTTGCGCTAATGGAGTCTTACGTTTTCGTATGGAAAACACGATCTCGCGTATTTAATTGAAAACTGAAAGAGGTGCACAGACATGTATGAGATAATTTGTAGAGCATTAACTTTTCTATTCGTGACATAATAAATCTATGTATATTAAGCCGTTTAGGAATATTAAGCATAAAATTAATGTTTATTTTATAGTAGATGTTGAATTGACATTTTAATAGGTTTGAATCAATGTCTCTTTAACAGTAGGGGTAGATAAAGTGATCACGTTAACGGCAAGGGTAAATAAAGTTAAATCAATCATTGTGCATTCCAATGACATCTATCATTATTATTAAAAATGGGACGCGGAGCACGAAATAAAACGAACTTCATAACAGACTACAATATTGTTTCTATGGAAACGACGGGAGAACCTAAGCTTGCTATTTTGGACGTCTAAATTAAATACCTGCAGAATTTTCAGAAGTTTTATAATGATTTCTATGGCTTCTATTATAAAATAAAGGTTTGTATTATACACGACCATAAAGGGAAACTCGCGAAAGTTAATTCACTCGATGGTTAAAACATTCCTTTTTGTATAATAAATATCTGTTATTCTTTCTAAACGATTTTGTTCATTGATTCACTTTCACTTTCAAATTTATTATTTTTAAACGCAATAGAAATGAAACGATAGGCAAAAAAATAATAGGTCATGTAATTTACACAACAAAAAAGATGTAATGTAAGTAAACTAAAATGCTATGTAATGCTCACTGGACTACTTGTAAACCATACGCAGCAAGAAACATGCATAGAGCTTTTGTGCAGCGTGCTATGTTATTGGACTAGAGGCCGACGTTGATAAGGATTGACACAATTGGTAGTAGCCTGCAAAAGCTATTGATGTTTTATTTATTAATTAATTGGAGTGGAGGCACTCTAAACATTTTACCCCTCCGATAGATACGTTTCGCCCAGATGTTCCACGTTCCCTATGAGAGTGCCCTTCTGAGACCCCGTTTTGGACATATCGGATTTGAAGCTATGATTCCGTGTCGGCACGACCTTCCATTTTATTGCGACTCCGTTTGTGACACGTTTTGAACTCACCGACAGATGCAGGAACCCGCAGCTAAGAAGGCGAGACATGACACAACCCCACCATTCATATTCTATTAATTGTACCTATTGGTGCGCCACTGGGCCACACCGGCTCTCGCCTTTGTAGCTGCCGGTTATTGTACCTCTCATCCAGACCTCTTATTTTCTTTTTGTTAGTACCTCCTCCGATACTCCGTTCTCGAGATATTAAGCGTTTGGTTTGGTTTGTAATTTTGACATGATTGACAAACTCGTCTCGTCCAGCCATGTTATTTTTCCTTTAAGAGTATTCTCTTGCAACATTACGTTTTCGAGATATTAGAATTTCAAGTTTTAAACAGACCGCCAGATACCATGTATAAAAAATAATTCTGACAAAAGCAAATTTTATAAAATAAAAAAAAATAATTCTGACAAAAGCAAATTTTATAAAATAAAAAAAATTGATGTTGACTGCGAGAGTACAGTTATAAATCTAAAAAATAAATAGGTACAGCAAGTTTCTGAATCCACTGCTCGAGGCTAGGCTCGAGGTGACAGTTTTTGAGTTCCTATTGTGACTATCAATTAACATAAAATTTGAAAAGTTGCCCATAATTCTGTATGTGAACTGAACGGTAGCATTTTTAAACGTTATTTTGTTAACTGCCTGAAATAATAATAGCTGTAAAATACCGAAATGTAAAACTGCATGTTAATTATCTCATTACATGGAAGTAAATTATGTAACTTTGTATAAAATTGAGTTGAAAAGTTGGTAATTTCTTAGATTGTATAATTACAACCTGAAATAAATTTTTACACGAACGCATAACATTATTAACATTAAATGAAATTAAGAACAAAGGTACAAAGTCTTGCAACAGGGAATCTCGTTTTAGGAAATTTCAATTTTTTGAGTAATTGGCAGCGAAGAACATTTTATGCTGTCATTAAAACTTGAAATTTACGTCCATTTAACTACGATTTAAATGCTGTAAGTAAAATAAAACTTGACAAAATTAATTACCGTTCCCTCTTTGTTTACGTATTTAACACAAAACACACCTACATAATTGCCGGCATTGCAAAGTTAAGGTATACAAAAACAAAAGAGAGAAAGTATGTAAGTTATGTCCGTGTTGTTCCGCAAAAGTATTTTAAAATAAACGTGCAAAGGAATATTTCGCTATGGTATTTAATTTATGAATTTCGGAAGCAAGGAAAGCAACGAACCATAAAACTGCGGAAGGAACATCAATGAAAGAAAACCATTAAAACAATCCTATAAATCATCATAATTGAATCAAAACAAAAATTACTTAAAAGTTTTACAAATTGGTTAAACTGAGAATAAAAACCACGCTTTTTTCTACCCTTCTGACATCTTGACAAATTTGTTTTCCTTTCCAGCATTGTCATTCGGCTAAACTATGGATAGTTAACGGGAAAGTACGTCGCTAATCAAGACAGAGCGTGACGGCTCCCAAATAGTTTTCAGGCCGATAGTGATAAAAAATTAAACACATAACGAGTGGAGGTGGAGGATATTTTATGACCCGATAATAACGCGACTGATACTTTGATTGATAGGTTTATATTCCTTACTGCGTGCTCTAAATCCTAAACTAATCCTTAATTCGACATTGGGTAAACTAAGGCGTCTGCAGAAGGGACCTGAAAACTGACACTAAGAGTGATTGATAGAACGCCGCTGATAGATCCAGATCGAAAGAAAAGAATTACAATAACGGGCAGTATTACGAAATTACTGTGCTCAGAATTTTAAGCATTCCTTAATCGTTCCTTTATGAAGTAGAAGGAAGGTGAGTTTAAAACCGACTCCGTTACACTCACCATAGACGGGATTCTCCCCCGAAATACCGCCAAGTCATAAAAATCAATAATCAATCCCGCTTTTAATTATCTCGGAAAGTGCAAATAAAAACTCTCACTAATTCACGGCACACGCACATTCTATGTAATCATCGGCATCTCTTAGAAAACTCCTTTCAACCCTCCTTTTTCGTTTTGTACAGAAATTCTTTGTTAATATTATACAGGAAACACTAACTAGACTAGAGAGCGTAATTCCCGTTTTTAATACGTGCATCGCCGTCCCGTTTTACTTCTGCTAGATTGTAATTTCCGAATATTACTACTTCAAGAAGTGTTCTATAGCTCCTCGTATATAACTTTTTTACCAATTTTTCGTAAAACTACTGCTTTTCTAAGGAGAAATGTAGTGCTTTATTCTAATACGTGCACTTCTAGAATTGCGCGAAATGATTTAGAGAAAATGTCGCGACTTTTGTGGCGTCTGGTAGTACATATAGAGTTTATAAAATGTCACTGTAATGCAAAATTTAAACATCTCTAGTTACTTTTATGCTCGATGACATATTAGAATCGAGAATGGTAAAAATTCAATTTTGTATGTGAACAGTTGAAAGCTGTAAAACCGTTGGTTGAGCAACCTATATGTAGTTTTCGGTTATCACAAAAGTTAGCTTGGCGTATACCGTACCGCTTTACATTATAATTTTGGTTCTAAAAGGCTCACTCATTCAGTAGGAATATTGGAAATTATTCGCAGGTTTGTAAATAATCCTAATTTTGAAGTAGTGAAAGCGCAAGGTTACTGGAAGTTTCGATATATTGCTAGTTCTAAATTGCTCATCTTTATATTTCATTTGTATAAAAATCCTAACATGAATTCACTTGCTGTTATCATAAAGTAGAACGTAAATTTGATACCTGATTTATTTAAATGTTTATGTATGTATATGTATAAAATTAATTATTAATATTTACAAGAACTAACACTATTAACGATAAACTAAACATAAAATGGCCCGTAAATAGATTAATTTATAACTTACTTGCAACCACCATGTAAGAAAAATCGAAATTGGTAACGTAAAAATGTTCTTTGTAAACACCTTGTAATAATACCAAGTGTTGTAAAATTCCTCCGTTAGATGTCGCCTGCTGTCGTAATATTTTCTTCTTTGTTCCGCCCACATTCCTTTTTTCTACATTTGGCTCCATTCTTTTCTTCATCTGTTCTTCTTTTGTTGCCATGAGCACCGCGTCGTCCGCGTATACCAGGGACCATATCTTTCTTCTTTCCAATACTATCCCTCCAACTTGGCACTGTCTACATACTTTTTCCATGTCTCGTAAGTAAAGATTAAATAAGATTGAGCTAAGTGGGCATCCCTGTCTTAGTCCTTTACATGCCCAAAACACTTCAGACTCTTTTCCTTTTATTCTTACCCTCAACCTTGTCTCTCTATATAATTCCTTGATTCTGCCCGTTAACTTTCCGGCTACCGGCTTTGTAGCTCAGTGGTATAGCGTTGGACTACACAACCGGAGGTCGGGTGTCCCCTCCTTTTCCTGAAGCCCATTTGTGTTACCTCTAACGCCCTCTTCTCTTCAATTTCTCTATCTAGTGTTTCGTTCAGTATCATTGCATAGATTCTATAATCCGTAGTCGTTATAGTAATTTCTCTTTAATTTACCACACAATCTTTGTTCCCTCTTTTAAATATCAGCACAATTCCCCCTTCTTTTCATTCTTCGAGTAAACCCACTTTCCATACCTTGATTACTAGATTCCTCATTCTCTCCTTGGCACTATCTGTGGTGAAAATCAAAGCTTCATTACCTATCTCGTCCCTCTCTGTCGCTTTCCCTTTCTTCAGTCTTTTTAATTGATGCTCAATCTCGTCTCTTGTTATCTCATCTCCTTCAATTTTTTGTTTATATTTTTTTGTACTTTTTTCTGTTCTCTCAGCTATTTCTGATTGTCTTTCTCTTGTATTTCCCTTCTTTTTTTTCTTCAACATTTCTCTATATCTATTTATCTCTTCTGTGCACCCTTTGTCCCATCACTCCTTTAATTTTTCTTTCCCATTCTCTTTAGTTATTTGTTTCTACGCTGTTGCTTTCTTAATACTCTACTTTAGATTATTCCACTTCTCCTCCTATTTCTTCTCCTTGTTTCTCTAGTCTCCCTTTATACAGCTCCACCGTGCCTCTTGTCCATGCGTATTTTCATTTCTTGATCTTCTTATCTTCCGTTTTAGACTCAATTCCATCAGTTGGTGATTCGATTCTATTCTTGCTCCTATCTTAAATTCACATATATCTTCTAGTATTTTTTCATTTACTATTGTATAGTCAATTACCAACTTCCCTCTTCCTCTCATGTATGTGAATTCCCTTTCCCTACCCTTCTCCATATTTTTGTTTAAAATTCCCCAAATTCTCTTTTCCTATAATTCCAGTAACATTTCCCCCTCTTTGTTGCGTTCTTTATCCCTTGATTTTCTATCTCGCGTTCCTCTTCCCATCTCTGCCAATTTTTCATTAATTCCTGTTCTGGCATTAAACCTCCCTCCCCCCTTGATATACCATATTTTCTATTTTATTTTTTAAATCCTTCATTCCTTCTCTATTGAATATCGTTATCACTCTCATTTTTTTTCCCTCTACTTCCACTCGTCTGATCCGGATTCCTTCCTCCTATTTGGTTTCTTCCCCCCATTCCCTCATTCTTTTTTTACCTCTGTTAATATCCCTCCATTTGCCCCTCTCTTTATATTGTTAATTTGTTCTTCTGTCTATATTCATTCGGAATCCCGTTTTTATTTTTTCTCAATTCTTTTCGTCTATACATGATTCTACCATCCTCGCTACATCATATCCTCTTACAAACTCCCAAAATTGAGCGTCTTTATCAATTACAGCCGCTACATTCCAGAATATCATTTTCATGTTGCCCTTCTCCGTTTTGGTTTTCTCTTTTCTTATATTGTTTTTGTTTGTATCTCCTCCCTCTGTTTTCTATTTTGTTGTTAGTTTCTCCCTCCAATCTCGCCGTTTCCTCTTCCTTTCTTTTCTTCTCTGTTCTCACTAATGTCTTTGGTACTCTATCTGTATTCTTCATCTTCTACCATTAGTTTTCTATATTCCCATCTTACTTTCTTGCCCTTTCCTCTTTCTCTTCCCGCAACTTCTCTAATTTCTCTTTCTACCTTTCTTTTTTCATAGGTGAACTCGTCATCTATGTATAACCTGCTCCCTTTCCTCCCTCATAACTTCCCTCCTTTTTTCCCATGTTAGTTCCGCGATTACTACCTTTATTTCAAAAGTTCTCGCCTCTTTTACATCCGCCTCTACTTGTAGGTTTTCTTTTAGCCATTCTTCCGTTCTCTGTCTTTCTTTCCCTGCTTCCATCACTACTCTCTATATCCTTATGTTGTTCTCTATTTTTGCTCTTTCTTTTATTCTTCGAATTATTTTTATCTTCTCTATAAGTTATGTTTTTCTTTATCCCCACCCTTCACCGGCAACTTTGGGGATCGCGTGGAAAATTTGAAGGAAAAACGTGCCGCACGTCCACGGCGAAACTTGGAACTCTAACCAATCAACTTCCGAACATTTTTTCAAAAAGTGTTTCGAATTTCTTCCAACTCGCTAAAAAAGTGTTTTATTTGAAAAAAACTTTGTAATTGGTGATTATAACATTCGAATTATTTATTCAGAGTGTTACGAAATTCGCGCCCACGGATCACTTGCTGAATAATAAGCATAACCAAGCTCGTAAATAACGTGCAATCAAAAATGAGTTGCTGTTGAGTCGCCTTTGGAAATTAAAGTTAAGTACGATTTCCCATGTAAACAAAAATTCCAAAGGTAACTGGACAGCAACTCATTTTTGATCGCATAGTACTATCAATGAAGATGTGCAAGAATTGTAGAATGAAATTAACAAAACAATTGAGCAGTACCTACCGACTTTTTCTTAACCTACCTATCACGGTGGAGTACGGTACTTGATGCGACACCGTTGTCTTTTGGCCGAACGAAACTCATAACTTGGGCCCAATGAAAACATAAACATTTCCAATGTTAAAGTTCACCATTTGCCGGTAAACATGCTTCTGCACGTGTTTGGACATGTTAAATAGCATGCATTTGGTGTTATTTCATGTATTGCTTCAAAAATAGTCATTTGTAAGGCGCTATAGTATCCACTGAGCGTTCGGTAAAGTAGAGTTTTGAAGAAACCCCATAAAAAAATTGCATAATGGCAAATCCGAGTAGTGGGATGGCTAGTTAACTGAACCATTTTTCTTATCGCAAAAGTGCAATAGGATTTTCTATTCAATTTTATCTCAGAAGTAAGCCCTCATTGTCTATGGGCGCTAATTTCGTAGCACCCTGTATTGTAGAAACGAATATTTTTTTAATATCAATTACATATACACAATTAACGTCGTATATTATTATTCCACCAGAGTTGTATGACAAGCTAATGTTGATTTTTCATAGTAATAAACTCCAATGGACGTACTTGACGGGTTGTTTATTCTGTTTAATTAACAGCTTATTCGAAAGCGAACACTGTAAAACCCATTGTATAGATAATAATAATCTCCACGCTACTATGTATGCAACAAATATTATTAATAAAACGTATTATTAATGGTTCTTTGTGTATTCTTTGCTACCTGATCTTTTGTTTGCGTGTGAAATGATGTACGTGTGAACTGTTACCCGCTTATTAAGTGTTAACCTAAACATTCATAATTAATGTACCCATACATAATAATTTGATACTCTATTGGGAATTGGAATTATTGCAAACCGTATGTTGGAAATAAGGTCAGAGCTTTAGTGCTTTCGGGGGAAATAATTTGTATTCTTGTAAGTTTACGAAGCCAAGTAAGATTCGCGCTTACAAAGGAAGACTATGTTTTCAAAATCAAACAATATTATGTTCCATACGGTATTTTTACTGATAGATCAAAGTAAAACGTATTATTTTTATCATCGTATAAGATGCCGCTTTCAGAAGCCCATTACTTATTTAAGCGCAATTTCAGAAGTACCTACTCGTTTTCTTTTTGTTTATTTCAGTCTATCGAAAATCGCATTTTATGTTGAGAATATATCTTCACATGTCATTTTATTAACTCCGTATCATTTATAGGGTAAATCCAGAAGTAGCTATTGTAGACATTTTGTCAGTTTTTATTTGATTGGTCCCACCCACAATTTCAAATTTTGGTATGGTCTAAGGTTCCACTCTGATTTCTGTTCTTGTAACTAAAATGTTTAGACATAATTATTGATAAAGGGATGCGTTTCTGCCATGTTGTCTAGGAACATGTGTCAAAAGTACGGTGTATAATTTTGATGTATGGGGTTCGTCTTCCATTCCTGATTAGAATTTTTTCTTGTCTACTCAGATTTAATGCAGAATAACAATTGGGTACACAAATTAGAATGCGGAGTGGACAACAACTACTGATGAGATGACTAGATATCGAAATCGACGAGGAACTCGTGTCGATAAGGTTAACGAAACTAACGTTGTCGGGTTTCTAGTTTTGTTGAAGTTTCTAAACTGTCTATAGTTTCTCAAGTTTCATAACATTCTAGTTTCTAAAGTTTCCAAGTAGTCAAAGTTTAAGCAATTCCCATATTTTCTAAAGATTTTATAATTTCTATACTTTTGAATGTTTCTTCCGCTTTTAACTATCCAAGTGTCTAAAGTTAAAGTCACCTGATCATTATGCATTGTGCACAGCCAAAAAATTGAAATCCTCTTCTTGTACAGATTGGAAACAGACATGCGAACGGTTTTCAATGAAATTCATCTCAATAAGGGAGTCAGACAGTCAGTCATAGTAATTTCTGATTGTGTCCAATTTTACATGGTTAATTTTGCTCGTTTTATGCTGTTCTGTGCATTTACTAATTACTACCACTTTATGTTCGTAAAAATTAAGAATGATGGGAGTTGTTAAATTGGAATTGCAACTCTATTTAGAAGCGAGTTGTGGTGGGGTGATGCATGGGCCTAATCGCCCAACATCCAGAAAAAATTAGCGTGTGTTGCAAGAAATGAAATTTCCAATTTAACGTTGACCCATCCAAGTATGGAGATTTTTTATCACTTGCACAAGAGGTTTGTATTTTACCGAGTAAATTTGGGTTGTTTAGGTAATGAAAATCTGTTGCCTGTTGTTGAATGCGAGAAAAACTGTCAACTAATAAAAATGCGACACCGTAGGTGGAGTATTTTTAGGTTGACAGTTTTTCGAGTTCAATTGCTAAAAGGAAACAGATTTGAATTGCAACAACCCAAGTTTACTCGGTTTAACTACAAACCTCGAGTGTAATTCGGCAGGACAATTTAACGAACAAGAAATTCACCAAACTAATGAATTATTGACAGGCGTCAAACCAGTCATATGGGAAAGGATAATGCGATAATTGGTTCGAAGATGAAAAACCACTAGTGCATTTGTCGCTGGAAAAGTTGCAGGTAACTTTTGCCGCTGTCAAGGTGACAATTACACTGCGGCTTATGCGATTTTTTATACATGAGTTGAATTGTCATATATAATACCATAAGTAGTCGAAGTATTGTCGAATATTTTTGAGGTGCTGTCACGAATAGTTACGCTGATTAATACCACGAGCGCTTGCGCGAGTGGTATTAAAAAGCGTAACTAGCATGAGTGGAGCAGCAGCTCAAAAATAATCTACAAATACTTCGACTACGAATGGTATTCGAAGGACTATTCAATGAATCAAAAGAAAAATTAAGCATAATTACCTTAGACCATATAGTACATAATTACCCACGCGAATGTATATTTATACGTAACAATCCCGAAGCCTTGACATTATTTCCATGACAACATTAATCGTCAAAATAAATTACGGAAGTTGCTTTTCATTTTGCTATTGATTCTATTCGAACTTTTGTGCTCCAAGCTAATTCGTTATGAGTGATCAAAGTAAAAGATGGGGTGATAAGTCGGTTGTCGAAATTGATTCACAAACTAAGAAGAATGTTCCGGTTAATACGAAAAAATTTCGCGACATTTCACTGGCGGAAGTTTGACAAATGTCATTGAACAATCGCATTGAATTGTCATAGATATCTAACCAGTTATAATTATAATTTCCCTCCAAAACTACGCATGCGCAATAGACAACTTCCTTATTTGTGGAGCAATTTGTTCGAAATGTTTATTTATTAGTTTTGTAATGTATTGTATAGTTCTGTGTGAAAAAATTACTACTACGACAACGGAAGGTTTAAAATGCCTGACTGTGGTTTAGTAGATTATAGTAATTCAACCAAGCAAGGCTTTTGAATGAGACCGATTTCCGGAGGACCCAGCAAGAGGAAAAGAGTCGGTATCCAAAATGAAATGAGATCAAAATAAAAAATAGAACCACTTTTAAGAAAGTATTGAAAAATAAACAGGCACAACCCTCGCAGTTTGTAGTTGTAGTATAGGACCTACCAACAACTGTATTTTTGTTCTACCCACGACCTTTCATACATCAAAATTTTACGCTCTCAAAAACTCCAAAATATGTAGGGTGGTCCATATGAAAAAACATCGTTCAGGGTTGTATAAGAAAAACCAAAAACCCTGTATGTATGATTCTGCATAAAAAAGTGCTCAAGATTTTGCCAAAATCAATTGTTTCTAATAAGAAGAGTGTTATGGGGCATGGAAATTTCAGAATGACCGTATATTTTCTTATTAAAAGAGATAAACAAATAAAATGTTTATTACAGAAGGTTCTTGATAATTGTTCGATAATCTACCGTTTTCAAAATAAGTATATGGGACCAGGTGAAAAAGTTATCGAACTTAACTTCATTTTCGTAAATGGAACAGGAAATGTATTTTAATCTAAAAAATAGGATATTAATTATCTTTTTAAAAATATAACACACCAGGGATAGTATTAAAAAGGGTCAAATGATTCAAAAAGATACACACAAATTTCAAAAGATTGTTGAATTTTTTAAAATTTACTTCAATTTTTCTTTACATTTTTTAATCAATATTGAATTTTTTAGTGTTATATTTTTGGGAACAGAATTTAATATAACTTTTTGGATTAAAGTGTGTCAGGTCAGGTCTCCAACTTTTTTATCGGTCAATTGACAATTTTTTGATTTTCTCCCCCGGTCTCTTAAGCGAGCGAATGTTTTAAAATTTTGATTTTACCATTAATTTGATCCAAAAAGAGCCCGAGCCGCCTATATTACTTTTTTGATAGTACTAACAATTCGGAGACTCTATAAAAGTGTTAGAAAGAAAAGATTTTTATTCATTTATCCTTTCCCTTTTCCTCGAGGCCAGAAATAGACCATCAACTGAATGCTAGCCGGAGCCCAACAACAATTGTTTTATGCAAGAAGAACCATCCCGAAATAAAGTAGCTTGAGGAAGCAAAAGTAGGAAGAGTTGAAAAGTAACCAGCCGGTTACAGAGGAATCTAAGCGTCAATTCTGAATATCTCAAAAACGAGTTGTTAGAGAATGGTCCACATAAAATTCGTGTCGTGTATCGTTTTCCAGCCTTTGGGCTCAAGTGGGTTGTGTTGACAACAACCCTCTGAGGTTTTTGATTAACTTTTTTTTACAATTTTCGGTTTTTGGTTAAAAAAACTTTTTTTGTAAACAGAGGAAAAGCAGAATAACGTACAAAAACCATGTTTTTAAGTAAATTATTTTTTTCAATTTCAATTTTTGGTCTTTTGACTACAAAAAATGAGCCTTCGCTACAAAAAAAATGTGACGAGTATTATGGCGATTTTCTTTATTTTCGGTCCTAGTCGCTAATACAAAAGAACAGATTGCGTCAAGGACAAATTGGCATTTGTGCAGTGTAATCCGATATAGAGATGTAAATACCGTTATTATTATTATTTGAGACAGAAAAAATGGGTGCATAATTTCCGGGTTGTCCATACTGAATCAGTAAAAATTGCGATTTTTGCATTTTCTTGTACTTTTTCTTATTTCGTCACGAACTCGGTCACGAAGTTTGTTATCAAATCTGACCACCCCAAAAAGGAAAATGCAAGAAATGAAAATTAACCCCCGACTTTTCCGGAGGGTACCTGTTTGAGTTTCTTTGTGTTTAAATGAAAGCCCTAATCTTATAGAGTACTAAACAAACAATAAAACCCAGCAATACGTAATTTATTCTTAAAGTGAGTAGTAGGTATTGAAGAATGAAGTATATCATCTCGCTTGTATTAACGGAAAGTAAAAAGAACAAGCTCAATATTGGGAATTGAGATGCTCTATTCAATAAAGATCAACAAACGTATACGAGTCGAGTAGAGAGACTTGAGTAAACTGTTACGGAAATTGATTGAAGGTTCATTACATAATTATAGAGCTTAGATGCAGAGGTTCCAATCTGAGAATAGTACGCCACGCCACCTAACAATTTAATGTGTACCTACCGGTTTCATAATTAGGCAATAATTACCAATATTTCTTTTGTTTGCAGGTTGATATGTCTGCGATAACATCAAAGGAATACGTACCTCCCGAAGTGAGAAATATGAATGGTTACTACTACAACCACAATCTGTCTTTGCAAAAGCAGGGCTGTGGAAGATCTCACGATCGAGAGTGGGAGTCTACAGTGAATGGACGTGCGAAACCACGGCTCGTTGCAGCAGTACCTACCCTAACAGTAACACAGTCCGTCGAACACGCGAAGCGCGATAAGGTGGATTCTAAGAACTCACGTGCGACAACGGATGCACATCACACCAAAAACATTAACTCAGAATCGAGAATATTAAAGTCCTTTTACACAAAGTCACACATGGAATCCACCGAAAGGCATCATGCGAATGCCAATAATATTCGCGGTTACCCATCAAAAACTTTTGCGAATCAATCAAGGGGTAAACAATCACACGCTCATCAGTCTTACAGTAGAAGTAATACACAAAGAGCGTTGCCGGTAGAGGTTCAAAAAGTGAAAGGGGTTGTCGGTTATCAAAGCAGAGTGGATTACGTTGGGGGTGGTATTGTGGGACATGAAAGTGGGGTGTATGGGATGTATTCCGAAACAAGATACGCGTTCGCCGTCAATGGAGTTGCTGGAAATCCGGCACAAACTTCGGCAGCGGCGGCATTTTTTGCGAGGTAGGTCTTTCAAATTTTTCAAGTCGTGCACAAATTACAGCCGAAAACCAGTCCGCAATGAGAAATGCGCCCTCCTTAAGATTCATTTTATTACGTGTTGTTTTTTTTATTGTATGCAATATCCTGAGGTACCTACTCAGTGAGCAGCGTACAGTAAATTGAAAAGCTTTCATCTTCGTTTTATTAGAGAATACAATTGAAAACATTTGAATACTAACAACGAGGATTTACTGCCACTGAAACCAGTACGTAAAATTTCAATCTTATTTGGAGCTGAAGTCTCCTCGAAAATGTATTCACTCACTTTTTATTTTTCTTTAATTTCGGCTGTATGTATTTACTCTTTATTTTTACCCAAAATGTTTAGAAATAATAAAGTTTGCAAGAATAACTTCCGAGCTGCTTTTCAATTCGAATGTATTTACGGTGAAATGAGTTCAATTTCCGAAATAATGACAGTTAAGACAAAACGTTATAATCATGAGTAAATATACCCAGAGGGAGGATTTAAAAAAAAACACGTCATTCCTACTTATCGACCGATTAGCTTGCGACATTCTTACATTTTGTCGTAGGTAATTCAATTTTCGTGTATTATACCGCCACACTGGGTGTCTTAATTTATACCATCTTTTTGTGTTAATGCTATGTATGAGTCACGGTATAGACATGTTACTTATTTTACTACGATAGTGTGGATGTGACATAGCTATGTCCTCGTTGTTCATAACGTGTAATTTAAGATGCAAATATTGTACACTCACTTATGGGTATGAATTCTTGACATATGTAACCAAAAGTACTCCATTTTGTCAGATTTTTACTTTTTCACGTTTCTCTCTATTACTCTAACAAAATGTACTTAATACTCTAATTGGTGATCGTTTTTATTATACGCATAGACTGAGTACCTAGTTCAAAAGAATTGACGAATATAAAAGTCGACTCGAAAAGTGATGAAGCAAGTTCTGCATACGTATATTGGACTGAGACAAGTTTGAGTGCTTTTGAGTGATTATCAGAAATTAGCATCCAGCATTATATAAAAATAAAATAGCTGTCTAAGCATCTTTATAAAGGCGCTTTTACTGCATCCAACAAGCTTACATAAAAATAGACATTTGAATTTGAACTTTTTCTTTGATTTTCCTACGTGTCCTATAAAATGACCAACGATTTGACCTTAAATAACAAGACAAACTAAATAAACATCCAATGAAGGATTTATAATTTAATTTAGTGCATATGTCTTAGGCATAATGAAAATGTGGACTATTTTATAGGCTTCCTGGGCATTTTACAAAAGAAAGCCGACAAAACGATATTATTTGTAGGCATTTTACAATTTACTAATCGGGGTGCAGTCAAAACGTGAAAAAATAGTACACAATTCTCGTGCAGATAAAACTTCTTGTTGTAAGCTTTTTTTTAATTTGAACATAAACATAATAAATTTGTTACCCATACACCTCCGCATGTTCTTCCTAAAAGCTCTTCAGCTCTTCCTTTGAAGTTTAAGTATGTGTACCAAATTTGGTTCCAATCGGTTCTGCCGTTTAGCCGGAAATGAGAGTACAGAAGAACCGACCGGCATCAGATAGATTGACAGACAAACAAATAGACATAATTGAGATTTTGTTTGATTCGGATTCCTGGTGCCTCAAAACGTGTATTTCGGTAAAAAGAGAGGGGGGGGGATTACCCCAATGCAATACCTCCCTTACCAACGTGCGGGTTGTAAAAACCACTCTACTACTCACAAACTGTGTGCAATGGAATGTGGTAACTACGTCACCCACAAACCACCTGTCCAGCTAGCTCAAAAGAAATAAAATCAATTAGCATGAAAATTATTAAAATCCAGGATCGTAATTTGGGCTCAAACTAATCAAACCTGTTCATTTAAAGACAACACCAATTTATTCGATAATTGCTGAAAGTGCTGCCGAAGATGCCAGCGACAAATGGATACCACGCATGGAAGCGCTCGATCAAAACTGGTTTAAAAAAGTATTAATTACCTTGATACTGTCAATATTCCAAAAACCAGTCTTGGTCGTTTAACATTAAATTTAATATCGTTGAGGGTCGATCCATTCATGCCGAAGTTCGTTATGGAGCGATGACGAGAACGTTTGCAGACGAATAACTACAGGATTCGTGTAGCACCAGGTCTTGTGGAGGTGTCCACGGCTGCCTGCATATATGGCCATGGGCTACCGGCGAGTAAAAATCGTAGTACCAGGTCTCTTGGAGGTGTTGACGGAAACGGTCTGCATTTTTTTGGTACAGGCGAATATGTACATGATTCGCGTTGCACCAGGTCCGAGATGTTGGCGTATTGCCGCGCTACGGGGAGTTTGCGTAGCGATAATTGATGCTCACTATAAGACGGCTCGGATTCGTCGTTGTTCATCACTATGGAACAGCTCGACGTGATTGAATTCTAACGCAAGCACTTCGCCTTATAAAGCTCTGTTCGTCGGTGTGATGATTGATGGGATGATTGTTTTGCACAGCGTGGGAGAAAACGCCGTGCTTCAACGTCTCGCATTTAGTACACGTACATCCTAAATCCGGTAACCTGCCAACGCAGCCCCACAAATAACCCGACTCCATAATTCACCGCAAAAAAAACAGGTGCGCTGGCGGCTCCGACTTCACGTAACCGGCAGAAAACCTCCACCGAAAAGGCCCACGGCGAAAAAGCTTCGTAAAAACCACTTCTTCTACATAAACCATTTCCCTCTCTTGTCCCATCTTCGATTCCATGGCCCTCATTCTTTAGTTAAAATAAAAAAATTCTTATCTAGACGCGCACCTGCCACAAACACCTGTTAAAAAATTAATTAATTTTTAGCAATAACGTAATTCTTATCTAAGAATGGAGAAAAGCATGAGATAAACAAATATTACGCAAATTTCTTATTTTCTTATTCTTTACAATTAAATAAACGAAATAAAGAAATTAAAATGCGGCTATAAACAACAATTAGACCAACGAACGACATAAATTTTATACAAGGGTATATTAGACCGTGACCCCCAATTATAATGTTCAACAGAATTTAATCGGGCCTGCTAATATCTTTGATCATTGACATGCAAATAAGAGAAATGACATGAGCACTCATAGTATGTTCCTGATCATAAAATAAAGCTGGGGATTGTTAACCATCCATATCCCTTCACAAATACAAGAAATATGAACAAAATCGCGCAAGGCAGGGTTGACACATCTCGGTAACCGTGCCACATAATAAACATTTAAATAGGGGAAGTTGTACCTAGATTACGGAGAAACAATGATCTTCCGGAAAACGATAAAAAATAAAGGAAACTATCAAAAAATGCATGCACATACGCAATTTTCCTTAAAGTGATTTTTTTAAATATTAATGTCAAATAAAAGCAAATTCAAGGCGCACGTGAAAAATTACCTCGCACATAGATGCGATTTTTTGATAAATGTTTACAGTAGGTCCTTGGCATAAAAGGACATTCAAAGCGTATATGTCAAAAATTGAATTGGGAACGTACAGGGTGGTCCAAATTGAACAGTATCTTATGGAAACACCCTTTATTTTAAAAGATATAAAAAATGGAGCCAGGAGTTCAATTTTAAAGAGAAAATCACTGGCCCACACAAAATTCAGCGACCTCTACTCGTTTGGCCGATAGAGGGTGTTTCACGAACTTAGTCGACTTCTTTAATGCGCCATAACATTGTTATTATTAAAGGTAATTGACTTTGGCAAAATCTTTTTTATGGCGCTTTTTTATGTAGAATCCATCGCGATTCACAGTTTTTATACAGGGTGCTTCCTTTTTCATATACGACCCTAAACTATTTTGGAGTTTTTGGAAAGACTAAAATTTCCTAAATTTTGATGTATCACATGTTATAGGTATTTATATTAAATTATAATTAATTATTTGTAATTAATTTCCAATATTGCTTTTTATACATTAAAATACTTTTACTGCAGACATCTAGATTTCCATGGCGAACAAAAGACGGCAGGATTGTTCAAGATGACAATTTCTTGGTTGTTTGGAAATTTTTTTTCGATCCCAATATTTTTAATTTCAAAAATCAGACAAAAAACGAAGGACGTAAAAACATATGGGAATACAACAAATGGACAGACAGACGGACAAAACTTTTTTTCTTCCGAAAAATTCCCCTAAAAATGGACCTTGTCTGGAGCTCAATATTAAAGAGAAAATCACTGGCGCAAACGGAGTTCCACTATCTCCAATCGTTTGGCCGCTAGAGACCGTTTCTCGAATTTAGTCGATTTCTTTAATGTTAACTCCATAATTTTCTTATTTTAAGTCTTTTTAGAGCACTTTTTTATGTAGAATCCGTCGCGATACACAGTTTTTATACAGGGTGTTCGGTTTTTCTTATACAACCCTAAACTATATTTTTAGGGGAATTTTTCGAAAGAAAAAAAATCCCCTTATGTGATGGTTTTGTCCGTCTGTTCCTCGTCTAACTTGAGAACGAAAAGAGACGCCGCCAATCATTTCTACGAGTTCAGGGACTAGTGCTATGTAATGTGAGCCGGATTGAAAGTCTTGTTTCCGAACACGAGGTTTTTCTTTCTTATGGCTCTTCAGATGTGAAACACTTTAAACTTTTATTGATAAGATGACGTTCTAAAACGATTTTATTAGGCACTAAAACTGCTTTTCCAAAATTAACGTAACTTTCTGCCGTAAACGGATAAACCGCATTAAAGATTGCACGAACTTTAACTTAACTGCATCTGCACAGATTATTCTGATTGCGACGAAATTGCGTCTTTAAATAACTAAAAAGGACAATTATTAGACACAATTGGCGTACAGAAACGTACACGCTCCCGTCACGAGAGGAATAATTTCCTTATCGCACACGACCAGATAGCACTTAAATGCACTTAATGGGGCCCCGCGTGAACAATTTTGTATTCAGTGCGTAGTGTTTTTATGATTGATGTAGTTTTAAATCAACAGAAAGACGTACAAGTATAGATTTAGCGATTTTTGATGGGTTAGCAATCGCATCTGGCAACGTCGCGTCGTTCAGTTTGTCGTGACGTTTTCACAGAAAAGTACAAAACAATTTAGTGAGCGAACAAAATTTAATACTAAATTGATTAATAAACTAAGGAAAAGGGCGGAGCCCAAATATTTGCCCGGGAAATTTCAGTTGTTTTTAAAGAATATCCGGAAGTTTTGAGAAACAAGTGAATATTAAGAGTAAGAGGTAAGCGGATGTCTTACTTTGGAAGTCCCTGTAGTATCGTAATTTTAACTGAGTACTATCACGCCTTCTGTGAAAAGGTTAAAGAACTATGCGAAAAAGTAGAATAAGCGAGGCAGTTTAGTAGCAATGTATGACAGTAGTAGGAACAGGGAAGGCAGTGAAACAGCTTCAGAAATTTAAATGTTCCATGGAAATTGGAATGGTAGTTGCTATGAACAGAGCGGGCAGAATCTTTTCGCTGCCATATAATGTAACTCAAATTACATAATATTATATTATGAAGTATTATTATGGGCTTCGTCTAAACGTGTAGGTATATTTTGTTAATAACGTAATTTATGACAAGAAATACACCTATTAGGTACTGAAATAAATTATTATTTATCACCTGCGTGGGCTGGAATGTTCCTCATATTTGTTTCTTTTATAATTGGGATGTTACTAATTGGCGTGCGCCACACGTGTGTAGGTAAAATTCTCATCCATTAAAATGAAAAGGAACATCGGAAATAAAACGAGAATTTCATTGTTAGGGACAATTGTTAGGGCATCATAAGTGCGTGTCCCAAGTTTTTTTTTGTTCTGCTCCATGGTCCGGATGGACTATCAAGTACCTATGTACCGCGGTATGTACCGAAGTTATCCATGATAAGCACGATTACTTTTATTTCATACTGTCCGGTACATGTTCGATTACACTATCATTTTGAGTCCGGTAGGTGAGTTATTACAGCATCAGAGCCGGTAAGTGTCGCTAAGCAACACTTACCGGACTGTTACTTGTATACATCAAATTTGACATCTTCACACAATTAATTAAAAACCCCAACATAAATTTGGCTGTAATTCTTTATTTCAAACATTAACATTGATTGTAATGAAACAATTTGTATTGCCCTCAACACTAACGCCTGGGTTATTACTGGATGTCGAGTTAGTAATGTTTGATCCCTTCTGCTGTAGAACTTCAATGAAATTTTCGCCGCCTTGTATCAGTTGTATCATACGGCCAATCTTAACTTTTCCTTCTACCGAGCCTTCGATGTATATTTTTCTGCCGTCGATGAGCTTTTCCATGCCCCATGACGCTTTAACACCGAAACCCAGGCAAAAAAATCTCAATTCAAAAACTTACTGCATCCAAACAGTATGCCAACATGACGTTTTCCTCTACTTGTTTCGCCCCATGTTCGTTCCTCAATTGGCAAAACACTTAGTACTCTTTTTCATACCTTGCGGCCGACTTCTTAGGAACCAACTTTTCGGTTGCTTCATGAGATTTCGACAGGATTGTATCGGGAACAGTGGAACATCCCACAACGTTTATAGCGTCCATTTTTTCAGTGAAAAAAATTCAATGTCAACAAAGTACAAACTATAGCAACGGCCATTGCCACAGAAACAAGGTAATGCGATTTTTACAATATAATGAAATTTTGTAATCTTTGAAATGAAATAATGATACAAAACAGACTTACAGTATGAAATAAAATACGTTACGATATACGTCCGGTAGTACTTGTAACAGTACTCGTTTAAGACATTCTTGACTCGGCTCCTGACGTCGCCTCGTCCATAATGTCTAACTCGTACTGTTAGAAGTAACCTACCGGACTTATAACGTAAATAACTATTTCGCGATCCAAACATACCGAATTATGGAACGCGCGAGGGAACGCGATTGTTTAATCGTAATTTTTTGAGGAGATCACAGTAACTACCTACTACCAAAAAACTTCAAAAGTCGAATGTTCTGGTCGTTAATATTTATCGTTGAAAACGCTCGAAATGTGGCCACTTTGTCTAGGTACAGTATCCGAAAATGGGACAGGATACTCCTGAAATTTCTGGTGACGTCCAGGGGATGAATTGAAACCACGAAAATAAAAAGTTTCTGACCCGCTAAACAGGTTACAGTTTCACGCTCTCTACTCTAAGCGTTTCTTTTCTATATAAGTTGTATATTTTTCGGACAATTACACAGTCTATTTTGGTGAGTTATTCAGCTTTGGGTTTTTTTCCGCATGTCTGTCAAGTAGAAAGTTCCAAAATGTATGCTGATAAAAAACATCGATTTATTTATACACCCGGAAGGCCTAACTATCGATAGTATTTCGCACACGTCATATCTCTTTAGCAAATCGACTTGTAATGACAGCGAACAGGCATTAATATATGAGTCTATTAATGTCACTGAATTACATTTCTAGGAATACAGGGACAATCTATCTTTTACTCTCTCCACTTCGTCATACTAATTAGTCTCTTCGTTCGAACAACTTCAGCCAACATTTGGAATTTCGCTAGTAAGCCTTTCTGTTCACTACACACAGAATCCAAAATTAGCTTGTAACGGAAATTTATCGAATGTGTAGGGATAGAAAATATAATTTATTTCGCTTTTTAAAATTTTTTTTATTAGGTAGTTTGTGGCGGACGCAAAAAATTGGACTTTTAAAGTGCAGAAAATTAATGTTACATGATGCGAATGACACATTTCTATGTTATTACACGAGAGCATTTATAAATGACATACTGCTACACATATTTCAATATTACTGACAAATGTAACATCCTAGAGTGAGGCAATTTTTCTACATTCTTTGCATCATAATTTAGATGCCTGCAGACAAGATGGAAATTATATTTTTACTTCCAATCCCATGTATTTTTTTTTATGATTTTCATGAAAAATTGCACCGTATTTATCGCTGTACGTGATGAAAACTCCGGTGGACGTGCTACTATCAACTTTGACTAAATGCGTGAAAAAAATGTAAGATGAAAACACATGTTGCAGATTATTAAATAGAAGCAAAATGTATGGGATTATAAATTGTCCTTGTTAATCCTAACAAACTGCCTCTAATTAATTTTAATATTTTAATACTTTACGATTTATGGTTTGTCGGTTTCTTTTGTAGTTTTTTGAATATAAACTAAAAATGTAGACCGTTTGAAATATAACATGCATCAAAATAGTAGCGATTGCGAATGACCATAATAATTAATTTTCATTCCTATTTAAGTAGGAAATGCATTTACCGTCAATCTGTTTGCTTTCAATTCTGTCCAACTAAATTAACGTCAATTACTCATTCAGGTTTGCCAATTTATTGTTAATTTTAAATCATTAGATGCAAATGTTGCAGGTTATTTATAACGCTGAAAATCAATGACCGAAATTTATTTTAGTTTAGCGAGCCGCGCTCGTTATATGAAAGATGCTAATAATTGGATTCGCTCTATTTTTGTTTGTCCATATATTTTTTTAATGTCGCTCAAATTTTAGTGCTCCGTTATTGTTTACGACAGTTTTATTTTGAGGAAAACTGGAAATTCTTAAATGTCATCGGGAGTTTTGCGTTTATTCCTGTGCATTGGAATTCTTAATTTTCGCAAGCACTTACCTACTAAAAACGTTGTAACTTGCAGCATGATACGTGTTGGTACTCTAAGTAATTGGGTATTATGAAATCTTCTGAGAAGAGCTTAGCTGATGTTATTTGAAGAAAAAGGGTTTGTGGGTGGTCTGAACAATTTCAATTTACGGCAGTACTACGCTTTCAGCTTCGAAGAATTTGTATCTAGACATTTTATTGAACATTGTATAAATTCTTATTTTTTATTAACGTCACCATTTGACTACCAGACTAAATTATGACTAATTACTGACAACAGTAACACCAGTTGCGTCGGAGTAGAGTGCTTGACGTACACTGTACTGTAACTATAGTGTATAGCCTCTTACGTCGGATTTATTGGTTTGGGTAGTATCGTTGTTGACTGAAATCTAATTTATTTTTTATACAGGGTCGCTGATAAGTCTGGAAACGGTCGATTATCGGGAAAATTATACAAGGTATTGTAATGTTCCTATTAGGGGTCTATCAAGTCGACACTCAAAACGTTGACTTACCCCTATACTTACCGTTGGCAACTCGGGCAAGAAACTACATTTCAAGTCGAAACGATGGACGTTTGGCGGCACTTTTGAATTTGGATGGCAGTCGGCTCGATATGGGTGGCACGAATGAACACTCTTACGGTGTGTAATCGGTTCTTTTATGTGTTGGGACGTGAGACATCATCGGGAAGGCAATTAAATAAAAGACAGAACTTTTGTGCGTAAGAAATGACAAGAACAAATAAATATATTCCGCACACACAAGACCATGCCAGGGAAACCTTCTACGGGACTAAAACCCTGACATAGGCCACACAAATATAAAAATAAATCACATACAGCAATAAAATGCAAGAGAAAATACACATAAATAAAACATCTCAAATTGTATGATAAAAATCAGATAATCAAATCAAATGCTATTAAACAAGTTCATAAAAATAAAATACACAAGACATCATAAATGCAGTGGAAAACATGATAAATCCATTCAGTAGAAAAACACATCAAAATACCTGTACGATCAATAGAGATAAACACAACTCGTCAAATAATAAATTGCATGTACATAGGAAACATGTAAATTGGGTGGCTCTACTTCAGCCTTCCGTTAACATAATTTAATTTACCACGAAAAGTACATGTGAGAATGCCATTGGCCAATAGCAAGTATTCATGTGAAAATCGATTGTCGCTTAAACAGAACGTATTTTAAATAGAGGAAATGTTAATGAGAGAGCCCCCACTCGTATTGCTAAGATGTTAAGAACTACAATCCGCACGAGACGAGTAGGCAACAGATACAGCGAAAGATCGAACTGCATTAGGTACCTACTCCACGTAGACGGAATGACCCACTCGCGCACACAAACATCGAAACATCAAATAAAAGAGCCCCCCTTCGTATAGCTAACGCACAAGAACTGCAGCGCGCCACGAATCAGAAAGTAACAGATACAGCGAACAAACAAACTGTATTAGGTACTTCCCTCACGGAATAGTTACGGATCAATCGGACAGAGCAACATCGCACTGATAATCAACTCCTCGTGAATACAGAAATAAATACTTAATTAAACAAAATAATGGCAAACACGATTCATCTAACGGTACTCAAAACAAAGGCATGGAGTACGCCATGATTCAGATATCGTAGTTTATGCAAAATCAGCAAAATGTAAATAATATCAAATTGTGGCAAGAAATTCAATGATTAAATAGCTAGTACATGAAAGAATAAAATGGTTACTACCTGTAAATACACCTTCAAAACACCACCACCAAAAATAATCAAGAATAATAAAAAACCGAGTAAAAAACCGGGAAAGCGTGGGCCTTCCGTCGACCTCGTCGCCATCTTCCTCATTTTCCCCTAGCTTCGTTACGAAAATCCTCTAGTATTCGGCATCTGCGCAAAACGATCGTTGGTTATATACAGAGCATATATTTTTGTTTCAGATGTAAACGTGTGTTGCCTAACCATCAGGGTGGATTATCACAGTATCAAAAGATTCAAAGATCCGAGGTTCTTTAATGTTCACTAGACAGTAGTAATTTTAATTATACAGGGTTGGTCCAAAAGGCGTGGCACACCAAAATTGCATTTTTTTAAATGAAACGCCCTGTATATTAGTCGCTATTTCAATTATTCTCTTAATTTTAAGCATAATTTGTAAGAAGCATAATGTACCCAAATTCAATCGTTTCCGAGTTATCGAGTTTTGAAAATAAAAGGTATTGTTTTAACGTATGTATTGAATGAAGCACAATAATTAGTGACGTCACGTATTTCTCTTGAAAATATTCTGTGGTTCTAAAAAGAACCGTTTGTGAAGTTTTTTATGATTATTGGAATCATTAATTATTGTTTTTTGTTCAATTATTAATGAATTTTAAAATAATACCGTTTATATTCAAAACTCAATAACCCGGAAACGATCGAATTTAGTATTACAAATTTTGCTTAAAATTGAGAGAAAAATTGAACTACTGCATTATATATAGGGTGTTCTATTTTAAATAAATTTATTTAAAAAATATATTTGGAACAAAAAATAGTTTTTTTAGCTTTTTTTAAATTAAACCAACTTTTAAAACACCCTTTAAAAATGCACCGGTAGTTATGCTACTCGTAAGTGCTAAATCGGCAGGTAACGAAGTCATTTTATTTCTAAACCCTTGTTTGTGTGTTGTAAAATTCCTACGTTAGATGTCGTTTGCAGCCATCCAATCTGAATTCCCATCCATTAAACTTGAAATAACTGCTATTTGTATTTCACCGTAGCCCGAGATTACTCCCGACCAGAAACGCCTTCCTGTGTGTTAATCCATTTCAATTGTGCACATACAGTTTTTTCCCGGGAAACATCGGACTACCCTTGTGTTAATCCAAACCAGAAACTTATCCCTGTGTGTACCCCATACCTGGTGCGTAATCCTGTAGGTAGTCCAGACCATAGGATATTCCCGAGTATACACCAGACCAAAAATTTATTCCTGCGTGTATTCCAGACCAATATTTCATTTACGAAATTATCCTATTAGTAATTACTGCTACCGGGATTAATTAACTCTTCGCGTACCTCAAAAGCTAAACTTTAATTAAATTAACAAACCACAGTCTGCCCCCCTCCCCCACTTTTTTAGGGACGCGGATGATACCATACTAAATTATTTATTTATTTACGGGCTTTTATTTTTTAACCAATTAAGGATGGATTAGGGATTTAGATCCTATGTTATTCATAATTTTTTATTATGCTTATTTAATTGTATCGCCTCATTCCCAAAATTGGCAAGTCTTTAGTTGGGGAAAAAAACAGAATTTTTCGCTCGGGGACTTTTTTAAATTGTACAACACCAACTTGGTTGTATTGAAATGGAACGAATGGCATAGGTGCTTTGGTGCTCATTTTATGCGCCCATCCACGCATGTACACGCCTTTAGTTCAGAGAAATTTTAGATTTCTGTTGGAGGTTTCAATTTAGCCCAACACTCCTCATACGCGGTTTAGAGACTCGTTGCTGGTCTGTGTTTGGATGGAGTCGCAAACAAATAGATTTCTGAAAATGTTTACACAAGAGCCATTCAATGGAACCGTCCCGTGTAAAATATTTTCCGTTTTATATTGTTTTGTGTAATGGCAAACAGTCACTAAGCAATCCACAAACCAACTGTCCAACCAACTAGCTCAAATTAAAACAACCTTTAAATTTAGAATTGTAATTATTTTCCTCGTAGACGTCCGGCTCTGGTTACAATGAAAAATGTCAATTTTGACTTTAAATTATTAAGTTAGGAGACTCGGTAGTCTCGATCAACTTCCGAAAATTCCAAAAAATTAACTATACTAATTTTCATTAACATCTGACAATGTTTGGGCTCGAATAGAAAAATCTGACATGAGAACTCTACCTGGGTCCCACTTTACGTTTGATTAAACACAGTGTCAATGACAAAAACCAAAATTTATTCCGCAAAACAAGAAAAAAAATTAAACAAGACAATTAAAGAAAGAGGAGCTTTTATAGCCTATTTTTTTACACATGAGGCGTTTCGATCAACAATTTATAAAGTATAATATTCTTTACTTACAGGTTAGTAATTAATCCAAATTCAACAAACAAACATTGCTTGTGTTGAAGATTTGATGCCAAAAAAGATTTGTGTGTGGTCTTTCGGACCGGTAAAAAATATACGTTCATCTTAATGAAAAGAAATAACCTTCAGCAGTGCACAACTTACTGTTAGAGTCGACTCCCTCACGAACTTTTTTCACAATTCACGGTGACTGATGTAATATACTTTAAATCTTTTATGAGATTGCTTTAACTCATTCTATTGCAAAAATCTTTATGTATAATTTCATGTACGGCGACAGTGATTGTGTTTTCTAGCAATTGTGCACGCACTGACTGCCTGCAAAAAAACTGTGCGAGATTTTTCAAATGTATATATGACTAATCAATGTTCAGAATGTCAATAAGACGCACCAGCCGACGGCAACAACACTCTTCTACTTTACACGTATTTCCAACTCTCTTGTCCCGCTTACAATTCACTGTTCCTGTTAGTTTTCTTGGTTGTAAGAATGTACGCAAAATTCTTTACAAAGTAAATTAATGTTTTGATGGGAAGTATAATGCGGCCTTTCGTTAGGTGATAAATCGGTGGTGTTAGTTTAGGGTCAGTTAATTTACCCCTACTGGAGTAAATTAATTTCTTAGCGATAAGGAGTAAACCTTATCTTACGACCGACACAAAAGCATGATAAACTGTTACAAATAAGTTCTTATCTTGTACCACTAATTTCTTAAATTAAATAAACAAATTACAATGCGGCATATCGCTCGGGGAGAAAGACAACTAAGAATTCCAGAAGGCAGCCCCCTCCTCTCCCTCCGCCTTTCAAGTTAGGTTTTAGTAATAGACATTTTGTTAGAGATTTATGGAAAATGTGACTGCCTACTAATTTTACGTGGATTTATCATCGTGCTACAAAATCCTGGACTGATACAACAGGAATCTGTGGAGGGGAATTTTTCGATGAAATCTTATCGTAAAATGGAAATTCAAAATAACAATAGTAAAACTAGCAAAGAACTGTTATCTTCACTGTATAAGTAACCACCTGTTTCGACACCTTCGTATCTCCGTTGCTAGTGATACAATACGATTAAGGCCGAATGGATGCGCCTCAGAGACACCTATCGCCTTCCCTTTATATACTGACTTCTGACACTCCGTTCTCGGAAACTTCGCGGAACTTGTGACATCATGCTAACAAAAACGTTTGAGGATCGTCTACTATCATTTATCCTTTTGCGAGTATCCTCTTTCCGACACCAATTTGTTAGTTTATGTCACTTTGGCTAACTCGAACATAATGATAATAATAATATAAGATAATAATAATGAATTTTATAATCCCTAACTCATGATACCAAGTAAATATAACTACAGTATAAAAAATATTATAAAATAAACAAAAGAACCTATTACAGTGTCGAGGAAGAACAATACCGAGACGTTCTGATAGATAGGTCACGTTAGAAAAATAAATATACTCTTTTTTCCTTCTTAATAAATTGAGTGAGTTAGCAACACTAGAAATAATATGGATGATGAAATGTGAACTGGATTGCGTAATGCATGTAAAACCGCTATAAAACTCTGTTGTTAATGAGTAAATCCTTCGTGGGATTTTAACCATATTTAGTCAGGCTGCTTAAAATTTCGTTAATGATTCTTAGATGTTAATGTAGTCAGCAGATGATTGAAGAATTTTGAATGCCTATATAGAAGGACAATTTATTTGTAAATAGCGAATCATGGGTATTTTGGAAGTCTTTAATTGAGTATTGGACCTTGTAGGATAACATGGATTTTAACCTTGGATTGCGTTCCACGCACGTTATGATCTCGTTCGTGGCACCGACTCAGTACCCAAACATTCAATCAGTTATGCGCATTCGGGCAAAACAAGCCTCCATCAAGCGCTTTTAAATCGGCGCTCTGCTTCCTGCTTTGTAACGTACCTACGTAATTTATTATAGAAGAACGGTAACGTTAAATAATGTAGTTTGTCGAAGCAGATCATGTACGTCACGCGTCGGCACGGTTGGCCTAATCACCCTGTATAATCATAGGCCAATTCTAAAAAAATTACCAAACAATTCTTTCTGCCAGTTTCACATACCGATGTCAAAAATCGAAAAACGGCGACAAAGCCAAGGAAAATTGCTATTATAATGTAGAACGTGGGCCGGAACAAAAAGCTGAACGTCATCGAATTGATTGAAAAAATGGATGAAATTTTTGTGAAGGCTCGAACAATACCAGAACCTCGATGCTAAACACAAACTGTCCTTTTCTCTTCTAATATTGTAAACGTTCAACCTTAAATGTCCCTTTTTATTAGAAGAATAAACGTGCAACTATATGATAATCACATCGTTCAACATAATTATGGTGTTAACCAACCACATATCACGCCAATTATGTATATATAGACTATTTAATAGTTATTTTATTCAATTCTTTTAAAATGGAATTAATCTTTTAAGTTCGTAATGTAGAGAAGTAATTGTTTTCAGAAATGTAGACAATCTGAAATAATTCTATCTTTTAATGGGCTCTTTCTCTCCTTCTGCAATAAACATGCGAACCATGCTGCCGCGATGCAGCGCCGAAACCTACGGGACAGGGCAGGTTCAGCTGCTGTTTTGTACGGGAATCAGGATTGCACAACATTGTTTACGTATTTTGTCTAGTAGTAAAACAAAATCGGTCGTACATTCAAGACGAAAGATTTCTTGTAAAGGTGACAACCGAGTACCAGTAGGCCGGGCGCCAACATTTAAAACTGTTTACCTAAATGGCGCTTAACTGTTAGATTAGGAATATTTATTTATTGTTTATTTAAAATATCATCAAATTCTATGAAAAGTAACAAATTAATGAAACGGCTTACATAACTCCGGAATCGTAAGATGGAAATTTTTGCATTAAAAAGCGAACAATTCCCAAATAATACAATACACGGTTAAGATTTATTGGCTGCGTTTCCTTGAGCTTTTTGGTTGCTCTTAGGGAGTTCTCTAGGGTTCTAACATTACAGTTCAGTGAATACAGTGCACTTAAAGAAGTCCATAGTGATATTTACAAGTGAAGCTGAACTTTCATGTAAAAATGTTGGATCATTTCAGAGGTAGACCCCGAGGTGGAATATCACTCTACAAGTTTACTGTTTGCTTTAACTTCGTCTGCTCCACCAGGGGAATTCCAACGGAGAGTAACGATCGCTCTAAGAACTAGTTTAGGAGTCTTGGTTTCTTTTTTCAATTCTTTTGCAGGAAGAATGTAAAGGAAATGCCACTGAGCAGAGGAAGGAAGGCGTACATTACCAGTTCATGGTCAAAGTACTCCGGCAAATGTTGAGTGTGCCGTACATTCCTTGTCTGGGGAATTGCGGTAGCCGCTTAGAAGAAAATGGACCTCAACATTTCAAAGTTCTTCTGGCCGGATTCCAAAACTTTCTGCAATGGATCCGTTCTCTACCGCCATCATATCACTATACTGTTACCGCCAAACTAAGGTTTCTGGGTCGTTGCTAGTTATTTGCAGAACAAACTGGAGCTTCGCCAGTGGAAGCGTGAACGATGTGCTGTTATCTGCGGGCTTTCCGTGGGGTCCGTAAAGTTGTTTAGTCTATTCTAGACAACCGGGATCGGTAATTTAAATTAGGGAAGCCAAAGGGGGAGTGTTGTGTATGGTCCAGACCTACATCACTCTAACATACAAGATGCGAGACACAATATGTGTCGAGCCATGAAGATTAGTCATCTGTACAAAGTCGATAACACGATCGAAGCGGACTGTTGATTCCAGTTATGAATCTTAACGTTCCTTCTGTAATCCCTCACCGCTAAGAGGGTTGGAGCACAAATGGCTAGCATGTTCAAGTCTGAACGCTGTTTCCTCCCCGGCTTCAAGGTACAATGATAAACACAAACTATCGCGAACTAGCTTCAACCGCAATCCTCGCTCAAGTTAATTAAGTAACTCACCGGCTGCACTAAGCGCACCTCTGATGTCTCCGAAACACTCTCGGTTGGCGATTGGGGGTTGAATGCGTCGTTGGAGATGGTTTCTTGAAGGGTTAAGATGGAGCTCATACCTATTTGGGAAAGGGTTACGCCGCGCGACGTATATTATTAGGATACACATCCCCGCCCTTGGCCCTCTACTAGGACCCCTCGGACGCCAATAGAATCCAAGTAAACGTGCCTCGAAGACTAATCAGTCACTTTCATTTGCCTACGTACCTGGAACGACATCCAGGATGGGAAACTCACCCTCGAACTGTTGTTGTGTATGACTGACTAAATAGAGGCCTTTATGTTTCGTATTGGGTCGACACACATGATCTACTGGAGCGAGTAGAATCAGTCCAGCGGATAATCATAACGGGAAAGCTACACCTCGCGAAACCAAGCGTCACAATAGGTCAGCATGGCACATATGCTCTCTATAAAGCCCTGAGGAATATATCCGGATGAGTCCTGCCAGGGAGTTTACTCACTAGCCAACAAACAATCCACGACCACGCACGATGGCCTGCACAATACACTCACCACCTAGCGAGCGTGGGAGACCACTCACAGCACCTACGCGTGGGCGAGACACTCACCACTTAAAGGCTATTAGCGACAAAAACTCATCTAATATCTGATCCCGAATGCATCTTGCTTATTAAGCATCACCTTATAAGCGATCGTTGACGAACGCTGTACGCACAACTTAAATGACTCTTAACACGATCCCTTAAAGAACCTTTGCACACTATTAAGGTCCAGATTATCTGCAGCATACTTGACCAGTCCAGCTTGACAACAATTAATATTCAAGTAGGGGTTGCGTTTGACAATTCTTACTATTTTGTGTTTATTTAAAGAACCCTGCGTTAAAAATTAATGGTTGCGTTACATCGTGAACAGAAAAATATCAAATAAAAAATTAATTTCTACTTATTATTCCGGTAATGACATACCGAGAAAAATTGAAGCTAGGAAGCTTAAGCTATTGAGACGTACTTCAAATTAAATGCAACGATTATATAGAGCTAAAACAAATAGGTTGCTCATTGGTATTACTGAAGCTTCGCTTAAGCTAAGTTGTCCAGCTTATTTGTCGTGCGCAAACACGGCCATAAAGTCGAATCATATTTTTGAAAACGACGGCGAGTCGACAGTCCAATGAATGTGGTTGGTCGGCGTGAAATACTCCGAGCGCCACCAGGAGGTCTCAAACTCATGCTCCTGGCCAGGGTGGCGGTTCGAACGGAAATATCGAACCAACCAGTACTCAGATTCAAGAATATGGAAAAGTACTTACATGAGATCATGGTGGGCTACGTCGAGCCACGGCTATTTGTAAAAAGTTGAAAATGCCTAGACGCTATTATAGCTTATGAAAGAGATTCTCCATCCTAAAGAAAAAATTCAGACGTTTGGAAAGTTTCAGGAGAATGATAAAAATCTGTATATAACTTCAGTCCACCATGCTCCACATGCTCGGGACGTGTGTGAATTTTTTTATTAACATTACGACGAAACAATATAGCAGATTTTATAGATATTAGGCCTTTCTTATTTCTTTCGGACTACATTTATCAACATTCTAAACGAACATCTTACACAATATTGATAAAGAAATCCACTACAAACATTTTCATCGTAATCGGTCCATTCGGGTATTTCGAGATATCGATGCGAGACGGACGGGAGCTAATACGACGGTGAGACACAATCGTCAAATTTGACGAAACTAAGATCGGAGGAGTATGGTTATAATCTGATTAATTCTCGCGATACTATTATTATTCCTTTCCGTTTTTACTTGCGAATAAATATAGTCATTATTTTGCCAACAAGTTGGGCGGCGTGACTCCACTATGACGTGTTAAGGGACAACCAGGTCTAAACACTACTCATTGAAAGACCTATTTACTTTGAATTTAACATGAATACATATTTTCGCTCGGAACTTCGGTCCTCTGGCTAGAATTATATGACCTTATCGGACTCTACTAAGGAATCTAAAGAAATAATAGCGTATTATCGCACACAACTAAAAGATGAGCCGGATCTAGCATAAATAAACTCACGAGCCTTTTACGGGCGGGGTTCTGATAATCTGTCATCTGTCCAAGTGGGTGAAATCGTTAAGCACGAATTCATCGCCGATCACTGTAGACAGTTCTTAAAGTCCATATCTGCACAAAGTGGAGTGAAACGTAAACCAATGATGTGGCACGGTTTAAACATTTTTTTTTATCCTCTTCACGCAATGCTGACCCAAGGTTTAATATCATCACAATTACACAGAGAACATGAAAATTGCCCTACGGTTGTGATAATTAGAGTTTCCATTACATCTTAGCATTCCACGAAAATGGGATTAGCTTATTTATAAAGCAATAGCCTTAATGTTATCTTTCGCAGTTAGCATTAAAAACCACAAATTGTTTTATAAGGTTTCTTTATTAATGCGGTTCTCATAATCAGTATTCAGATCCGTGATGTGTGGAATTAAGAAAACATTCTAGCAATATTGCCTTCCGATGCCTTTTTCATGGCATCGTCGTCGTACTTTTTGCATGATGCCCGCAGAATATTAATCGGATCCTGAGATAAGGGAAGTTTTTTAACTTGGCAACTCTGCTGTGTCCTTCGAGATCCAATGGTAATTATTATTTTTATCACAATCAAGTCACAACGGAAGCGTGTATAGTAATTTGCGATTGCAATAGATTAGAACGAGTATACTAGTTGGTATGCAATATTAAATAGAAGGATGTTTGCCAGATTTGACAACGTGCGCGTCTCTTAATTTTTATCCGTAACATGATACAGATTAAATATAATAAATATAGTTTCTTCATGAGATATTAATTATTATTGGAAAGCAAAACGAAAGCAACGATATAAATGAAATTAAAATAATAATTGAGTTTAAAACCGTTCTTCTACATCCGCGCCATTCTATTTATACTATAGGGCGACTGACGAAAACCAATATAAGTTTAGTGTCATACGTTGTGTCATGAAAACAATTATCCTGCGTCAAATTTGTATTTTATACACTACACGAATAGGGCACTCAATTTTTCACAGAATGGACGTATTCCACGTTAATCTATAACAAAATCGGCATTTAAGGTATACAACGTAGTAGGTACATTATTTTGTCTCAAAAATTAATTGCTCTGGAATTATCTGTAACGGATAAGATGCGAAGAAATTAAGAAGAGATAATCCATGGAGGATCCATAAAAAGTTCCTTTTGGATTCTTAAGAAATTTGTAGTATAATTGAGTAATTTGAGCTCAATCTAAAAGAAACGATAGTGTTATTCTAGACAAGGAAATCCTTGGCTGGTAAAACTGTGAGGAAAACTACACAACTTCAGCGTATAGGAGGAAGAAACGAAGTCTTGTTCGTGCTTCTCTTTAGAGCGCTTAAGGGCAAGTGGTTGCTTCACTGAGGGTTTTGGCTAACAATAAGTTCTATCTGAATCCATTTCTTCATGACTCTTTCTTCACCTTGACTTCTCTTATACCTGCATTACCTAATATCTCTATAAGAAAGATTTTAAACCCATTCTAAGCTATTCAATTTAAAAAATAACTATCCTCAGAAGAATCTATCTTAACTCAATTTTTCGATTATCAGTGAAGGATCTCCTGAATTAGGCTCCAGAGGAAGCTATTGTAAAGAATCTTTTTGTGAGGACATATCAGAAACCTATTAAGGGATCTTCTACCAACATTCTTAAGGATTTCGCTAGCAATTTGGGCCTTATTCTCACAATCTTAAATAAAATTCGAAAAAATGTTACTCAT
>NW_022170511.1:42965523-42979625 GCF_008802855.1 Photinus pyralis
ACTTACGTCGCTTACGGGAAGTAAACGAACCCAACCTTGTTTGCTTAGCACAAGAAAACGAATGATAGGAGAGGGATGCGCACAGCAGGAACTGGGGAGAGTGGGGATTTCTTCTTTAAACCTTGTGACATTGGCATCTAGAGAGCGTACTACATAGTAAATAATAATTATATCTTCGGACTGGACACCGAAATATAATAACTGACTGAATTTGACCATCATCGTATCTTCTACTGTTTCCGAGATCGCCATGATAGACGTTCTTATGTTAGACACAATGTATATTGATTAAATTTATTTGATACTACGTAGTTTTGGCAATTAATCAACAATATTTATCAATTACAATAATTATAAAATAATCAAACAAAAAGTAAAGTATATTTCATCTTTGTTTTGGTCCAATCATATGCGCCTGGGCTCGGGTTGACGATTTTAGTGTAGTAGGCTTTAACACATAAACGAAAAGGTTTTGGTGACTGGGGACGTTCCAACTTATAACACTTCAATTAATACCTAAAAGCATACATATAACGACAATTAATCCCTACCCTTGCGTTTTTCAATGTAACTAATAAATCCCGTGAGTTCTGCTTTCTGATTGAAAATTTTTTCTGTATTTAGCCAAGTGTAGAGGAAGGAATAACCGAACCGCTGAATTTTGTTTACTTACTGTGCTTATAAATCAAACCACGTACGCAAATAACACATTATACACACGCACATTTCATCAAATTACATTACAATTCCGTAACCCAAGTATTTTTTTCTCCCAGAGACTTGGCCCTTGGCGTACTACACTTACCAATCGTGTAAGTAGGTACCTACTGTTAGAAAATTTGGAAGAAAACACAACCCATGGTTTAGGTGTAAGCATGAAGGCATGTGCACGGTAGTTGTGAATGTTCACGTTGGTAATCAGTGTTTTAGTAGATCACAACCTTTGATAATACACCAAGAGGTAACGACAGATTTTGTACGATAATTAGTAAACGTTTGTCACCGCAATTTTCTTTTTACATAGGTTAGAACCAGCCCCCGGCTTATAAATGGGCTAAATGGGCTGTAGCCCCAGGTGCCACTTTCGGAGCGGCGGCAAGATTTGATAAATTACATTTTTCCATTATTTGCAATTTAGATCTGAGCTTGTGGATCATTTTTGCCAATATATAGCCCAGGGCGCTAAAAACATAGCCCGGGCCCTGGTTGGAACTAGCGTATAAACGTATATCATATCTCAGTTCTATTCTTAAGTAATTTTTCGACAACACAACAAAAAAAGTTTATTAATAATCGAATGCCATTAATACATTTAATGAATCCATTTGATATTTCATTTTGGGTACCTTTGGCAATCAAAACTTTTTAGCAAGTACATAATATTTATATGTGACCAAGAGAATAGTCAACGAAAAACGTCTGTCAATGTGCTAGCGCCCTATTATTTTTTCTCTCCAATAATATTTTAAAAGTAATAGCAGATGATTAATGAACTTTTGCTTGTTGTGCTATCAAAATTAAAAAAATTACATAAAAAGGGAACTGACCGCTCAACAGACGTATGATATACGTTTGTTTATACGCTAGTTCTAACCTATGTAAAGAGAAAATTGCTGTGACAGACGTTGTCGATATCTCTCGGTCTATAAGCAGCACACGTCCAACGAATGCTCGACTACGCGATATGTTTTTAACTAAAAAATAATTTTTGATGAGCTATATGCGGCATAGTGTCACAAAGTATGCAGAGGGATTTCCTCTTACTCCTCGGGCCCATTACACATGCGAACCATTTCGTGATCGACTATATGGGGTTGTTATTTTCACGTGGTAGTGACCTAACCGCAGACCTGTGAAGTCCCCATCCCTTTCCCCTTTCAACTTCGGTAGAAACTAATTTTTTTCTGACCATAGATATTGTTTCGGTATTCTTCTACATATTCTTGTAGAAAGGTCACCTTTGCCATTGTGTAAGTATTTAAACAATGCCTTTGCCAATGTGATTACGAGTACCAGTGAAGTTCTCACACTAGCTCTAGTTTTCTTGGGGCCAAACTGTTGTCATTTTCCGTCCCCGTGTTTTGGGCTGTGCATACGCAACCGATCTTAGAGATCTGGGGTGAGCCAGTTTTCTAATTGAGGTGAGAGTGATATTACACGGAGGAGAGTTTCCTTGTGAGCGATTTCAAAGATGAATTGTCAGAGACGTTATTTTAAGAACGAGTTTTCTTCAGAGCGATCTTCTGAGATAGAGACTTTCTGAACGAGAATGTTCATTGGAGAGCTCCAGTATTTCATGTGAATTCTCTACAAAATGATTTTTCTAAGAGTAACTCACCGAGCCGAATTTTATCAGAATAAGGGAAGGTTCCTGAAGAATAAGAGGAAGGCAAATTGTCTTGGAGGACCAAAATTCCCGAAAAGAAATTTTCGATGGCACCTTTGCAGACGCTAAACTGGAGTAAATTTTCTAGAGTCTAGGGTCTCGGTCATTATACATCCCCGCTCTTTTAATTTTGGAAAGGTAGCTGAAGGTTCGCCTCTTCCAAGTTAGGTACTTCCTAAAGCAATCATCCGCCCCCCATCCACTTATAACTGGGACGGAGCAAACGATGGATCTTTTATGTTCTAATACTTATAAAAGCGGAATACAACCATCCCTTCCTTGAGTTCATCGAGTAATGCAACTTTTCTCTTATTCTGAAACATAAAGCTCCGGGTTCTGACGGAAGATCGCCATCTGAGGGTTTGAGACTACGCAACTTTGATCTGTTAAGTCTTTATTAAAGGGAATTTTGGTAAACCCTTTAATTTTCACTATTCTCTCCAGGTATTAGCTCCAAAACGAATTCACGTTCTGGAAAGCTACCCTCCAAAGGATTTATCTTAAGGAAGACTAAGATTTCCTTCTATGTCTGTGACCAATTTCGCTCAGGTAAGTGCCTCTCCAAAAATTCACCTTTAAGAGAGCTTGCGTTCAGGTGGATTCGCCCCTGGAATAATAGTTCCCAGAAAATTCACTCTTAAAAGAATAACAGGATACACCAATACCAATGTCATTGGTTTCTTACAAATTTCCATTTACGTTATCTTTGCTTTAAAATCCACCTTCAACCTGCTTGTTTTTTCGGGCTCTGACGTGTTACCCGATTCTCGGAAAGCATAGTCGATACCTATCAATTTTATGAGATCGTCATGCCGGGATATGGCATCTGTTTTTTTGTCACTCTTTCTTTTGGGCTGTGTGTATATAGAGTGGTTCAAATTCGTGACTCACCATTTGGATTTCCGCGGTTTTGAAATTTTTGATTTTTTTCAGAGTATATCAATGTGTTATTGCAATTTTCATAACACGCTTGATGTAGAAGTTACAGACTTCTACTTTCTTACGGCCAATTCATACTATAGCTCAGGTGACCCTCTGCTCACGCTCCGCTCAAAATATTGTAACATGCTATTTCAATAGGAATATTCACATTCGACGGTCTGGTCACGGTCAGAACATGTTCATAGAAATACACGCTACAATAATTGACCGGACCGTTAGCGGACCGTGATCGGACCGATAATGTGAATTGGCCTTTATTTCTTGTGGACGTCGTATTGAATTTTTACGGAATAAGACAAAAAATTCATTTTAATCCATCGCCATCATAGCCATCTTGAGTCAGCAAGATCTAGTTACCCGTGGATATTTTGTTGAGAAATAAATGTAAAGCATTTGATTTTGAAATGTTTCTTGTAAATGTATGTAAAAAAAGTATAGAGTGGGACAATTTTTCTTTCTCATCCTCTATCTCAATCCATAAAAATCCAACATGGCGTCCATATGAAATAGGAAAGTGTCCTATAGCTTGACAGATTCTCCGAAAAAAAGTGCCCATGGCTTCCGGTCGTTTAAGCTAGAGAAAATGGAAACGAAATTTGACATTTTCAGTTTTTCGGTGATAAGTCACTTATTTTCAAAAAATTTAAAGGCGGTTTTTAGTCGTAAGAAGGGGCAAATTTGTCCCCATTTGCCCTAGATTATATCTGCCCCCGTTGCGGAAAAGCCAAAGGTGAGCCACACATTTGAACCATCGTGTATAACCGACTTTAGAGATGCGTGGCAAAAAAGGAGCGAATTGCGTAGGTTGAATGTTTCGGGGGAGGGCGAAATTTGTCACAGAAATAGAAGAGGAAGCTCTAGAATTGCGTAATTGCGTTTTCTTTGGGGAAATTCTTCTGAAGTCGATGATGAATCTTCTACAAGCCAATCTTGCTAGAGTGTGTTTACCTCGTGGTGGGGGCGTCTATTCATAGTAAAAAATAATAATAAAACAAGTCCTTCCCTTTGGAGAAGAGTTTCCCTAAGCCTTAACTTTCACTAGAGCGAGTTCCTGGAGAGAGAGTATTTGGGTGGACTACGAAAATTCTGTGTGCAAAATCATCGAGGGCAAATATCCATGAGTAAATTTAGTGTAGCACATCTTGAATTGTGTTACGATCGAAGTTTTATTTTTGCCCTATTTTGGTGTGAAGAAGAGCACCTCGTACTGGCCCTCTTCCTCATAATCGAGGCCAATTGGTCATGTATTGCCCCTTACTGCTGGGAAACGTAATCAGTTTTGCTACCCCTGATACCCGCATCAAAAATAATGCTGTATAGATTTTGATATACGAACCTAGCCGAACATTTTTGGGATTAGCTGTTCGAAGGACCCTTACCTTTTCCAAGCATTACTGCTTCTACATTATTTAGGTAGAATTGCTAGTGGCTTTTCATTTTGAAAAATGAAGGATGTGCTATTCGATTTCTTAGACAAGTCGCTCTGAAAATGAATTAACAGCTCATGAGCTTTCACTAAAGATCTGAATAAGTTGTATTACTAATATTTTTGCCAGCATATAATTAAGTTTCCGCTTAAAATTAGTAGACCACTGATTATATTATAGGTTTCCACAAGACTTCTGGCATTATGACTAAAACTTTTAATCCACTTGTACAGGTGTTAATAAATAACCCAATTACACAAGTTGCTGTCGTGTACTTGTAGGAGGAAGAACTGCGCAGTACTTTGTTGGTAACAATTTAACCCGAAAGGGAGCCGTGCTCATTTTAAATTGAATTTAACTTTCCCTGGCAATATTTTTGTTAATTGCAAAGAACCGCAAAACTCCTACCGTTACTTTTGTTTTCCAGCTAAATCTTATAACATTTCACATATTTCACCATTTCCCCCTGTTCGGTAGAGCCACGTTTGCATGAATAGATATTTGTTTTCTGTCACAAAACCACACACAAATGTTCTTATCACACTATGACATAGAAATATGTCTGCTTCGAATAGAACTAATTGTAAACCGCTATCTTTTAGGACTGTATCGGCGACGGTCAATTCAGAGATCGAGCAAGAAAGGTCTTCCGGTTCGAAAAAGGAAAGAAAAGCTTCGGCGGCGGCAAGATTTACAATATATAAAGTTAATAAAGCAAGTCGTAAAAAAAGAGAAAAGTCGACGGCGAAAAAGGAGAGAAAAGCAACTAAAACACTGGCGATAGTTCTAGGTAAGTTGCAACACTTCAGTTACACTAAATGTTACTAAAGCAATTTTAAGTCGGTTTCTAGTCTTATTCGTGTTAGGGCTCCGTAAAATACTATCGACGTTTTTCCCTTACAACTTTAATTACGGCGGAAATTACTTTCGCAATAGAGGTAACGATGCTTTTTTTTTAAATTTCTCCCGCGAGCGAGATTTTAGTCGCCCCGAATCCTGCAGCGAGCTTTCATTAAATTTTATTGTCGCACAAATCCACGATCATTTTCTAATTCTAATCCAAATCTGCTTAATGCTTTCCAATAAATATTAAAGAATTGAACCTCTCACGACGTATGTAAGCTGAATAATTCATAGCGAAACTTTCGCTGCTAAATTTATTATCATCCTTTGTGTCATCGTATATTAGAAATTATCCTTAATTATGGGTATTCTATTCTTTCAATTTGATACCTGGCGTGTTTTGAATTATAACATCCTATATAGGGACCTAAACGTTCACCGCAAAAGTTGAAAATTGCAATAAAAGCATTAGGTAACTTAATTCTGACGGTCAGTAGAAGGATAAAGTACAGACTCCTTATTCAATCGTAGAATGGTGGTCGACATGACAAAGTGATAATTTTTCCAGGCAGAAATTATACTGAAACTGATTCTATTCAAATTAGTAACTACTGCGCGTCCTCATGGTATATTGAAAAAATCAAACCGAAGGGCACTCTCCGTGAAAAAGTGAATTAATTTCCACTGTCGCTAGTGTGTTATAATTTTCAAGAGAATTTAATATGCTCTATTGTCGTATTTAAATATAGAGAGTATTCCATTACAAAAATGGAGGTTAGGTCCGATAACTTTTTTACCCAACCCCGTATACCTATTTTCAAAGCGGCAGATTATTTCATCATTATAAACAAACTTTTGTACAAAACATTTTTCTGTTTCCTTTTTAACTAAGAAAATATTATAGGCTCATTCTGAAATTGAAATTTTTTTTAATTTTCCCCCTTATCTCTTGAGCAAGCAAATATCTAGCATACCGTGTGCTGTCAGGATGCGCGGTGTCTGTTGTGTTAAGGTAGCATCGCACAAAAGTAAATCCTCAACAAATAGAGAATGCGGTATATGACGGTTTCAATTTCTTGGACAAGTCACTCTGAAAATGACCTTTCAGTAATGATCTGAATAAGTCGATATTACTAACACATCAATTTTTGGCAGTTTATAGTTAAAATTAGTAGACCACTGATTATGTTATAGGTTTCCACAAGATTTCTGGCATTATAACTAAAACCTGTAATCCACTAACCTGTGACACAAGCTATCATACCGTGTGCTGTCAAGATGCGCGGTGTCTGTTGTGTCAAGATAGCAATATATTCAAACAAGTATTTATTAATAAAGGGCGTGTCAAAAAATTTGTGATAAAACTGACCTCGCAATAGATTATTTTTCTTTTTCTTTAGAATTTTCACAAGGTGACCTAACCTTGCATCTGTAAACAAATTCGACTCAGTACATTTGCGGATGTGCTTACGTTCACAGCGTGCATCTGCTTTATTGTTAAGTTGAGTGACGAGTTACAAGTAGATCTACTTACCTGAAAAACGTTTTCAATTTGTATGCAAAAATAGAGTTAACGCCGACAATCGAGTGGAAATTACTTATTAAATATGAAAGCTGCAGGAAGGGGCACTTGAACGTAAAATACATATTTGCATAGGAAAAGTTTAGTGAAAACATAATTGAATTGCTCTTGTATAGCACCGGTTCGCGAGAAAGTTAAGGGCCTGGGACGTAATTCTCCTTTCTTAAAACGAAACATAATTTTTATATGGTGCACCTCGGTAGTCTGTGTATTGTTTTCTGTTACTTCGCTATTTCATTATAGTTATTTGTTTGCTATTTCACTTTAGTAGCTATAGGCCGCATTCGAGAGAATTAAATTTTATTTTCAACCTTATACGAATCTAATGTTGGCAGTACAAAATGGTAAAAGTTTAATATTGCTGTACTTCTACATCATATTATTCTCACTTCCCTATCTAACCACAGCAAATTATGCAGGGTCACCCTGTCAGGGTGTCTTAAATTGAGTAGGATAACATGGCGATCTTTGTTATTATTATATTTACAGATACAGTTAAATTGGCAAAGTTGTGTAGTTTTTGATGCTAATGGATATTCCGATGCGATATTTTGAAAAAATAATTCGTTTCGTAGATAATTGGAAACAAGTATAAATTGTGCACAACTCTTGTGCAGATAAAGCGCCTTTTTTAAACCGAAATAGCTTTTGTTTTGACATCACCAATGGATATATTTCTTGCAGAGGTCTCAATCGCCCTTTATGAGTATACTCTTCCGACAATCCGTTCTTGAGGTATAAGGAAATATACCCGATCATGATAAGAGGTCGAAGAGGAGGGCTATCGTTAGTAGAAATTAATTGCTTTCGTTGAGACCTTCAGTAGAGTACCATGAACGATAAATTAGCTCCTCCCCCCTCTCTCCCCCGCCACTCCTTACTTTGATAAAAGGACAGAAAAAAGGACAGTAGTTGGTAGAAAACGGTTCTTTCGTTGAGACCTTTAATTAGAATACAATGAGAGATAAAATTAATTTTTAAACCACCTCCCTCCCCTCAGGCCCCGTCGCTCACTGATCTCGAAAAAGAGTCGCACGGGAAAGTTATAGTTTGTACAAACCAATTTATTTCGATGAGACCTTTCATTAGAATACCATGAAGGGTAGAACATGTGTTCCCCCCCCCCCATTTTCTTCATTTTAACTTGGCACCACTAAAGGCATGCGTATGCAAAATCTGAGACCATTGGTTGTCGTATATAAAAGTTGTCCACGTTTTCTTTCAAAAACAGCATCTCAGGAAATAATTCGTGAGGGGGCCCCCTTTTAGACAGCGAAATTTGATGGCCATCTGGCACACCTTCAAGGTATAGGCTATCTACTGCAAAAAATTCCAGGACTCTAAGACCATTCCCGTAAAAGTAGTTCAAAACGGTAGAAGTGGGTCCGGACGGACGGACGGACAAAACGCAAACAATACCACATTTTTCTTAATTCTTAAAAAATGCGCTAAAAAATTAAAATCGCCATTTTTAAAAAGTTCAAATATTTTAGTAACACAGCTATCGAAAACCTACGTCCACCTTGGTGTGTTCCATGCTATTCGGCTACATCATTGGCCATATCAATTTTAGTGAGACTCTGCAGGGTGGTGTTTTTTCAGGGATAATGTTCCATTTTCTACTCTTAAACTGTTATATCGGCGCGCCGTTGGTAAATGGTAAAATACGAAATTAATTCTCGTCGCTATCTGAGACCATTATCGAGAAAGAAAATAAAATAAATTATTTGAAAACGCATTTTAATCAACATATACTCAACAAATAATTAAAGCAATACATCAATAAAATAAAAATCAACTTTAGCAAACCCGAAGAATTAGCCGCTTCATATTTAGGAACGCCCTGTATACAGGTCGATATTATGAAAGGGACGATTTTGTAAAGGTTTTTTTTACAAAATTTAGTTTTTTAAACACCCTCGAAGTACAACGGTACTCACTTGAATGCAAAATACAAAGATGTGATTAATGTATTTACAGTAATTAAGGGTAACGAAACCCGTGGATCGTGAAGTACAGACTGGTCTTGTTCCATGTTCCAAAGGATTGACAAGAAAACTCGATAAAAAATCCTAGACCCACGCGATTACACAAAATTACATAATCCCTCGGGAAATAAAATTTTAAAAATGATATCCACCCACAAATTGTAGAGCCGGGCGACTGAATTACTTTATTCAGTGCATTTTTAGCCGACATCCTAGTTTACAAGGTCAAAGAATTCAACCTCCGCTGTCCGTATTTCAACTAATTTCCCCTTTCGCAGTTCAATTTCAATTTTAGTCACAAACGCTTTTGATTTGTTTGTTTAAAATAATAATCATACAGCTCGGAATTATCGTGACTACACCATTTTTTCTTGTATCAAAGAGTAATTCTTGGCTTGTATGGAAACCACCACAAAAAAGCAAACTTAGATTTCGTGCGCCTTTCTAACCAAAAAATCTTTGGTTGTAATATTCACGAATGGCAACGCGAATTTTGGCACAAAATAAAATCCATCCTTTGAGAGTGTTCAGGGGATTAACTTAACTCTAATCTGGTATCAACCCTAATTCATACTGAAAATATAACACCACCCTGCGGTAATTTACAGAACTTAACTTCACTCACAGTTCAACGCGCATTCCTTTTCACAAAATAAAACACCCTGCGCCAATTCACGGATGGTTGACCCAACTTTACTCGCGGTTAACGCGCCTCGCCTGACAGTTCAGATTAACCACCCTCCTACTGCTTTAATTTTTTTATTGCCACCCTCGCCCATCCGATGACGCAAACCTTTTCTACTAATTTTACACAACTAATTAGGTTTCTTGATCGTCACAAATCAACTTAACGATGGAGTCAAAAATCTTGTCATTCCAGAAACACCCTTGGCCCTTGGCGATAGAGAGCCAAACTTGATAATTTCAAATGGAAACCCAATTTTCGAAACATGATGAAATTAAATGCCTCTTTGAAATCAATGGAGAGTAAAATATTTGCTTTTTAAAACGAATTTTATTAGTGATTGTACGTAGTCCACGTATATTATATTGGCAGTCTTTTCAGTTTTGAAGACGCATTGACTTTCTGGGAAGATTGCATCTTTCTGTGATATACGATATAGTTAAAACATTTTTGAGATGTGAATCATCAATTCCTCTATAGTTTTCAATAACATACCCCACTGGTATAATAAAGTTGACTAATAGAACGTGACGTTTTCATGTTTTACGATATTCAACTAGTCATCCTGTCATCGGTGCGTTCTCGGGCCAATTTCTCAGGTTAATTTGAAAACGAAAAACAAAGAGATTTTTTAAAATTCTAATATTAATGTTTTTGTAATTTATTTTTTTTAATGGGACCATCATCCCCTCCTGTTTTGTGTTTTTTAAATGGGGTCATTGTCCTCTGCTCTTTTGATTTTTGTGTGCTTTTGTTTAATGTCACTAATTGGTATGTGTAGGACCTTTGTCCTTGTTCTTTGGTTTTTTTAAAGGGATCATTGTCCACTGCTCTTTTGGTTTGTTTAAATGTAATTATTTCGGTAGCTACGAATCAATTTTTTGGGTACATCCCATGAATAGGTGGTAGTGTACACCCTTAAAACACTATACAATTTAAAATGGGCACAGTAACAATAAATCTATAGACTGCTCTAATTCTCGACCATCTTTCTTAAAAGTCGCATACGAAGTCCCCCCCTGTGTGGACCGCGCGCCTTCGGCCATCTATGGTATAATAAAGCTGCCTTAGCGAGTCATAATAAAAGTGACGTTTTCATGTTTCCATTTACATGTATGCCATTCAAACCCACCGCCGCCGCTTTACTTACAGATGCATTCACTGAATTTTGCAGTATTCACAGCTGGCTTCGCACCTTCACGTTAGTTAACGATTGGTCTATTTAACGTAATTTATTAAAACATTGCAACGAAGTTTGCTCCATAATGTTCAATGCATCTTAAGTTATAACATTAATTGCATTAAAATAATACCAAACTCGTGTTCTCGCTACAACCTTACAGTACGGAAACTGAAAAAAAATTGCAAAACGTTGACACTTTTTTTTAAGTGTTCGCGATTCCCATATACAAACACTATATACTGTTTATGTCAGTGGTAACGCATTAGTAAGTTAAAGTGCCCAAAAATTTGCCCCCTTAAGTTTAGTAAACGCAGTAAAGGGGTTTTCGGTGAAAAGGATTTGAGAGACATACAGTAGAATGATTTTCTCGAGTGCATTGTCTTCAATTGTAGCTGATCTTAGAGAGGCGCGTATTGCTTGAAAAGTGTTCATAAAAATAGGCCTCATGATTGGAATGCATCTAGATTTCCACATTGATTTCCTTGAAAAATCGTGACTGGGAAACGTTATCATTGGCCTTCCGAAACATTTTACGTAATCCATTTTAAATATTAAAGGGAAAGGGGTCAAATGAAGCAATTCCTTCCGAATCCTGCGTTGTATCTTTCTATTAATTAATCGCGCAGCGAAACCTGTATTTGACATTTCGAGAAAAATTAGATCCGATCGAGCTATCGGAACAAATCTAATTATCTACAAGTGGCGACTTAACAGACATGACATCGTTCGCTTAATTATAGCTATCGATACCTTGGACGCTTCTCATAACGATTAAGTGCCAACGGTTTTCATCTTGATATTATTCGGCACACCCCCATTTATTTCTGAGCTCAATTATTTTGAACCGAGGTGATTTGTGACGGTCTTGCGTGCCGTAACTTCATATTTCATTGACAATATACTTTATGCCTTTTGTCGGTACCGAAGTTATTTATAGTATAATTACGGATACATAGCAATTATCCCATCAACAAATGATCGCTTTTAGCACGAATTAATTCGGTATACAAGTTTAATCACGAGCATGACCTATTTCGGTCCACTTTCCTATTCAACTTTTCGCACGACAAAGAAATAGTCACTCTCGATAAAGTGTAAAGTTTTGGGGTAAAGTTTCTGGCGTGAGTGAAACTAGAATAGGCGGACCTAAACAAACAACCACTATCAATCTTGACAAATAGTCGCGAACGTTTCAATTTCTCATGTGTTAGTAATATAATAGTAATTGTTACGATTTACTTTCAGGAGTTTTTCTCTTCTGTTGGGTGCCCTTCTTCACGTGTAACATAATGGACGCCATGTGCAGTAAACTTGGATTATCCTGTCAGCCGGGAGTTGCAGCATTCTTACTAACGACGTGGTTGGGATACATCAATAGTTTTGTTAATCCTGTCATTTATACAATTTTCAATCCTGAATTTAGAAAAGCCTTTAAAAAATTAATGTTCCTTGGACCTTAAAGCTTCAATCGTTAATTTGGTTTGTTGTTGTTGCGTAGTATAATTGCTCAAATGACACCTTTCGAAGTTCTTCCGTTTATATTTCTCTGTAGGTTTAATTGCTCAATTTGTTTTCAAGCCAAGGAAACACACATATACCGAATTTATTGTTAACATATCATTAAGACGTACATTTCTTAGAGTGTATATAACTTTAATGGACACCACTACCTACCTATAGAACATTTCCGTTGTGCTTTTTAGTCCAGTCAAATAAGAAAAAATAAAAACATTAATCGGTAAAGATCTGAATTTTGGTACACATGTTCATTAGTGTTCCCCATTGGACATACTAAAAGTCCCTGTCAAAATCTGTTGCGCTCGAGACGCCATCTTGGAAAAACGGTACACTTTTCCAGTTTTTTGCCCATGTCTCGGCAACTATTACTGATACGAAGAAATAGTTTACATGAAAAATATAGTTTACTAAATTCCCTATAAAAAAGAGTATTTACGTTTTTTTTGTATCTCCAATACTTTAGCTGTAATGTCACGTTGAATGCGTCAGAACGCGTTTAGGCCCCGTATCGTAGTTATAGTAAAGAGTATGGTTACTCTTTGGTTATAGGAAGGATGCCGTCTTTTTTATGACTACACCGAAAGCTGTAAAAGCACCAAAAAATGAAAAAAATGTAAAAGCATTCTAGCAATGACAAAATGTTTCATGATACGACGTCATGTTATTTTCAAAAAGGTAAGCGAAAATGATTTAAATTGTTGGAGCCACGAAATGATTTCTGAAGCTGGAGAAGGCCGTTCTCTGCATATAACGTGCCTGCTAATGAGAGATATTTAAACCGACATCGTTATCAGACCTTCAGAAAATACGCGTACAAGGGTCAGCCGAATCTAACCACTTTTACCCCTTCGGTTACCCACTACAGCTGCAGCGGCGCAGCAACACACGTTTCGTATTAATCAGCAAGTTCAGAAATTCCGTGGATATGAAAAATCTCCCGAACTGTGGAGTTGAAGGAGAGTCCACGATTTCCTTGACCCTGTTTGGTCACTGAAGGCTTCCAGTCTACACTCAGTGCTTAACTGCTCACATTGAAGATGAAAGTTCTATTGAGAGAGAGGGAGAGAGAGAGAGAGTTTTATGAGAAACCTTTAAACGTGTCTCATACCAAGCTTGAGTGCGACGACTTCGCATATACATATAAGAAATACTGGCAGAATTTTCAATAAATTTAATGATTTGTAAAAAGTTGTAAAAAAATGTATGCGCGACTGTTTCGAGAGCTCAGGATACTTGATTCCCTATTCGATGTCGGATTATAACTAAAGTATTGGACATACAAAAAAATGTTAATATGATTTTTTATGGGCAATTTAATAAACTATATTTTTTATCTGAGCTATTTTTCCGTATCAATAATTGTTGCCGATATATAGTCAAGAATCTGAACAAGTGCTCCTTTTTTCCAAGATGGTGCCTCGAGCGCAACAGATTTTGACGGGGACTTTTAGTATGTCCAATGGGGAACACTAATGAACATGTTTACCAAAATTCAGATCTTTACCAATTAATGTTTTTATTTTTTCTTATTTGACTGGACTATTTTTT
>NW_022170511.1:42979725-42994050 GCF_008802855.1 Photinus pyralis
TTTGCAATGGTGTGGGAAAATCTCTCTGGCTATCAGGAGAACATGATAGACATTGGATGTATTTTCCATTACCTAATACAAATATTTTAATACCATATTTTGGCTTAAACGGTTGCAAATCTAGCATCAGGAACATATAATGTTTGAGGTGTTCCAGTGTACAAAAATAACACAAAGAACACTTGCATTGTACAGGATCGTTCAAATTCGTGGCTCACCATTGGGATCTCCGCAAAGTTGCCTCTTTTTATGAATAAAAAAATGCATTTGAGATTTCTGAAAAATCTTTGAAAGTAACTGAGATATCACCGAAAAATTGAAAATGTCAAATTTCGTTTTCATTTTCTTTATCTCTAAGGTCAGTAACGCACTTGGCAACTGCGGCAGCCGAAATATGTTACAGGCGTATCCGAGATACCACTCTGCAAGGGACTATATCCTCGTGTAAAAACGGTCTTACCTTTTATGTGGTAAGAAACGTAGGACGAAAAAAATATGTTGGGTTCATCCTATATTTTTTGAACGGCACTCAAAGGGATTGTTTCAAAATCATTTTAAGGATTTTCAAAGATATTATTAACGTTTATTTTATTTATTTGCAATTTAAATAGGTTTGAATTACTAGGCTAAAACCGCGAAGATAGATAAAAAGTGAAACATATGATTGTGCATTATAATGACATCTGTCATTCTTATTTTAAATGGGCCGCGAAGCACGATATAAAATATCGTTCAGAACATATGACAATGCTGTTTCTATGGAAACGATCGCGACGGCAGAACCTAAGCTTGCTACTTTGACGTCTAAAATAAATTCCGAATTGTCAGAGACTTTACAATAATTTATGTATGGCTTTGAAATGACTGAAATTTGACATTTTTAGTTTCTCGTTTTCGTGCGAATATTTTTTTCTTTTCTAAATGTGACTTCGTTGGAAAGGTAAGGAGGAACATGTCATATGTAGAGCTCTTCTGTCTAACATTGTCAACCATCGAGACATAAAACTCGAAAAAATTGTCTGGCTACCAGCATAACATGATGGACAAAGAGGTCTTTTTTCCATCACCAAAAGAAATATTGCAACACCTTATTTTGGATGAAACTTTTAGAAATCTTATATCAGAAGAGTATAATATACTCCTCGAGGTACTTTTAATAATTTAACACTCTTGAAAAATGTCTCTGGCTACCACGAGAAAATCACCAACGAGGCGGTCTATTTCCATAACCACAGAGGAATGTTTTAACACATTATTTTGTCTTAAACCTTCACAAATCTTCTATCAGGAGAATATGTGGTTCGAAGAAGTGTTTCAGTTCCTCATACACGGAGTATCAGTACCTGACTATCAGGAGAACATGATGAACCGGAAGGTTTTTTAACATTTTAGAGTTTCAACTTTTATTCACTTGGAATTCTGAATGTCTCTATCAAGAAGTTTTCATGACTCTAGGAGTTCTCTAAATGTTCTCTAGAATTCTTGGAAGTGTTTTGAATCGCTTGGAAATCTCTGGAAATTCTTAGAACGTGTTCAGGAAGTGTTGTGAACTTTGTGAAGGTCTTCGCTATCTCTAATTTTCAATTTCCCACTTATCATTTGAGGATTACTTAGAGGTGTCTGTCTAGATAACCACGGCTGCCAACAGAATAGGTCCTGGTCTAATTTTTGTGCAATTCGTTAAATTTAGTAGACTTACAATAATGGCATGCTGAAGTGTGCTCGTTGTATGCGCACATAGTTACACAAGTGAATTAATCACGTCTTTTAAAAAAGGCTGTTGCAATTTCCCACAGCCATCTCATCTTTTATTTTATTTTAATGCGAATGGTTTTCCATTCGTGATTGCACGATAAGTTTTGTGCGTTTTATTCCGATTTAGCATATTTTCCCAGAAAATGTGGGTAACACTTTTACTTTCCAAAATGGTGTGTAAATTCCCTTTCGGAAAGTTTCTAAAAGCATCAAATTCCTAAACTTTGAAATGCTAAAAGAGAGACAAATCGCTTTGCAATTTGCACAACTAACAATATGAAAGTGCCTATAACAGATAAATGATACAAATTATTCGCTACCTGAAACCAATTTAGTGAAATTTCAATTACTGCGGCAAGTTGTCAAAGTACAGTAAATTGTAACTGTCAAATAGAAAAAAAGTGGTTTCTTTCACGACATGCACATCCGTGTTGGCATTTAGCGATGCATGAACTTTTACAAAGAAAGAAATAGATCAACAAAGAAATATCAATCGCCAATTAACGTAAACTTTTGTATAGAAGTTACACGAACAACAATAAGACGCACTTCAAATTACACAGAAGCCCCTGAAATTAATTTGACTATGAACCGTGCGCAAATTTAATGTTCGTTATTAATCTCATTATAAGGAAGTCATCAAACTCCCACGCACGGATAGTTTGTTAAATGTAGGGTACTTCGATTAAAAATTGCACATAAAATGCGCTTATGTAAGTAGGTAGGTAATTAATTTGCATTGCAAAGTTTCCTTGACAAATTTACTTAAATAATAGAGTGCTGTTAAATAATAAATGAGGATATAAGATACCTACACTGGATGACGTTCCGTAATGGAAAAAATCCAGGGTTCTGTTTGGCCCAACAACGTGAGAACGAAGCACATGATACACTTACCGTAGCATGACGTAACAAGTCAGTGAGCACACCAGGTAGGTGCATAAACATATGAAAATTCCACCTGCAGGAAGCAAGGACGTCCATATAATTTATTTATAACTTATTTACTTCTTAAGTTATTTCTTTGCAGTTGATGTCATAAGTGGTGAAATAAAATGCAAATGTGGTCGTTAATTAATAATACACCAGAATGTCTGATCAATGTTTATCAAGTTAGATAATATTTTTTTTTACATAGAAGCGATATTGCGAACAGTTACTTACGTAGTTCGTATTTTTATCTATACCATAAAATCTAATTTGTTGAGCAAATCTCTGGAAAATCGTTTGAGGATTAATATGACAAGCATACAAGTTGGAATCCTCCTTGGAATCATATACGAAAGCACACCTCGTACGGGTTCAAATTCATGGGGTCTCCGGTGAGAGATACAGGGAAGGTTAAATGGGGAAAGTTGCTCCTTTTTGTGACTATGAAAACGCATTTGAAATTTTTGAAAAATCTTTGAAAATAACTGAGATATCACCGAAAAACTGAAAATGTCAAATTTCTTTTTCATTTCGTCGTTAGCATTTTCATTTCAGTACTTTTTTCGAGAATGTTCTGTTATCAGGATTTCCATAACACGCTAGATGTAGAAGCTACATGTTACCACTGTCTTATTTCTTATGGGCGCCATATTGGACTTTTACAGAATGAGATAAAGAACACAAAAAAATAAACTAGTAGCATGTAGCTTCTGCATTTAGCGTGTTATTAAAATTATGATACCAGATACTCCGAAAAAAAGTTCGGAGATCTCAATGGTGTCACGAATTTGAATCACCCTGTACAGAGCGGACCACTACAAACATCCAATACGGCGTAGAAATTTTTAAACCAAAACTGGGTACGTTACGTACGTAACCGACCTGAGTCCTTTGTCTTCGTTATCTTACTGCACCTTTTCAAACTATAAATAAACTACTCCGTTAAAAAAAAACAATTCCGACCCCAACTATACGGGTTCACTATGTAAAATTACTGCAATATTTTTAATCCCTTCTAAGTGGCCCCGCACATAAAATATAAATCCAATTCCACAATATGAAGGTGCCTTTAAGAGTTTCTTTCTACTACGACAAAAAATTAGATCTTTAAGCCCCTTAAATGCACGGTAATGGGTTGAATATACAAATATAAGAAAAATGTGATTACCTTATTTTTACAGTAGCTAACGAGAACGACAGCGAAATACTCGGGCATGCGACTCAAATAGATTTTCGAGTGTATCTTTAAAAAGGCTACCAAAGGAAAAATCAATGGGTTGAAACTCCTGCACTTTTCCTTGGAAATTTCAAGATCGCACAATTTACGCAATCTGTCGGAAGATGGCACCGGAAATGAGTCATCTGCGCAGAAGTAGCGAAACACGACACCCGAATTTGTTTTCCTCTTAGAAATTTGTTAGATGCGTAATTTTCCGTTTTAATTTTGCCGCTTTTGTAAATTATTCAATTTAGATAGCGTGTAAGGGATCTGGTCGTTTGCGATAAAGAGTTTTATTATCAGGCTAAATTTGATTAACGCACGTGTTCTGTACTGATAAGGAGATGCAGATGTTTCGTAGAATTGCGTTCCGTTGTGATTGGCGATTTATTTAAAAATTCACCTTGTACCTTGTACAACAAGATTATTTGGATTATTAAAAAAGTAATTTTAAGATTTCTTATTTTTATTGTCAACCGTCTGCGTGCGGGGTAATATGTCCAAACAAGCTTTATAAGCTTTTGTCTTTCCAGGATTTTGTTTTTTTTCATGTGTCATTGTTAATCCATTGTGATTATTCCAATCCAATGTGCGACCCGGATCGAGGACATGACCTTAAAAATTGTGCTTCACCGACTCCAGATCATTACAAAATTCCATGTTGACTCATTTATTCAAAAATTTTAAACAATTATAAAAGTAGTTCTATACCTTTGTCATTTTTTTCAAATAGGATGTGCCCAGGTGTTTTGAAGTGCCCTGTATGTATTGTTGTGTTATTTTGTTTTAGTTGTAACTTGAAAGAAATTATAGAGCGTCTGGATGTGACAATTTTGTTTAGTTCATTTAATTAACCGGGGGGGTTATTAATAATTTGAAACAAAAAAATTGCGTAAATTTCATGTTATAGTTTTGGTTCAATTTCTTAGAAGTGTTCTGTTTTTATTTTATTCCTAGAATTTTTTTTTCGATGTAAATTTCTTTTTAAATTTTATTTGCCGTTAACGAGGTATAGCGCGAAGTAGAGATAAGGTTCTTCGCAGAATTGCCGGGCGTACGTGCCATTTAGCAAGAAGTTGAAAAATCGACGCTTCGCGTGATTGGCGGACGGGGTGTGGAAGAAAGGAGAAGGGCTTTTGGCTTAAATAGAAAATTTTTGATGAGAGCGGGGCTTTTTGGTCGTTACAAAGCCAACCGGCGCTTCTTCGGTTACGTTATTTTTTGAATTTTGTGGAAGTTTCTTGCGTAGTGGATCCAGGTTTAATTAGAATTTTTGTTTGCCGTTTAAGAAGAATTTTTTGAAAAGTTTAAGAAGTTTGTCGCCGTCCTGTTTTTTTTTGTTATTTTGCGGAAACACGGAAGTTTTGAATTTAATTGTGGGTACCCGAAGAGAGAAGACGTCGGTGTTTGAGTGTTTGGTTTGCGTGATCGTGTACGGATACCTCTTTGTATCAGAGTACGTTACTCGGACAAATTTAAAAGTAAGTAGTAGGTAGTTAGTGGTTTGTTTTGTCATGTTTTTTTGTAATGTTTGAGTAATTTGTTTTTTTTTTGTGTGTGTCATTTATCTGTTTAAAATTGTAACAATTTGTAAAACAGAAATTTACGCAATTTTTTGTCTGAAATTAAACCAGTCATTGCAATCCAGGTTTTGTTTATTAGAGTCAAAGAGAGATAATTGTCGGCGTCTCTTACTTTGTTTCAAGTTTATTAAATCTGGGGGTAAAGTTTCATATTGGAATTTAAGGATTTGGTTAAGCCACCTATTCATGTCATTGTTGGAATGCTGTAGGGTGGCAGAATCCAGCTGGACCTTGAGATGCGTGTAAAAATTTGGTTTTTTTTAATTACAACTGAGCTAGCTAGAGGTAAATCGTGGGATTCCCAGAAGTGAAGGTTAGGTCTCACAACAGTATTTTTCAAATGACTGCAATCAATTGCTAATCTACGGTTGAATAAGAAGGTTCAATATTTTTTTCTACTATGTTAACATCGATTGCTTATTTTTTTAATCAACCTCGTATACATTATCGAAAAGGCGCATTCAGTAAAATTGTCTATAGAATCCTGAAATATAAAAATATACAGAATGTGCATTTACGAGTAATTTTGGATAGCAAAATACTATTTAGAGTATTCAATCCTTTTTTACTCATATCACCCACCAACATTTTATATGCCACATCGCCAAGTCTACCACAGCTATAGAGGTTAGCCTAGTTTGGTTTACACCTCGGTTTACACACTGTATATAACGATTTTGGCATCCCTTGTACAAAACCGGTCTCTTTATTTGGGGCAAAAATTATAAGTTTCGTCGCTAAGGTGATAGAAATAGTATTCTGAAATGTCCCCAGGTACAAAATTTCTCATGATCAGAATTTTTCTCGCCTCAGGTGTTGTACCATCTTGGGGTAGAAATTTTGTAAACAAATATTCAAAATGGAAAAAGGCGTAACAAATTTCGGGCCAACTTTCTTTCATGTTCTGTTATCAGTTCGGTTGTATCGAGGATACAAAAGAATTACTTTCGCATTTTAAGTAGGTAGGCATTGTAATGAAAGCATAAAATAATTAGGTAGGCATGAAATATTTTTTATAATAACGCCGTGTTCTTTACGGGAAAATGAGGAAAATTAACCTTAAGATCATTTTGCTTTGAGAACCTTGAACGTAATCAAACGAGTCCGATAACAATTAATTGGAAATAACACTAATTTATTGCACCTATCAATTACTTAATTGCAACTACATTGTTTCAAAGCAAAACAGTCTGACTTTCACTGTAATTGAACCAAGACAATATCTCCTAGAATTGTTATTTTCTTTCATTCAGAACAGCGCGTACTTTTTTTAAATAATTTATTATAAAATTGAATAATTTTACAAAAACAATTCCACGCCTTACAACAATGGGCAAGAAAATTGCATTATTAAGTAACGAGAAATAAAAAAGCGGCACGTACATAATTGACCAATAAAATAAAATATTATTCTTTTGGCTCCCTGTCGAGAGTTCATGGTATTAAAGGAATAGGTATTGTGTTGCAATTCTAATTGCTAACATCCGTTATATGGAGATTTTTAATACGCCTAATTTAATTTCACTTTTTTCTTAATTATAAGTTGTTCATTACGTGTTGCGTGCCTTTCAAACTGCTCAGCTAAAACGATCTTTTTTTCAAATTTACTGAACTGACTTGGCCTTAAAATTCTTTTATTGAAGTAAATAAACTCCTGCGTTTAAATTGGATGATAAAGAAAAAAATTAATTTAATTGCATACCGTTCAGGAAGTAAAAGAAAATAAATATTGGGGGAATTTCAGGAATGTTCACTTAATTGAAAGTCTAATTATCGATAAGAAATGGTCATTACAAGGTGTATTTCACCCTGACATTTACTTACTTCTTGCACTGGCGATTCCATTTACGTAGACTACAGCTTTCATTATATAAGTAAAAATGTACAATTTATTTGCATGGAAATTCTACAACGTAGTTTTATAAATTCTTGTTGTAATGAGAGATGTTAATGTTCACCTTTAATCTCATTTTCGTGTGATTTGAGAAATGGTATTTATTGAACAAATCAAACAAGTATAATAAAACTGTCATCTGTTTGCACTCACCTAAGGCGCTTACGCCTATTGTTCACACGGCATGTGGGAAACTAGGTCTAAAAAGATAAATTAAACAATGTGCAACAAACTCCCAAGATCAATAACAATAAAATTATCAACAACAGTCAGATGTCAGATGATGATTACAACCTCGCTGCCAAAAACAGTTTTTAGCGCATTTTTGCAAATTTATTTGTAAAAAGTAGCTTTTAATCTCACTTTGGCTGGCTGGCTGGCTGGTTGGCAGCAAATGTGCGCGCGTAGAAGAACTCTTGTAGAAAGGCAACGGGTTGTACGTGTATCTACAGGGCCGTGAAATTTGTCAACCTTAGGGACATGGCTACATGATGTGGGGTTGGCGACATCTGGGCGTCATCCTCGAGCGTAGTATACTAACGTGAAGGTTTTTCAGTTTTTTCCTATCTTCTACTACAGTTTTGGTCCGATTCTTTTCAAATTGGTGTCGTCGGAAAGATGTTGTAAACGCGCACAACTCCTGCGTGGCGGAATTTTGTTTTTTGTCATAGGGGCGAAATTAACGACCTTTTGCGAGGCGCGCGCGCGTCTTCGAGAGGTAGTCTACTTCGGGCGCCTTTTACCTTCCGTTGCGAACTCACGCGGTTTAACGTTTCGTAAATCTCGAATCGCTGTCTCTCTTTCTCGTGCCGCCAATAGAAGTGAATTGCGAGTGAACGGGACGTCGGAAGTGGCTACCGTCAAAGGGAATGTGGTAGCCTGCGACACGATCTTACTGATGGTGTAGTCAAGTCTTCAAACCGCGACGCCAAAGGGAATGTGGTAGCCCCCGACACGATCTTCCTGATAGTGGAGTCAAATCTTCAATCGCGAATTGCGGCTGAACGGGACGTCGGAAGTGGGTACCGTCAAAGAGAATGTGGTAGTCCGCGACACGATCTTACTGATGGTGGAGTCAAATCTTCAAACGCGAATTGCGGGTGAACGGGACGTCGGAAGTGGGTACCGTAAAAGGGAATGTGGTAGCCCGCGACACGATCTTCCTGATGGTGGAGTCAAATCTTCAAACGCGAATTGCGGGTGAACGGGACGTCGGAAGTGGGTACCGTCAAAGGGAATGTAGTAGCCCCCGACACGATCTTCCTGATGGTAGAGTCAAATCTTCAAACGCGAATTGCGGGTGAACGGGACGTCGGAAGGGGGTACCGTCAAAGGGAATGTAGTAGCCCCCGACACGATCTTCCTGATGGTAAAGTCAAATCTTCAAACGCGAATTGCGGGTGAACGGAACGTCGGAAGTGGGTACCGTCAAAGGGAATGTGGTAGCCCCCGACACGATCTTACTAATGGTGGAGTCAAAACTTTAAAAGCGAATTGCGGGTGCACGCGGAAAGTGGGAAGCGGTTAGTGAATGTAGTAGCCTTCGACAAGATCTGTTATTGATGGTTGAGTCGAAAGTGGCTAATAAAATACTGATCTGCCACACAAAAATGCGCTGAAGTCCCTTCGATCTCAAACGAGGACTTTGATAATTTTTTTTATTTTAAAAAATCCACTTTTTACGGGTGCCAAGATTAAAAACCTTCAGACCGAGCTTCAGGCGGACGTGTGGAATTAGTTGTATTTTGATGAAAAATACGCTAAAACATTTAAGTATTTAAGTTTAACATACCTACTACTGTGCGATCAAAAATGAGTTGCTGTCGAGTCACCTGTGGAACCTTTGTTTACATGGGAAATCGTATTTAACTTGAACTTCCAAAGGCGACTCGACAGCAACTCATTTGTGATGGCCCGTTATAAGTCGATGAGCAAAAAATGATCATAACACTTAACTACAAATTAATTACATTAATAACTTCTCCCTAGTCTGTTCCTTAGTCCTTCTTTTCCACCGAAGTCCGTAAGTAATAATAAAATAAATTTGACTTGTAAGGGCCGGTCCAAAATCAAGAATGATAGTAGGTTTTACTTGGTCACTGCTGTTCATTTTAATTGATTCATTTTTTTAAATATAATTTTTAAAGGGACAAATGCGTTGAGATCCGTGGTCTCATTCTAATATGACTCTTTAATATACCTACAGGGTGGTAATTTTGCCTGGAACACTGAATATATTTTTAAAACAACATTAAAAAAAAAGTTTTTTATGGTATCCAAAATTACCAAAAGGGTGCTAACGATCCACCTCGCGATCTACGTACTTTAAATTTGTGGTCAGTGGTGTACTTCTGCATGATGAACTAGCGCATATTTGTTGGCAAATGGCAAATACTATGCGATCAAAAATGAGTTGCCCCTTTTTTGGATACAGCAGCCTAAAAGGTGTGCACTTTAATGTATGTAATAATGCCTGCCCCCCCCCCCCCCCCCCCAACTTTTAGATAATTCAATAATTTAGGTAATATTTTTTTTTATTTCTGAGGATATTCCAAGAAGATTTTTATATGATTCTAGTATAATATTCTAAAGATGTGTAATGGGTCTCCATGCTCCGAACGTTCAAAAGTTCTCAATAGTTATACAATTTTAAGAGGATTCTCAGAAGATTCTAAGACTGATTCTAAGAAAATTCTAGACTTATTTCATTAATAGTAATGTAAAGTTAAATGTTAGCCTCATAGAACAATTGAGTCAAAAGTTAAGAGTGCGTACTACATTAGAAAGAACATAGAAAGACGAATGAATTTCAAGCAAGCTATGAAATTATAGCCATAAGAAATACAATTCCAAGGCAAAAATTCAAGGTTGATTCCCAAATGAAATACTAAGTGTTTCAGTATCACCAATTTTGTAATTTTTGCCTCTATCCAGCGATGTAAGAATTCAACATGGCGTCCATAAGAAGTCGAGAAGTTGATATGATATTGTCACACTCTGTAGGTATAGTATCGTATCGGCGGCCGATACCGATATCGCAACATTGGCGGACCCTAATAAAATAAAAATTAAACAAGTTGTAAATCAGCATATGCATGATTATAGCACATTTTTGGTAATGCAGGTCAGTATTTTATTAGCGAAGTTTAAAATTATCGATCTCACGAGTAATTTTGGCTGCGTTAAATAATTAATTTTATTTAATTTCAATTGAGGGTACGTCTTCATTTTGTAAAACAAATCACAAAGTAAATAATAAGCTTTTATACTGGTAGCTATCTAACGGTAAAATTACAGCACCTCCGAAACCCATATCGAAATTATTTTCTTCAATTATCGATCTCACAAGTAATCTAACTCAAAATAGACTAGTGCCTGCACATCTACACTATAGCAGAAAGCTTTTAGTGAAAATTTGAATTCTCTAGGTATTGTAGTTGTGGCCTGCCAGCCATAACGAATATAATAGCGTATTTTTTTCAAAAATGCCCTAAAAAAAGGATTTCGCCTTATAGCAAGTAGTAATTTTACTGCAGTTTCTATGAATTGATAAGTACTTCTCGAAAGGTCTTGTACTCGGTCTAACGGACTATTTACGTGTACAAAGGAAAATAAGTTAAGACATAATGTAAAGAAGCATCCGGAATTTCTCCATTTAGAGTGCCGTTTACAAAGACCACCCTGTATGTAACGATTGGTTTGGGCTTCGTTACGCAAGAAGACCGCGATATTTTTGTAACCACCGAAGGATGTTGTCCTGGCGAAGATGAGGGGCAATTAATATTCTTTGGTTTCAGCGCCGTTAATTATTTATAAGATGTTTTAGATTCCCATAATAAGTAAAATCAAGGATAAAACGAGTTCAAATCGAGTTGTTTACAAGTTCCCCGTCCGTATGCCTGCATGTTGCGATAAGAGTGTTAAAGCGATAGCGCCGTTTGAGAAGAAAAAGTCCAAGGGAGCTAGATACAGATTGGATTGATGAGTACTCAGGTTTGATTACGCTTAATTAGGTAAGCGCTGTTAATTAATGCCATGTTAATGGGCAGTAGTAAACCTTGTCAGAAACCGTCGAGAGAGGTGTCCACGGAGGCGCTCTAATTTTTCTAGTTGTTTGCAAGTTGTCCCAGATTTTTAAGATAACCACAGGAGCCGCAATTAATTAAAAACCAAATTATTTTCTACACCGCTCGGTGCGAATGCAGCGAGGCTTTGGGAATTCCATGTTCCACTTCTACCAAAATGGGTTTCCTTTAAAAGGAAAATGCTCAATTTGGGAGGGATCTTTTCTGCTTCATACCTTCGAGTTGTAAGTACGCCTTTTGATTTCTTTAATTTGCGAAACCGTATCATTCCGAATCCACCGAAACCCTTTTGTTTTACCGTTTTCCCTCTTTAGCGACCGTAAGTCAAATCGTTGTCCTTTCCTTTTCACTACCGTTTTGAGTTTCCCTTTTTTGGCACAACCGTAACCTTTTGCCACCGTTCCGCCAAGTTTCATTATATTCTGTTCTCCTTGCTTTTCCGCTTTTATTTCCCTTAGACACCGCTAATTGATTTGTGCTTTATTGCTTTATTCCCTTTAGGAAATTTACCGTCAGGGTCGCCGGCCATATTTTGTTTTAGATAAACCGGAAGTGACCGCCGCCATTTTGTGGTGAACTCTTCCCGATCCCTGGTAGATTCCGTTCTCCACTAGAGGATACCCGGAGGCTTTCTACCCCATCCGAAGAGACCGCCCCTTTTCCCAAGACTTAGGGGTGCAGATTAAGTCTTGGTGGCGCCCGAGAGACCGACCGACCGTCTACTGTGTGATCATTGAATTGTACAATTATATTATTGTTCGACAATTAAAGGAACTTGAATTAATTGTACTTTCATCATTTAAGCTACCGTTCGTGCACGAGCTAAGGGGGAAGTTCGTCGCAATAAATATTCTTATAAATAAGAAATTTAGCATGCGCAGTCTATGCATGCACACACCTAATGTTTAAAATATGCGATATGTTTGCCTTTACTAGAAAAGTGTTTGGTTAAAATTACAAAAAATATCTGTAGAAATAAGAAAGTTCACATTGCGCGCTCTGCGCATGCGCACAACGGATTTTTACAATATGCGATATGCTTTACTTTACTGGAAGTATAAAATTTCAAACAAATTTTCTATAGGGAAGTAACGTTACCCATTTCACTCATTCGGAGAAATTTTGTATAAATTTGGGAAAATTTAAGGCAATGAATGCTAGAAATTAAAAAAAAATGAAGATGGCAACCGCGCAATTTAAAAATTGCCCAAGTCGTTTTTTTCATAAATATAGAAGTTATTCTTACATTAAATTATGTTTTTACATTTTTCCTATTCTATTTTGCACGTTCCTTTCGAGTTGCACGTTGTGCTGTTTCAGATTACACCGAGGATTAAACATAAAACAATTTTTGCACTGTCTTTTGTTTTACAAAAAACATCTGACTCCCGTAGTATTAAAAATAGATACCTACATGTTTCGTTTTAAAAAAGCTAAAAAGTAATCTAATTCGACTATAAACAACTATTCCTTGTACGTTTTTTTCCTATATTTTAAAACTAAACCATGTTTTAATTGCAAGATTGTCAAGTTACTTACACCAAAGATGATCTTTGCTTACACTACGGATTAACGGATAAGTTTTTTCTCATCGGACATCGAAATTGGGATACCCTGTACAGTACCTATACTTTGTCCGCCATCATGAGACAGATACAAAATATAAGGTCTTCCTTCCGCTTCCTCCCGACTACCAAAACAACATAGACTGCCGTTTTCTCAACGAAATTGGTGTTGAGAGTTTTTTTTACTAGTAATGTAACAAGGAGAGCATACATTTTTCTTGCATTAACGCACAATAGAAATTATTGCGTACCTCACAAGATTCGAATTATTGATTTTATAATTTAAGGGAAGTAATTATTGAGATTGCAAAAAATTATCAGTGGTTGCAATTTAGTAAGCAATTAATATATAATTAATATTCATATATATATAATATATAATTAATATTCATCCGATTAAAAAACTTTAAATACGAAAGTTATAGGAAACATTGTACTCTATAACTTTCGTAATAACTACTTTTAATGTAGGTGGCACTGGAACGGAGAAATTATCGAAAAACTGAATTTTCGTAACTTTTTCCAATATGGCGACGCGACCGGCAGTCGCTCAAGGTCGCAAATTCAGGGTATTATTCAGGAGACCAAAATATAATAATCTTTCAAAACTCCTTGACCTGTTGCAGCAAAACGCTCTTTTTTTTGGCCTATTTTGACTGGACTATAGGTGGCACCCACACACAGTTTCATTTAATTAACAAGTCGTAAATGGAGCAATTAATTTAAAACTTGCAATCTAATCAGTAATTTATATAGTGAATAGTGAGTGGTTTAGCAGTAACAACCATAGAAGCAATAAACACAGTTTTCACAGCTACTTAAGAGCGAAATTGATAGTCAAATGTTGTTCGTCTCAAAGTGTTGATGAGAAAACATCTTTGGTCTAAAGTAATATAGGGTGTTTTAAACGCACAATAGAAGATTTCCAAATTCTCACGTGCATAACTCAAATGACTCACTTGTAATATTCATTGAATTCCTCGATATCAGCAATTTTTTTTAAATCTCCAAACCATCTAGATATTCTACGAACTCTATACGCGATTTCCACAACAGAATATCTTTTTTTCAAATTGTAGGCAACAAAAATAAGACGAGAATTTTGTTCTTGGAAGTGTGCTCAACAATTTTCGTGATTCCAGATATTATTTGTGATATTCCTGTTAGGAGCCAATTTGGTCGAGAGGGAAACGTCTATAAAATTATGCATGTTCAGACAATTTGGAGAAATTCATTATGATTCAAAAAATTGCAAAAATCAACTCAAAAAATTCCAGTTTTCTTCATCTCGGAG
>NW_022170511.1:42994150-43023011 GCF_008802855.1 Photinus pyralis
TTTTGATTGAGAAGTCTGATCGAAAAAGTACGAATAGATTTGGATTCTACGCACCCAAATTAATAAGAAAATGTGTTTTCCCGAGAAATTTTGGTGCAGTCAATTTTTGGTAAAAAAGGAAGGTATAACACTGAAGGACTGCCTTTTTTTGAGCCCCGAAGAAAAAATTGTCTCAGATCGACCCGGAAAAAACATTTTCTTATAGAATGTGTCCTGTAGAATCCATAATTTCAAACAGTTCCAAGATTGGGCTACTAGTTCAAAAGAACTCCGTCCATCTTGAAATGCCATTTAAGGAAAACAAAGTCCAAGGCGGCTATTAATCGCATAAATTCAAAAGCAATTTCAAATGAAGTTACGTACGTGGCGACATCTCAACTAAACTTAAAATACCTCGATTTAGCCTTTTCCCGGCATCAGCCTCGCATCGACATAGAATACGTTAAGCTGTCTCATTTGGCTGTCAACAAAGTCCGCATGTGGCCTCTGTCCACGAACTTATAAATTAAGATGGACTGCTAATGCTGAATTGACAAATGACACCTACACTTACATGGCGCGAAATTCAAATCAACTAATAAACAAACATTAACCTCACATGTTCTAAATAAATTACTGTGACACATGTCATTTTCCAAGGCTGCACTAGTCTCAAAACTTGAGCACTAGGAAAATTCCCCTAGAAAATAACTAAAACGTGCACATCATGGGCGCGTCTATGCTGGGGCCATTTCTCCAATATGGTTCTTGTTATCGCCAGACACACCTTCATTCATGTTCGCTATGAAGCGGTGCACGTGTAAATTTTCCTATGTTAAACGAAATACAATTCAAAACCAAATTTTTGAAACAGCTTACAGCGAAGTTTTCTAAAATTTGTAAACATTAGAAAAATATAAAGCTGCTAGAAAATACTAATATTTTATTAGAATTTCACACAAAAATAAGAAAATAAGCCACAAATGCAAACTACATTCCAACGACTCTAATACAAACATTTTTAAATTGCAATCGGAAGGAATAGTAATACAATATAAATTAAATACAGAATGGTGATGGAATTATCAATCACGGTCCATGAAGTCACTTGAAATTTTAAGTCTGTGCAAATACAGGTTACTTACATTAATATAACTCAAGGTAGCGTATACTTCACGTACGGCACTTCGACATCATTACCATCGGCATCGTTGCAACATAATTCAAAAACTAGAGCCCTTACGTGCGGTTCGATGCGGCGTTTTGATACCTTCTTAACCACCTCGGACATCGGCAAATTTAGCCTCTCCTGCGCCTTGGACTTCGCCATGAAAAACGAGTAAAGCATGCAGACGCCCTGCGACAACATCGTGATTTCCAGTCCGTGCTTCGTTTTGAAGTAGTCGAGAAACTCGCTGAGCGTCATCTCGCCGTCGATCTCGAATCGGTCCCACAGCGTCCACGCGTTGCCGCAGTATTCCATCTTGGGCGCGGCGATCGGCTCCGAGAATCCCAAGAAGGGGAGCGCCAAATTTACGAAGCCGTTCTTGAACGGATCCAACTTCTCCATTCCGTTCAGCAACTTGTACAGCTCGAGGCAGACCATTCCGGAGACGACCGACGTCGTCGTCGCTATCGCCGGTATAATTTTGCCCGCTATCAATTTGGAACGGTGACGGTCGGCGGGCGGTATCTTGTAATTTGCGGCCCGTAGATTCGAGGCGGCGACGATGTAGTCCATGTGCAGGTTGGCGTCGTCGTCCTTTTCGAACTCGATCGGGTTGAGTTTGAGGTTGTTCAGTTCTTCGGGCGAGGGCAGCTCCTCCTGCAGCTGGGTTACCCGGTCCATATCGACGTTAGTACCATTACTCACAGCCATTTGAGAATCGGTTACCGCAATCTTCACACCGGACTTCGGAATGAACGGGGGAACCTTAAATGACAATACACGAGCGTGAGTCATTCTGATTCGCTCAGAAAGTTTCTGACCACTCCCCCATCAACGCACTCATACAGTGGACCGTCTCACCTTTAATGCAACATCAATAAAGATTTAGAAGACGGCAAAAGACTGAGGTCAAAGGGTTTTTAGCGCTATTGGCTGCACTTTGACGTCCGTCCGTCCGTCACACGTACTCCTTCAGCACCACTGAACCGATTTGGGCGATATAGGGCTCATTTGAAAGGGCTCAAGGATTCCGTGAGTACCGATATTTTTGGTTTTGCGCATGCGCAGTGCCAACTTTCTTATTTATGAAAGCAGTTAAATGAAATATCATATGTAGGCACTTTGAATTAAACTAAAACTAACACCGGTTTCAAATTTACTGTTTACGCATGCGGTATGTTTTATTTATGAAGGTATTCAATTAAATTTCTAATGTAGACAATGCGCAATGCTATTTACGAAAGCATTTATAAAAAATTCCATATGTAGACACTTCGAATAAAAGTAAAGCCATAGAGGAAATACAATGAGTTACAAACAAATAGGATAAACTGCCATTGCAGTTTTTCCTGCAGAAGAAAATAGGAAAAAACTAAAAAATCACCACGTTAGTAAACCGCGCTCGGCGATGGCGCCCGGATGTCGCCGACCTCACAGCATGTAGCCCCGTCAAAACCCTCGACAAATTTATTATTTAATGAACTTTCGATACTTGCTATTAATTGTTGTGTGCGTATTGGATTTCGTTTCACACATTTTATAGAATTGTAAGTAGGTAGGTAATAAATTATTCGACAGAGTACAATCAATCTATTTTTTTTAACGAATGCCATCGTCTTGAAAGGTCGGGCAGTAAAGTGAAAAATTCTTTGATTTATTTAAAGGGAATGACAGTACTATGAAGTTAGGTTATAAAAAATGACAGCTATTCAGATTTTATTTGTCAATTTTTTTAAGTTGGCAGCAAATTTTACATCGCCATCTACTTGTGAGGTGTGTGAAAGGTGGCGACACGTCGGTTGTACAAGTATAGCTTAAGCAGAGTTTAAGAATTAAGCTGAGTTTAAACACAGTTCAATTTTTTAGAGTGTTGTACATACTTCACTCAACAACTAAACGCAACTTAAGTTTTGTTTTATTTAAGCAGCCGATTTTGTTGGTTTAAGCTTAGTTTTGGTTCTTTGCGCATAGTCACCGATTTGTTAGTTTTGTTAGGTTATAATTTTATGTAATACCTGTTACCATTGATTAACATAATCAATGCTGTTACCCTCCAAATTGTAATGGAGTTGCATGCACTAACAGATGATGAAGATTTCCTAGAAGTAATTAATATAATTGGACGCAGAAGAGCAGCAAAGATATATAGGCACCGAGATAACCACTTTACAAAGTGGAATGATAAGGAATTTTTAAATAGATTTAGGTTATCCAAAGATTCAGTTCGTTTTGTAATTGATTTAATACAAGAAGAAATATCACATCCCACAAACAGGTATAAAAACGACCCTATAGTGTAGCTACCACCCAACCACATCGTATAATTTCGTTACAGAAACTTTGCAGTAAGTGCCGAGTGTATGGTATTATTGGCACTAAGGTATTTAGCAACTGGCTGCTTTTTGTCAGTTGCAGGCGACTTTATTGGCATCGATAAATCTACTGCAAGCAGACTTACTACAAAAGTCTGTCGAGCCATTGCCAGTCAACACCTCATTTTTATCAAAATGCCTACCACAGAGGAAGAAATGAGAGAAAGAAGTAGAGGCTTTTACATGATTAGTCGTTTCCCCAAATGCATTGGTGCTATTGACTGTACCCATGTGAAGATTATATCCCCCGGTAACAATGCTGAGATTTTTCGAAATCGGAAAAATTTTTTTTCTTATAATGTGCAAGCTGTTTGTGATGCAAGCCTGAGGATTCAAAATATTGTATGCAGATGGCCTGGGTCATCTCATGATAGCACAATATTTTTACATTCTCAAATAAGAAATCAATTTGAGAATGGAGACTTTAGAGGGTACTTATTAGTTGGAGATGCAGGATATGCTATTAAGCCGTATTTAATTACTCCTCTAAGAAATCCGATCACTCGTACTGAAAATTTATTCAATGAATCCCAAATACGCACACGTAACCCAATAGAACGGTGCTTTGGTGTGATGAAACGCCGATTTCCCATATTGTCATTTGGGATTCGACAACGCGCAGAAAAGGTCGAGGCTATAGTAATTGCAACTGCAGTATTACATAATATAGCTAGGAACTTTAATGATGCACTGCCAGACATAAATGAGGAAGAACAAGAAGCTATTGCAGCTGCTGAAATAAATTTCGAAGTGGAAAATGTTCCATATTACAACAATGGACTAAATAATGCTGTACGTCATCACCTTATTCACGAATACTTTAATCGCTTAGCATAGTGTACAGTGTATATTACGAACAAACTTATTGTTTAACATTTTTTAATAACATATCTTTTTGTAACTTCAAAATTTCCATTTTTAATTTGTGTTCTTCTTTCATACATTCTAGTTCGAACTCAGATTTTGTCTTTTTTATTTCTAAATTTAACTTATGTTCCTCTTCCGTATGTTTTAATTTTACTTTTTGTTCTTCCAAAACACCTTCCATTCTACTCTCTTCCAGTTTTGTTTTAGCCTCTGCCCACTGCGAAATCTTCTTGTTAATAACACCCTGGGATGTATCTAAAATTTTAAAATAATTAGTATTTATAGTACATTTCTGAAAGTGATTTTACCAGTGGTGTTTACACAAAGCGCAGCTGATTTTTTTCTTTTAAGCATATTAGGTGTGTACTTTTTCCAGTTTTTATCACCTACAAATTCAGAAGGAACTTAGATTTAATACTTTATGACCAGTACCGTATACTACCATTATTTTCGATATCATCTGTTGCAGATGGTTTTACGGTCGAACTGTAGTCGTGATCGTTAGCAAACTCTACTATCATCTCTGTAACGAAACAATATTGAACCACACACACACTTGGAAGTCCTTATTTACCATTACTAACTTGCAGGTCGTCTGTTTCTGGTATTTCAATTTCAACTGGAAGTAGTAAAATGTATGTAAATTGTTTATAATGTACACATTTTTTACTTACTAGCATCCCCATCAAATTGTGATTGAAATCCCTCTGCTCTTGGGCCAAGTATATCTTTAATGCCCTCTTCGGTGTCATTTAATGGGGTGTCTTTGTAAGGACCACCCCCAGTTCCCATTGAATACGTTTTATTTTCAGACAGTTTCTTTTTCACCCTTTTCTTTAGATTTTCGAACTTCTTTTTTAACACAGCTTCACTACGGTGGCTGTCGTTTACTACATTGAACTCCCGAGCAACATTTGACCAGGCTTCGGTCTTTTGTTGGTTCGTAACCGCATCTGTTTTTTTGCACTCTAAGACATGTTCATATTGTTTTACTAAACTGGTTAATATTGCCTCTTCTTTCGCGGTAAAATTGGCTGCACGCACTTTTTTTTCGTTAGAGCACATCGTTATAAATAAACTAGTATTGATTGAAGGTTAAGTTTATTCACAACAAATATCCAATTAATTCTTTATGCGCATGTTTGCACGTTGCCAACAACAGAAAATTGTGGTTTTGGTAAACGAAGTTTGAACGCAGTTTGTACAACGAGGTTAAACGAAAACTACGCTCAAAACTTGGGCGTAGTTTAGTTAAACCATCCCTGAACTTCACACTTGTACAACCGGCCCTTAGTGTTTTACTTATACTGCTATTGGAAAGGAAAGTAGAAAAAATCAGGCAGCTTACAGAGGTGAAGCAAACGCGCAAGCTAAAATGACGTTTCAATTCAACAAAAAAATATTTATAGAAAAACAATAATGTACCTGTAATTGAATCTTGTGTACCATACATTTTTTATTTATTTATATTATGGAATTCTTCGAACCGAAAAACAACTGGTACCGGAACCTAAAATTACTGAAGCACAAAACCAGAATCGATACAGGAACACGTAAAAAATAATTCTACCGGACTTATACTATTTGATATGAGGTCCAACCCCTGCCGCAGAGTGGAGTGTTGTTTTCAGGAAACTTTCTATTATACTGTGGTGCCTGGTGCTTGATTGGCTGTTCCGCACAGTGAACGAGGACGGAGCGTATATATAAGGGCGATCTTGTGATAGCTGAAAAGCAATGGCCATTCACGAATAGAAGGTGAGCGGATTTGGGCTCAGCTATGGGGGCGGAGGCTCGGAGAGCTTCTATGCTGTTAAACGCATTGGGTGAGTGAAAGGAACCTTGCCTTGGGCAAGGATGGATATCAGGGAGTCCCTCCGGGCTGTCTCACTAAGACCAAAAAGTTATAAAGCCATTCTACCGCGGACATGGAGCAATGGCTGAACCTAGGGTTGAACTCAGATCAATCGTCCATCAACCCTACCAGTAGGGAGAACAAGCATGCGTATTTATATGGTGATCGATCGCGAGAGATGACATCTGCTTCTTCCTTGATCAGCATCGTCCCGTGTTTCAGGCAGAGATGTTAGTCGTCACGACCTGTGCACAGGAGAACCTCTGTAGAGCTGCCATGAAGTCGATAAAAGATTAGCCACCGGCGATAAGGGATGAAAGTGGATGTGGCGCATTCTTTCCTTGAAATATGATACGTCATTTGGACTGTTCGAGAATGTTCCGTGATTTTTCTAGAAACCTTTCGTTTACTACTTATATAAGCAAATTGAATTGTATTTAAAGGAAGAGTCAACATCAACGCTGAAAGCTGAATACCCAAGTGATAAGTTACTCCATCCATCTTTTTATTATTATATACTACAAATTAATACTAATAAAATAATGTGTAAATACACTTAAATACGCGGCTGTCTTTCTCAACACACTGCACTGACTTTAAACGTCACCGCAAATGTTACTTACATACAGGGTGATTCCTATAGTACCTGCCACCGTTTGGGAGCGTATAGGGGGTGCCTAGGGGAGTATTTTGATATAGGACACTTGGGGTCGGAAATCTAAAACAAGGGCGCCAGAACCAAATTTATCTTCTGGAATTTCACGCCTGTATGTAGGCAACCCAACCGACCGACGTTTCGCGCGGAGCGATGCAGAGCGAGTTAGCGCGAGGAAGCGACATGGGAGGGAAGGAGGGAAAACGACAGTCAAAAGCAATAACGTTTACAAGTGTTCAACGTGGCCACCGTTGTTCTCAATGCACTTCCTACATCTAGCCAACTATTATTATACTATTGCCATAGTGTTTATTCACTTGATACGCGTCGTTGCAGACGGGATTTCGTGGGTTTAAACAAAATTCTGATCAAGTGTCAGCCACACATCGCCGCCTGAGATCGCTCCGTGTGCACCGCCGGCCGGTTGGGTTGCCTACCTACAGGCGCGAAATTCCAGAAGGTAAATTTGGCTCTGGCACCCTTATTTTAGATTTCCGACCCCAAGTGTCCTATATCAAAATACTCCCCTACGCACCACCTACACGCTCCCAAACGGTGGCAGGTACTATAGGAATCACCCTGTAGTTACATCCGATGCGTTTGCATCCTCGGCCCTACCATCAATAATAATACCAAACGTGACACACACTCGTACGAACATACATAGTCCATATAGACATTTACATTTTTTTGTTTTATCCAATAAAGTGATTTTTAATCAAATTTTCGTCACCGAACCAATATACCTGAATACGTCTCTGTAAAAAAACAGTTACCGAGCGTTCCGCTGTGTTTTTCAATCTTTTATGTTGGTTGCTAGGCAAAGGTTGCTGTCAAGTTGACAGATGGCGATTAGATAGGTTTACTGGTTTGTATCGCGTGTGTTTAGTTAATGTTGTGCTTTCGTGAGTGGAAGTTGTGTTGGTTTTTGTCGTACGTGAGGTTAAGTAGTTTATTAGTACGTCAATAAAACTTTTAACAATATCTGCGACACTTTTTAATTCATTATGAACTTAAAAAACATACATTTTATGAGTAAAGGCTAGTGATTAGTGTTCCGACTTTTATGTGCATTCGATAAATAAATAATTGCTTAGTTCGCATTCAGAAGAGATTGATAAGCGAATTGTGGAAAGTACCAGATGTTTAAGAATGTCCAATACGTTAAGCGGAGGCGAAAATGTCAGGGCTGCGGAGACAACAACAGATTTGCTCTCTGTACGTGGTGCTCAATGTGCCACGTACACCTTTCCAGAGACAAAATCTCCAGAAGTGCGAGGACACGGGAGAAGCGCCAGTCACGGCGGAAGTACAACCCTCGGAGGTAACGTAACCGCAGGTGCTGCGGGTCGACCTTCGGCTCTTAAAATGGCACGAGGACATCAAAGAGCGTTTTCGCAAGGTCAAATAACAGATTCCTCCGCAGGGTTACGACCTGGACATAGTAGAGTAGGATCGAAAACTGATTTCATACTGCCTCCAGGACACAAAGAGGGCGAAAACTTGGCGAGCAGCGGTGTGAAGTCGTCTTCAAAAGGGCATTCTAGACAGGCATCTCGTTCGGATTCGATTTACACCTTAAGACGTTCGCTTCCTCCACCTTTGTGGCAGAGGCTCGTGTGTACTTTATTGAGACGATCTCCGCGTAGTGAACAAGAAGAACGTTATCGTATAGTAGTGCCTAACCATACGGTTCCTCCTAAGACGCCTAGAAAGGAACATCCAAATGGCAATAGACCCAATAACAAAGTTCGGACTACTAAATATACGTTACTATCCTTTTTACCTAGGAATTTACTAGAACAATTTCATAGGGTCGCTAATTTGTATTTTATATTTATCGTATTGCTCAATTGGTTTCCCGCGATTAACGCTTTTGGCAAAGAAATTGCCATGATTCCAGTACTGTTCGTACTCGGCGTGACCGCCGTTAAGGACCTTTTCGAAGATCGCAGACGACACGCCAGCGATAAGCGAGTGAACAATTCCACATGCCGAATATATCAAAGGTAAGGCTCGAGTCACCTACTAACTAAAATCCTAACGGTTTACTAAAATGTTGTTTACCGATGTGAATAGCAAAATTGCGAACACCGCAATGTGCACCTTGAACAAATACCGTTTGTGTTAATTTTACAATGGTCGGTCATTTGCGAATAATGTAATTTAAGTGTGTGTATAATTGGGCACCAATTAGGTAATAAAGCAGTTACCGTAAAAGACCGCGGTTTTTGCATGTAATTGGTCGCGGAATTTGGGAATTTTCCGCCCGTTTTGAAGTACTTGAGATGAGCTTTGTCGATAAAAATATCTACACTAGATAATATGCCGAGAGATAGGCTAAAAATTTCGATAGCGATAAGCCGATAACTATCTGTAGGTACCAAAAACGGACCAAGAACCAGCTTTTCATGTGCCAGTTATACTTACTTATTCGATAGATAAGCTCCTATTCCAATACGGCGCGAATGCATTTGTTTCTATGGATGCTAACTCTCGGGCAGTTTTATTTTATTTTATTTTATTTTTATCCCTCTCTTGTTTTGGGCCCTCAACAGGCATGCGCCCAATTACAGAGTGACCCGCATAATGCTATTTAGAGGTGCCTCTGCAGAAGGTCTTAAGTTGGTCTATACTACTCCGGTATTTACCTTACAAATTAGGAAAACTGCAGGAAAACCTAATTCGGAGCAGCCGGTAGAATGCTCGGAACTGGTCTAAGGTAATTTCGATCTCCGCCACAGATGAAAAATTCACCTCAACCCAGGTTCGAACACCCGACCTTCGGATTTATAACCCAATGCTCTACCACTGAGCCATAAATCCGATTACAGTTCACAGTAATGAAAAAAAAGCCGGCCCTAAAGGTTGTAGGTTCACCTGAGCGAACCTTCTCGTTCTGTACCAACATTTCATAGTTGAAACCGAGGTTGAAACAAACCAAGTGGACATGAAGGATGTATGTTACATTTAGAAGTTTCGGAGAAAAATCTGAAAAATGAAATTTTAAGTTTTTAATGTAGGACTATTCTATTTGAAATCTAAGAAAAACCACATTTACCGGAAGTAGGTACAAACCTAGAAACTAGAAGTAAAAAAATATCTCGAAAAATATCAACTAAATATGTTTTAGTCCAGTCAATCTATCCCGTTTCCGCATAGAAACCTTCAAATAAAATTTCTGTCAATGAAAAATAACTTAGTTCAAGAAATTCTGCCCTTAGCATATCAAAAAATGAATCTCCGAAAATGACACACTACGAAAAAAAGACTATTTTGTCTCGCATTTTGTAGAGCAATTAATTGTCTTCTAGTTTGATGTGGGAACCTACGGCCTACAATCCAAATTTTTTAAGTTAAATCGGACATTTTTACGCCAAAACGAGCGCCAAAACGTCAGCCGATACACACGCCGGCCGCCGCCGCGCGCCGCCTCGGTTTGAGGTCGCGGGTCGCACTACTAGTCCAGTAAATGCGTGTTTAAAACTGCCGCTTTCGGAACAAAATTGCGGAAGTTTTTTTATCAACGGTTTTATATGTTATCGAATGTGCTGCATCCGAATTTATTGTTTACTGCCTTGTAGGAAGTCGGCTTCATACCAAAATACGCAAAAAATTGGAATTTTTCAATAACGTTAGTGCTTTTGACTGACGTTTTCTCTCCTTCCCTCCCATGTCGCTTCCTCGCGCTAACTCGCTCTGCATCGCTCCGCGCGAAACGTCGGTCGGTTGGGTTGTCTACATACAGGCGTGAAATTGCAGAAGATAAATTTGGTTCTGGCGCCCTTATTTTAGATTTCCGACCCCAAGTGTCCTATATCAAAATACTCCCCTAGGCACCCCCTATACGCTCCCAAACGGTGGCAGGTACTATAGGAATCACCCTGTATATTAAAATGTTTATAGTTTATCCAATAGGTGTTATCGATGTAGAGGAAATCATTATGTGAGTAAACTTTGTTTCACTGGTGCTGAAACTGACGTCATAAACCGAGTCATAAACTCATAAATGTGATTCTCTCTTCATTTAATTATTTCATTTGTTTTGAAAACTACATATGGAAAAATGTTAGCATAAATTCAAGATGGCGCCATCAAAAGCAAATTATTTGACATTTCTGTATAAAGTAACTATAGCCCGTTTCACATTGACTTTACAGTACATTTCTTTTATGGGCAACCATGATGCCAAATGTTATTACAATATGATTTATAGAAAATATGCGGCCCAGGTTCGATTCCCGGACGAAGCCCAATTTTTTAATTTATATGCTATGATTGCACATCAAAAAGTTTATCGCACAGCTTTTGCATAGGTATAGCTCCTTTCAAAATTAAGTAAGTTTTGTATAAGCCGGAAACACATATGCGACAAGTTACTTTAGCAGGAATCCCGAACTGTTTAACTATTTACTGTAAGTAACCGGGCAATATTTAAATTACTCTCGTTCATTCCTAATGTGATCTATGTTTCGGTAGAAGATTTTCTTGAAATACAAAACAAAGTGTACCGCTAAGATGACTTGTTTTGTATATACAAGGTCTACTCTAATTTCACATATTCACAGGTCCAGTTTTACACAATGTAAACCAGAACATCCAATTACTGTTATATTAATGTTAATTATAACTTTGCTAATATTATATTTATAAGTATCCACTCGAGGGTCTGCCTTTCTATTCTGAACTCCAACCTTAATCTGGTTTGTCTTGTAAGACCTACCACGCATTATGAACTCGTTTACGTAATACTCCGTTAGTTTTGTGGTTTTAATTGTCATACGCGAACTTCAAACGTAAACTAATCGTTTGAATGTTTTCAATTGTGTAACCAGAGAGGTTTTATTGCCCGATTGGATGCTATTGATTGCGGCGATTGCAAAGAAAACCTAATCTGTCGGATTTCAATTGTTGATCCGATTAACTCCACATTGTATTAAGTCCTGCGGTTATTCCCACGTAAAAGGCTGGTATTTAATTAAATGGTTCATTACGTTGTCAATAGCTCAATACCTGTTTTTAGCGCATTTTTGCAAATTTATTTGTAAAAAGGTACCTATTAAGCACACTTCGGCTGGCTGGTTGGCTGGCAGTAAATGCGGGCCCGTAGATGAACTCTTGTAGAAGGACGAGGAGTGTACACGTACCTATCGATGTAATTAACAACTTTAGAGACGGGGCTACAAGATGTGTGATTGGCGACATCTGGGCGCCATCCCCGAGCGTGTTATACTGACCTGGAGGTTGTTCAGTTTTCTTAATTTTTATTCTGAAGATTATTCACTTATCATAAACAAATGTTTATGGAACATTTTTCTGTATTTTTCCCCGTATTTCTTAAGGCGAACGAATATGTTCAAATTTCCATTTTACCATTTTAAATTTGACCAGAAAAGAGCACATGACGCCTATATTACCTTTTTGATATCACCAACAATTACGGATATACCGTACAAAAGTGTCGAAAACGCGATATCTGTACAGGGTGGTTTAAATTAGTGGCTCACCATTGGGATCTCCGTAACGGTGAAAGGTACAGTGTAGGTTAAATGGGAGCAAAGATTCCCCGTTTTGTGGCTAAAAAAACGCTTTTGAAATTTTTGAAAAATCTTTGAAAATAACTGATACCACCGAAAAAGTTAAATGGGCGGCTCCCATTAGCACCTTCTATAGGCACTTTTTTCTGAGAATCTGAATCTGTTTTCAGCAATTTTTATAGCACGCTAGATGTAGAAGCTATGTCGACTAATACTTTTTTATTTCTAATGTGCGCTATATTGGATTTTTACGAAATGAGATAGAGGACTAAAAAAGAAAAATAATGACTGTAATTTTTACATAAATTTACAAGAAAAATTTCAAAATCAAATGTTTTACCTCGTGTTTTACATTCATTTGTCATCCATCCAAACACCCACGACTAACTAGATCTTGCCGAATCAACATGACTATGACGGCGTTGCATTTAAAGGAATTTCTTTTTTTGTCTATCTCATTCCGTAAATAACCAATGTGGCGTCCATAAGAGATAAGAAAGTAATAGCCTGTAGCTTTTACATCTAGCATCATATGGACATTTCTGTCATAACCTCATCAATAGTAATCACTAATCACACTTATCTAACATGCCGAGCCAATTTGCCGTACCTTACATTGCAATTTTTAACTTGTATTTCAAAACTGACGCATAGATCTGAAGATGAAGAAATAAATATTTCAAAATCGGTAACCCTAAGAAAAAATAAAACAATTATTTGACCCTCGATTTGACCACTTCTTTCGTTATATTATCCAAAGGATTACAATATGGGGCTATACATCAAGAAAAATAGTATTTTGCAATTTGTGGCAAAACTGTAGGGAATAAAAAATGAATAACACTTTATCACATAACCTCAAATTTTTGTGAAAAAATTTCTAGATGTGAATATCTCGGAAACGCCTCAACTTTACGGGCCCAAAAATGCGACAAATTACCACATTCCACCAATTTCTAATCATTTCACCTGCATGAAAAGCCCGGTTTCGATCTGGAACTAATTTGGTTTGAAGTAAATTATTTTAGAGCTTCAGAGTACTCCTTGGGTTCGCACACCAAATCGTCTAAAAATCATCGTACAATCGGGAAAAAATCACAATCGATACAATCTTGTCAAACCACACCCGTCACCCTCCACCACTTCAGAGCTGCGGTGTGACTGACTGGACTTTGTTTAGTCGCCTTCTACGACACGCAGTGCCCTTTACGGTAGGGTTTTTCTCTTCAGCCCCTGTACGGGTAATAACATACAGAGTGAGTTTTTCCCGATGTTTTATTTAGTATGGAGATCTTGGTACCTAGCAGAGATATGGAGACGATTTTAACGGGGAAAGAATTGTAATTTGTAATTTAATGATCTTTTCGTTTTTCGGAAACAATGCATGCATATCTAAAAAAATCATTTTCTTTTTTTTTTGTTTAGCACCCATAGTTCTGTTACTATTTACTTAAGAAAAAATGTGTAAAGGAATAGTTGTAGATAATTGGGCTCAATAATACAGTTTAATTAATTTTTGTATTCCAGGTCTAATTTTTGAGTTATCAAACAAAAGTTGTTTTTTTTCTGATGGATGCCGTGGGTGGTCTTTAAAAAAGCCCAAGCCCTTTTTTAATATGATTAAACTGTATTATTGATCTCATAATTATCTACAACTTTTCCTTTACACGCATTTCTAAAGTCAATAATAATAGAACTATAAGCACTAAACAAAAAAATGAAAAAAATGATTTTTGGAGATATATAGTTGGCCCCTGAGTTGGCCATACATTTTTTTTCAAAAAAACTTTCGATCCCCAGAATGATCGCGTTTGCCATGTGAAAATAACACATTGAAAAATAGTTTTGGAAACATTGTACATCTTCGGTTTAATTTATTCATTTTGACACACTTAATTCTTACACCCACAGAACGTTGCTGCACTGGGACGCAAAATATGACACGAAATTGAGGACAAAATAAATTACTGCAACAGTAAAAGAACATTAAACTAAAGTTGACATAAAGTAAGTATACGCAAATTTAAACCGCTTTTTGGTTAACTTTTTTTTTACAATCAGTGCATGCTACCTCAAGCTTCGAATTATCTGCAGATTAACTGCCAGGAAGTGGGCTGGAAAAGTGAAATGATATCGGTAATGAATGCATCGTTTTTCACTGTGAACATTCACAGTTTGCTTTCGTTCTCCGGTGCCGTATTGAAATTGGACAGCCCGTGTAAATTTCCATCGATGACGTAATTTATGATTGAGTAATCTACTAGGAATTTTTCGAATTATCGCCGAGTGATGAAACGCGAACCGGTGGTGATGAAGAAAAAAAGGCGAAGGCGGATTTCAGGACTCGATGTAGATTATAGCGGTTTATTAAAACAATTGTAGTTTTAATAACCTTCACGGATGGTTTATTGAAATTATTCGAGTAATTATAGTGGAATTGATATGGGCTATTTATAAACCAAATGGTATTTGTGTACAAGGTTCATAAAATTAGACAAACGCGACTTTAACAAAACACCTTTTCTATAAAGTTCATTCAAGGTGTTTGGTTTTACTTTTACTATACCAAACGTGAAACGAAACGTGTCCGGGTGTAGGCGGGTGTTGTTAACGTTCCGAGGCCTTAGAATATCGATACTTTGCGGTTGTACCATGTAATAAAATAACAGTAACCAAACCACGTCTAAAGTTTCTCTCAGATTATTTATATCTTGTACGTAGTCATTTAACTTTCATTTTCATAGAGAATACAATAGTCAGTTAATCGAGAACAAAGCTAACCATTAAGTGACGTCATAGTTACGGGTTCGACATTCGCAAATTAATAAAAAAATTAGTTACAACTAATTTTTGTAAAACTAAGACTTCGTCTACTAAATGGAAATATGCTGAGTTTAACGTGTATATTAACAGATGTAATAAAAGTAGTAATAATAAACATAAGATACGATACAATTTTAGGTTTAGTTCCACTTACACGCAAAATAAGCGACACTTCCATGTCGATGTACTTTAATAAAACCACTTTTGGAAGCGCATACAGTCTAAAATAGTAGCAATTTGGCCACAGTTTGTTCAGGTTATTTAGTTCAGATGATGCGCTACGAAAAATTTGATCTTGGAACCTAATTATCTGGTATCATGTTTTTTTTCCTTTGTCTGTGCTACTTCAAATAAAAGAACTGGTAACGACGATCACTAAAATTGTAATTTAAAATACTACAGGACACAACGTCGTAACACTATCATCTAAGAATCCTGAGTTTAGGAGAAGGCGAGTGGTATATAAATCAGTCCGAGTATTCCTCGGAGTATTCACTGCAGTTTTTTAGAACCTTTGGAATCGATGTATCTCCTAGTTTTTTTTGTCAAAACCTCCGACTACAGTATTTTTAACCTATCGATATATAAACCCTCTCTCCATCTTTGCCTTGATGGCCTAAGTATATAATCTGGATATCCAGGGTCTGATGTTAGGTTTTTTTATGATCTTTGGAATCAATAAGTGACAAAGTCGACTCTTTTAACAAACAAAATTAAATTTTGAAAACACAATTGTGAATGTGTGATAAGGACCTTTCGATTAACAATTGCATGAGGCGATTTTGTTTTTTTAAGGCTTTAAAGTTAGATGCAGCGCGGCAAACTAAAAAAAATGTCTACTTGTATCGTTGGCGTTCAGAAATTGATCTTTAAATATCTTTTGTACCTGTAATGTTATTAAGTCTCTAATTCAAGTCGTGCTTTTTGCACCGACAACTTCATATAAAGTACACAAAAACAATTGGTCACTTCTATACATGACCAAGATTCGTTGAGAAAAAACCCAAACTATTTATTTCGATGTCAAAAAAGTGAATTTGGCGCATTTTTAGGACCACATGCATTTTGACTACTACACCTCAAAAACCTTATTTATGCTCCAATGTCGTTTGACAAATAGCCAAACGCATTCGTTCGACGCCAACGCAATGAATTTGGCGCATTTTTAACGACCACTACTTGCATTTTGACCACGAGATGTAATGATCATTATATATGTACTAATTTATTAAATGAAAAAAACCAAGGAGGTAATCGCAAATAACATTTCATTTAGTGTGCGAATCCATGGTTGGCCACAGGACATCTTTATCGATACTCTCGGAAAGCAGTATCTTTGAAAATCCGGCGACATCTTTGATTTCCCCCTTGGCAAGCTGGGAATATTCTGCGGGGACACTGGACATTTTTATTCAATTCATTTTGTTGGGCACCTATACTACCCATTCGAAAACTGTCAAACTAATCAAATTGGAATTAGAGTTGCATATGCCCTGTCTCGTTACCTGCATTCATCCAGGTCTCGATTTTCCAGAATGTAAAATTAAGGATTCAAATCTTGCTCTCTTTTTGGTTACTTTGCTATTACAAATGGTTCTTGATCAATTTCCCCGTTAAAATTGCCAAACATCTTGTTTCGATCGGCTGGAGGAAGATCTGAAATACGTTCAGTCTTTCTCATGAGGACTGTACAAATTCAATTTCCCGATAGGAAAAACTTTTTTATCCGTAGGTCTACTGGGAAAATGTTCGCTTTCTTTTCTAAGAATCACATTTACGCTTTCTTTCGATAAAAACAATTTTATTTCGATGTGCCAAATCGAAACTGAACGCCGAAAGGTAACTCTTTGACTCAGGTCATCACTAACAAAATACATTGCCATAGGTATAGCAGTTTTTTTTATCGAAATTGTGCCGTGCTGCGGAAATTAGGGCAGGATATTTTATCACAAAATAAGTACCTACTGTCTTAGACTAACGTGTGATCAATCTTCGTGCGAGTTGGTGTGCCCTTTAACAAAGTGCTAAAAATGAACCCATTGCCTTTTTAAGCACGCTTCTGTTCCGGATGCGATAAACAATGGAACGGAATATAATTAAACCTGTACGGGATACCTTCGGTGGAACATTAAATAATTGCGTGATATAAGATATAAACGCGATTCCAAAGTGGCCACTCATCAAATACCTACTTTTTTGTGTCGCTTAACGCCGCCACACTTCATGAGGCCTTTTTCATTTCTCAGTTTATTGTGACAGCTTTCGCCGGATACCGACCGCCAGACTTCAATTGCGATTCGCATAGATTTATGGCCAAATTCTTTGTATTTCTTTTCAAACTAGAGATCACCAGTTCTGCTAAATCTCTACTCCTTGAAAGCACACCCGCCCCCCTGTAACCTACTTTCGGTTGGCTATCATTCATTTGGGAGATTAACTTTTTTTCGAGGACACATTTGGTTCCGCATGTCTATTTCCAAATAAAACTCGTCAATTAAAAAATTGTTCACTCTGCATTTTCGCAATTTCCGAAATGTAGGCGATCCCTGCGTTTGTGTCGTTTACTTTCCCAAAGATTTCAATTTTATTCCACACTTTATGGTAGAGTTACCTTAGTAGTCGCATCCTTTGACAGTAATTGAAAGGTACATGTTGGCGTGTACAAATAGAGCAGTGCGAAAAAACTAGGTTAGTCAAAGCCATTTCAGTTGATTGGCTGCGTTCTGTAGAAAATTGAGCCTGTTCCGCTTAAAAACGTGACGTATATGCCTGTGCCTATGTTTTAAATGGGCGTGTATCATAACTTTGGCAAAGTATCAGCAGTGTGTACAAAAAAAATTACATAATTATCATATATAGTACCACACTTAATGATTGAAATATTAATATATGATAAATAATATTTTTTATGCTATACAAGGAGAAACTTACATTTTCTCGCCTGTGTGAGGACGCGAAAGAGGACAATTGCACGCATGGAGCGAGAAAATTCAATTTTGTCGGCTAGGCGAGAAAAAAAATACGCCTTATGTAAGCTAGATGGCGCGGTTGTAATAAAATGTCTAAAGTCACTAAATATAGAAAGTACCGCAATCCATTGGGCTCGTGTGTTAGAGAGAGAACGCATGATTTTTGCCCAAAAATGGCGGAAGTTACCAGATTCTAGTAACTTTAATGTTAGGGATTGTTCCACCTGTTTGGAGATATCTGTATATATTTTTATAAAACATGACAGTACTATGAAGTTAGGTTATAAAAATGACAGCTATCCAGATTTTATTTGTCAATTTTTTTAAGTTGGCAGCAAATTTGCCCAAAAATGACGGATGATTGCGGTACTTTCTATATCTAGTGACTTTAAAAATGTCAAAGAAGTTATTTCTTTTTAATTAAATAAGAAACATAAAATCGTTAACACTGATTTAATAATTAAATTTACCCTATGTTCACTTTATTTTACTGAATTCAAGAATTTATTTAATTACCGCGAACCTACCTATCAATGTTTCGTGAATTTGAATACTTTCCCAATATCACGTGACCAATTCAAACGTTTCAAACTGTCATAATCCCCCATTTACTTTCAATAACGAGCATCAGCTGTGTCAATACATTTAACACCAAGATGTACTTTGCACTGTAAGTAGAACACCGCTTATCCGCAATAAGTAGCATTTTAACATACGAGACCACCCCGAAGTTAAAATGTGTCCAGTGTGACTGTAAGGAATGAATAAATCTATTTATAAAACACATTTTTTTAACATACAAGATCATCAAGGAGTTAAAGTGTGCCCATTTCGCGTTCGTCACCAAGCATAAATCCAGTCTTAAAAGCATCTAACATTTGACAAGACATGGATCCTGCCAAGGATTTAAAATGTAACCGGAGTGATTTTGTGCCTGAAAACACACATTCAATTTTAAAACACATTTGTTGATACACAAGACCAGTAATAATTTCAAATGCGCCTGGTATTAATTACAACCCCTTAAATCCCGTTATTTTCTAAGGAAATAATCACGCGCCAGTGAAATACCGGAAATGTCATTTCAGTTCGCACATGATCGGTATTCTCCACTTGCACCTCTGCTCTGTTGCACCGTGACTCCCTTCGCTGACTCCGCACTGTGCAATCGCAAGGGCGCTAGAATTTGAATTTGCGTTGAACTGTATTATAAGGGAAAGGGGTAAATCTACGAGTAAAAAATATACTCGTGGGCCCACTTAGATTGCACCGTTTCGTAAAATTTTTTTCGCGTAGTCAGCAGGAAACGTGGAAATAAAGGCGGGTTTAGGCTCGTACGCAGAATGCACACGTTGCAGAAGTGAGTGGAAATTTCAGCTGCAGAAGTACGCCCCCGTGTGTACTAGTGATCTATCTGTTTATGTTGGTACGCAGTTGTTCTCAGTGTTCAAGTGTCGAAATTGACGTATGTTTAAAACCTAACCTCTTTTGGTCGTTAAATAACGTGGTTGGTTAAGTGAATAGAAAAAACAGATTTTTGATTAATTTCTGCAATGGCAGACAAGAAGAGAATTAAATTAAAGAAAATACTGTTACTAACGGCGTTAAGTAATGAGTTGGGGCTCTTGCATACTCAAAGGAGGGTACGACGGTGGGCAGTAAGACCTGTTAACAAATATAGGAGAAAATTTGGAAGGTTTCTAAATGTTTTTCAAGTATGGTGACAAAGGATCAAGAAGAGCTGTACGCCCGACTACAAACAACTGCGTACAAAGTTTAAATTCTGCGAACTTCTGCGTCTCCTACAGACAAGCATATTTGCGGCAACCTACGTTTTGTATTTGTGCGTTCAAGCATAAACAAGGCCGTATATCAACATGGTCTCGAACTACCTGCGGCTGCGACTTTCTGCAGCAGCGCCGTTCTGCGTACGAGCCTAAACCCACCTTAAAAAAACAAACGAGTGCACGTTGACGCGTAAACCAAATTCAAATTCAAGCGCTTGCGGTCGGACGTTGATGAAGGATTAATTTTAAATGTACGTATATAGGATAAAGAATATTGTGTGCACCACGGCACGAAAGTTGTTTTCCGGGCCTCAGGAAGCGGCCAGCCTCGACTTCGCCTCGCCCGGCCATATCTTCCTTCGCCCCGGAAAACAACCACTTTCCCGCCTTGGTACACAAAGTACTATTTTTTTCACTACTAGCGTCTGATGACATGATTATTAACCTTTTTTCCCCTTGTAAAGTAGGCTTTCTCGGCATTTGTTCAAAGTGGTTAATAATGTGGACATTATTAACTAGTAGTCAATAATGAGAACTGTCACGCTGTCACTTTTAGAAAACACAACCCGAAATTTCGCTCAATAAACGTTTAGACAAAGTTCTCTAAAATGCATAATTGCCACCATCCGCCATTTCTAGAGAAATTACATCCCTAAAATTATCACATTTTGAAAAAATTCGAACGAAATTACTCTTTGAAAATATTTCAATGACAGAACAAAATACGGCCTGTTTGACTTGTACTTCCACGTACTTGATTGACATGTTAAATTATTAAACAAAAAATTCTGTCCAACCGTTCACTTTCTTATCAATATAATATGTTAATTTAGAGGACTTCAAGTACTAGTAGTGAAAAAAATAGTATATATACCACGGTAGAGAAGTTTATTATTGCCTTCGCACCTTACACCCCTCGGCGCAAGCGCCTCGAGATGTAATCTTGGTGCTCAGGCAATAATACTGTACTTCTCTACCATGATATAATATAATGTACTATTATTTTGCACGTTTCTATGAAAGAAATCGAAATGCTCACTTGCCAATAAAGAGATGACGGCAAGACGAAGACCCGTAAGGTTAAGGTGCGGAAAATCTACTGTATACCCACCGTTCATTAAATACGCCCCTCTGTAATCTATGTAAAAGAGCATAGGGGTTGGCATGGCATCATTCAGGATAACTGCGCTCGTCTTATGCCCCCGAGAGTTAACAAACGTTGCAACTGCTTATCCGCGATCATCGCCAATTGCTTAGGTAACTCACCGGGGGCCCCACGCCCTCCCTAGCTAGAGGGTGTACCGTGTATGCAACAATCCCATGCACCCATCAGTGCACAATCGTGCATCCTCGATTACGTGTAGAAACATAGTGGAGCAAGAGTTGCTTGAAACTCGCTTCGTGATTGGTTCTCTCAATGCTAAAACGATTGTTGCATGTACAGTGTGTTCGAGAAAAAAAAGTCACCTCAATATCTTTTTTATTTGGCGAGCTACCAAAAATTTGTTAATTATAATTTTATATATGACATTAAGATCTACCCGATCGCATATTCAAAATTCCGATAACACTTCCGGTTTAATCGAAAATCGATGCAACTTTTGTTTTTCAAATGTAATGCCTATTTTTTTACGATATTTCAAATGAGGAATCAATTTGCTGTACGACAAAAAATATGCATATGGTTGACTTACAAAAAATAGAGAAATTCGTTATTTAATATTTAGAAAATTTATGGAATCTAGCATGCCGTGTGCTGTTAGGATGCGCGATGCCTGCTGTATTACGGATTGCCCAAAAGTATATCTTCAAAACGAAACATTGAACAAGTTATTGTAGGTATTTTCTGTGTGATATGGCCCTTGACATGCTGGATTTCATAAAATTTTTAAATACTGTATCACGAATTTCTCCATCTTTTTTTTGTATACTCGTATGAACCATATGCATATGTTATGTTGTCGCGCAGAAAATTGATTGCTCTTTTCAAATATATTTAAAAAACATAGGCATTGCATTCAAAAAACAAAAGTTGCTACGATTTCCGGTTTAACCGGAAATTTCAATATGCGTTCGGATAGATCATAATGTCTGTAAAACTATATTTGACAAATTTTCCGCTTCTCGTCTAATAAAACAGATATTAAGATCAATAAGATGACTCGAACGCACTGTATAGTAAGTGAGAGGTCTTTCAACAGTTTCCAAGCTCCACTGTGTTTTAACAACTCTGCGCAAAGTGCGAAGCGAAATAAACAGCGCGATGCGTGGCCCAGTGAATGTCGAGATGACTTGCTCCACTATGTTTCTACCCGCATTTATCAAATTGAGGTTGCGTTTGCGTTTTACGTTTTAATTATAAAAGACCACCATAAAACAACGTATAAGATAAGAAAGTAAAACTCTCAGTAGCTCTAAAGCGAAAAAAATTTTTGAATGACACATTTTGCAAAAATGAAATGTTACCGTATCGCGGAACAATTAACGACGAAGGCGTTTATTAACAACGAAACCTAACACTATAATACATGTTGTACATTATGTACAAATATACACAGGTAGGCGTCGATTGGTGAGCTAGATGGCCGCAACTGGCCATCCATATTCCAGCAGCACTAGCTATAAAGTTTCTACTGCTTAAAGCTTGTTGTTATTGGTATATCTTGTTCCTCCTTATGGTAGGTAGGGTGCCCGTTTTTCTTGGAGCCATGCGATTTTCTGATCCCAGTCACCATTGGGGTTTGTAGGCACAGAATCCAGAAACTGAAATGAATGGGTCTTAGATGCGTTTAGTTTAAGCCACCAACGGGTTGTACAACGTAGCGTCTACGCGGAGGGCGTCAGCGTGCAGAGCAATGCCGACGTTGGGGGCTTGTGGGATGTCGTTCACGTACATGTTAAACAATGTTGGCGATAGACTCCCTCCTTGTGGCACTCCAGTGACGGCAGGTGTTTCATTCGACAATTGGTTTTCTATTCTGATCAGTCTAGAAACTGAGTGGGTGACTGGGTATGATGTATCTTGCCTAGCAGGCCATGCCTTTTCGTTATCAAACGACGGAGCTACGGTGACCTGGGCTCTGTTGTAGACTTCAGAGCAACAAGACGGATAACTTGTAGGGTTGTAGCATGTTGTCTACGAAACCCGAACTTCCCAGGTTTTATGTTGGGTTGCAGTTTCGCCAGTAGCACCTTTTCGAAGATCTTACACAGAGCTAGAAGGGACATGATTCTGTAGCGCTGCGGTTCGGCTAGAGCTCATCCGGGTTGGTTGTGCGACAGGTGCTGTTAATGGAGAGTTTGATGTTGTGGCTCTTTCTTCTATAGCTTGCTGCTGCAATCCGACGCTAGGTGGTTTTTAGCACCACTAACGCATCGGGGTACAAAACTGCAGTTCACAATCACATGACTTGATTGTCATCTTAATCCATCGCCGTTTGTAAGTCAATTTAATTACCGGCTTTTACAGTTATGGCGTCTTCGGTCGTTTTTTTTCAATATTTGTGATCTTTGTTCCGGATTATCATTTACCCCATTTCGAGCTTCCCTAGGAGAATGGATACTCAACAAGTTCTACCTACTGGGTACGCGTTTTTTAAATTTTTTATTAAATATTATGGAATAATCCCCAATTTTTCTCTGTCGACTCCTCCCTTCAGGGTTGTAGACCCTTAACTTGTCTAGGACTTTTTCCCCTTCAGGGTTTTTGTACCTTTTAAATTTTATGGAATTCAACCATGTACCGTTTTCGGTCGATCTCTATGTTGACCTGATGATGGCATTTTCCGAAACATGTCGCCATTAAATACTTATATCTTTGTATACTAAATGAAATTTATGGGGAAGGTTTTGTGATCTTTGTTCCGGATCAGTAGGTAGAAGCCGATGCAGGTGGTCTGGTCTGAACGACACAGACGTGGCTTCTTGGCATTTGGGTTTCCGTATTTATACCGACCCCTTTATTGCGGAAGTTCGGCCGATGGCGGGTCAGGTGTCGCAAAAAAGTCCCTGTGGCAGGGGTTGATAGCGGGGCCGAGTCGAGCGAGGTGACAGGTCCCGCCGACGCCGACGGCCGGATGTACTTGCTGGAGTAGGTGGCGGTGACGTGGTACTCGTTGTTGTCGCGGTGGTGTTAGGTTGGCGTTTGTAGTTCAGCCACGAATTAATGTGTGCGACAATGGTCTAGTGGTAAGGATACCCGGATTGCACTCGGGCGGCTAGGGTTCGATTCTTTGCTACGAAAAAAGTTTTTTTTATCCGAAGGCAAAACCGAAAACCCAACTTACATCGTGATCCATTCGACTGTAGTTTCATTGGCGTAACTGCTACAAACCCCTGCCCCGCTGGCTTGCAGTATGTTATATACAAAAATAGAGATAAAAAAGTAGATATCGCATTTGTACTCAAAACGTACATATATCTTTCGTATTTCCCATCATTTTGAACCAAATAATTTTGAACATGAAAAAGCACATTTTCGCCATGAATCACAAAATAGTTTTAAACTACATTGAATACGTTGTGTCATTTTTTCACAGAACTGTTAATAAAAATAAGAAATCAAAAAACTAGTGAACATAAATGCTAGATACCTATCTCTCGAACTCAAACAGTAGAGACACTTTTCGACATGTACGACTACTGGGTCCTGAGTTGTTGAAGCTCTCCCTTTCTATATTCTCTGTTTAAAAATAGCCTCGAATCAATTTGAATGCCCTGGACTCTCACCTTGGACAGGGAAATTCTATTTGATTAAGATGCTCCCACACTTCATCCCGCCTGGAAACGAAATAAACAATTCCTTATGAACGTGTCAACTTTACAGATAAAAATACTTTTGAGTGTTCAAAATTGCATCGTACGAAACATATGCTTTGCCAATTTTTTGAGCGCGTGCCAAAGTGAGTGTCAATTTCATGGCTATCTGCACATAGATCTATTTATAAGCGCCTATAATAAGACGATTTTTTTTACATTCAAACCTTGAAAATAATAAATGTGTATATGTGTACCTACTGCAAGTAACAGTTCTATATACGAGATTCTGTTTAACGGCATAAAATTTTTCTTACCAGGGAGATCATTTTTATAGGACAGTGACTTCCCCAGGCGAAATGATTCATGGTAGCTGTTCTCCTGCACTTTCCTTCATAATACCGAACGAACCCTCTTTAGCTTTGCGATTGTTGAGGTTGGATTATGGTTCTCCACTACGGGTACTTAAGTCCTTAAACAAATACAGGGTCGCTATTAAAGAAGGAACCAAAGCTCTCACGCTCAAACTATTTGAGATATAGACATGAAAATTAGAACGCTTCCGTTTGACTTATTATGTCACATATTTTGAGGTTAAAAAAATTTTGTAACGCATAGTTTTTGAGTTCGACCGCCATCTTAAATTTTGCTAAAGAGCAATAGGTCATGTGATACATCATTAAAAAGCTTATTTTTTTCTCTTTCTTACTACATACCTTAAGCATGAATGATGTTCGAGAGTTTTGGGTTCCTGCCGATGTCATTTTGCAAAAGTGGTTATTCTACTCTAATTCTAATTTCAAGTTACCGAATCTTCCTCACAGTTCCACATTATAAATTAGAAACCAATTGCCACAATTACCTCTATTCTCGATTTCGAATGTAAGTATAAGATGTTTCTAATAGGCAAAAATTCAAAATTTGTTTATTTAGGATGGATGTAATGATAGCTATCTATAACCAAAGACCATGCTATAACTGAGTGGTAATTGTACCATTATAATAAATTCAAAAGATGGTAATCTTGTTCTAAGCTGCTCAATTAATTCTCAACACACAATCCCATTAACCACGTACCCCGATTACTGTCATTGACGGAGACCGAGACTGCAGACTTGTACAAGTTTCCTAACCCCAAATACTAGTGCTCTGACGGTCATCGAATTGGCTCACATGATTTCGCCGCTGAATTTTCGAACGTTAGCACTTTTCTAATATTTTCCAGTTAAAAATGCGTCAATTTTTTACAACTAAAATATAATCAAGGTCCCTAATATGTCATGCAAAAATCACTTAATTTATCGGCAATGATTTTAAGTAGCCGATTGATTAGCCTTGCACTTAAAAAGGCCCGAAATTAAATGAAAGAACCATCGCTCCGTCCGTTCCAAACTTCATATATTCCACGAATACTATAATAGTACATACCATTTATTAACAGTTTGTTAGGTAAGCAAACAAACGGATTGACATAAAACGAACTTTTAACGTCGAAAAGTTGGATTAGTAATACATGAGTAAACATAACCTTCAGTAGCGATTGATTATTTATCGATTTATAAATAATTTAATGAATAGTGACCCTTGGTAAAGTAACTTATTGTCAACGCGACGGAATTTCCTGACCGCTTTTCAATTATCGGGAAATCTGAAGGTGGCTTTTTATTAGGGGGTGTGTCGCGTTCCACATGAAACTAGGTCATTATTCACCTCGTTCTTTTGTAAACAGAGGTGCAATCTCCTCTTTTTATAAATTCATATCTCAATTGACCGAAAATTGTGTCACCGACGCACATCGTTTTCGGACATTGATTTTTCCCGGCACTAAAAAATTACATACGTGGCGTGGTGTCTAACTTTTTAAAGTGCAAACTAGAATGTACACAGTTTTGTTGGACTCCGTTTTATACACCTAAAAACTAAATTGTTAGTAATAATAACACTTATTTTGTTTGTTTCAGGTAAGCGCTTTGTTACAGTAATCGTGGTGCGGTAAGTGTAATATAGAAATTCTCACAGTTTTTTGATGCCCTTGATATTATATTTAACTATAAATTAGTTTCATACAAAAAGTTCGAGGTTTCGTTGACCATTGACCAAGGTTAAATGACATTATTTTCTTTTTTTTTCTACTGGGAATTGTCATTTGACATTTATTTATATAAAATTAAATCAGTAATTTTCGCCAGGAATTAACATTAGGTATTAACGAGAAGCTAAATGAAAACGGTCCTTAAATACTTAGATTGCTTCATATCAGTTCATTATTATATTATTATACACGAAAATTTGTAACGCGAGCGCGAGTTTTACTATTTATCACTTCACCATCAATTTTAGGATTGAGGCTGATCACAATCCAATTTGCGTATACCTACAAGGTCCTGCAAATAGTGCGTTGATCTTTCCTAGCACGAACTTGGTAAAAAATATAAGAAAACCTTTTGTGCAAATATGTCAACTATTGCGCATCTGCAGAAATTATTTTTGAATGGACAGGGCGTCCCATTTTACGGTGTCAATAAATAACTGATTTTTGAAAATAAAACACCCTGTATATTTATGGAAACCAATTCACTTTTTGATTTTTTGTCAATGTTCACTTTGATGAATCGTAGCTACCATGATTTTGAAGTTAAGAAAAACATTTGATGAATAATCTTAATTTCAACAAAAGGCAACACCTTGATAATGAGAAAGTTGGATTTAATGATACAGGGTGTTCCGAACCCACTGTTGCAGGACCCTGTATATGCTGAAAATGATAAACTTTCTCGGAAAATCTGGAAGACATATCATCTTTCATAGAAAGAATGAGTCACGTCCGATTTCATTCCTTATCGTCGGTGACTAATTATCGACTTGATGGCGCCTCGAGAATGTCCTAGAAGGATCGATGCAATATTTTCAGTTATATCATTTCCGATTTAAGCGGACGCTATGTTAATCACAATTATGTAATTTATGTAACATTACTCATACGATGTATTTATTTACGTGTGCGTGTGCGACAGTTTAATGGCTTACGGAAGTTGACGGCGTCAGTCGGTCAGGCGTTGACAGTAGATAAGACTATCTTAATGGGGTTTCTGTGCCTAGGACAGCTAAGTCAAAATTTCATTCTCTAATTTCGAGCCCATGGAAAGCGATGAATCTGCAAAATTAAAAGGCCGTAGGTTTTATTTATGGCGCTAGCACGCGTAATTCGTGAAGCTAAACGAATCAAATGAGCTAATTATTAAAGATGGCCGCGTTAACTTATTAGTACCATTTTGTGGGCGTTCTTCCCAAATGGAAAAGAGTGGGGACGGATCCAGAGAAGACAGATTTCATTGAGATTTAAGGCATATGTTTTTGGCTCAGGGTAGCATCAACTGCGTGGTTCAAAATATAGTAACTTTTTGGGTTTGTAAACGCGATCCGTGAAAATAAGGTGATTAGAAGAGTTTCTACGAGGAAGGTGCCAAGAAAATTAGAATACGTGTTTGAGACTACTTGAATTTTGTGTTTACGCAAGAAAAAAATTATTGCACAACACGTCATATAAATTTACCGACGTAAGTTGAATCCATCCACAGGAAAAATAAAATCATTGTGCAATAGGTAACCTACTCTAATTGAAAGTCGCAACAAAAGGCACTGTTTTCTATCAACGACCACCCCTCTTACCTCTAGAGGAGACTGACTTTATCCATGATATTCTAATGAAATGTCTCAACAGCGGGAATTAATTCCTTCTGCCCTCCTCTCCAACATTTTTTCGATTTCAGTTATAATTCCAAATATCTTTCTATTGGGTTGTAACAATCATCAAGCTATTGTCTAAATAACAAGCAGTAAGCACGGCGTCTTCATTTAAAATCCTTTACCCTGTTCAATTGGCAAATTTCGTCGGGGTGCTAAAAGTGCGCTTTATTTGCACAAGAGTGCGCTTTATTTGCACAAGAGTTGTGCGTGCAGAATTTGTACTTTTTATTTATATGTTACCGTCTTTTGGAAATCCCGTTTTGTCCCGTACCCCTGTTTCTCACCGTTCCCGTGGGCACTTCGTGAAGTTCTTCCGGAGTACACCTTCACGCCTTCGAAGAAACCTA
>NW_022170511.1:43023111-43101578 GCF_008802855.1 Photinus pyralis
CGATCCGAGAAGTTAACGCTAATCGTTACGTAGTTACAACGCCAATTAGTATTAGCAGTTGTGTTAATAATTGCTCTTTGCTCTTAATTACAAGGTAAAAAAAGCTGAAGAAGGTATTAGTACCTATCCATGGTACATATCGAATCGACAGATTTAAAATAGTAGACGTTGCGTTGCCAGTTTCCGACAGGAAGATTTTGTTCGAGTATTCGTTTATCGAACGAGAAATCAGAGGAAGCCTAATCTCGAACATCTCCTGAACATCTCAGAATATGGGAAACTGCTGAAACCTATCAATCAATGTATAAAAAATGTTTGAATACAGCCTGGATCTCTATAATTTTATGGTTCAGATATAATCTACGTACACTCAGAATTATATAATTAGAATCAATTATGAAAGGCTAAAAATAAAAGGAGGAAAACGCAAGCCAATTGATTGCTGTTGCACATTAATGCACCCAAGACCAATGCACTTTTATACTGATTATACTGAACCGGAATCGATTTAACACTAAGAGATAGCGTTGATTTGTCGCCTTTCTACCCACACAGTCCAGTCCTAATCCATTGATATAATTATTTATTTGCCCGACGAGGAAAGGAGACGATTTTAACGTATTTCGTGTCTTCTTGTGTCCCAGAACAAAAAGTAACTTGTAAATTTTATAGAACTACAGGTAGCTACAGATTTTTCCAAGAGCTCTTGTGCTCTATACTCTGATAGTCCGTATTTCTTTTTTGGTATCGATCAGATTTTGTATACTGAGTGGCCCAATGAAAACGAAACAGAACTCGCAAGGAAATAGTTTTTGGAAAAAACGCAAAACACGTCGATTTTTGTTGGAAGGAGAACATATTTTACTTTAATATTGACACCCCTGCTGCCAACCCCCTAAGCAGGGTTGCTCACCCATTCAATAATTTTAAATGATATGTTGGGTCGAATGACATTATTGGAAAGGGCTCTGAATTTCCTACACGCCTATGGTTTAGTTTTCAAATTCTAGCGACTATTTTGGAAGATACACCTGACCAAGCACTTCTTCTCGGGCTTAGGTCAATACATCAAACTATGTAACATAAGTACGTCTGGTTCATTAAAATAAAATCGTATCAGTATTTCTATTTTACCATCAGTACCTAAAAACCGAGCTAAAACCCAATCTCATGGTAGGTATATGTTCTTAAGAATTGTTTTGTGTAGCCAATATTTCTTATAAACGTGTTCATTCACGTCAAAGCTTGAATATGCATTTGAATTATTTGTGATTTGACACCCTGTATTCTACAAACTACTCGCTTAAATTTGAAAAATAAACCATAGACGTGTAGGAAATTAAGAGCCCTTTCCAATTATGTATTACTCGACTCAATGTTCAATTTAAAATTATTGAAGGGGTGGCAACACTGCTTAGGGAGTTGGCAGCAGAGGTGTCAATATTGAAATAAGAGATGTCCCCCTCCCAACCAAAATGACGTGTGTTTGCGTTTTTTCCAGAAACTATTTCTTTACGAGTTATTCAGCTTGTTTCGTTTTCGTTGGGCCACCCTGTATAAGGCTCTTTGAACATTTTTTAACCAATCACACCTTCTCCCTCTCTCCCTCCCTTCCGAATAATTGTTTGCTGGTTTAATGTGCATATAATACAAACATTTTATTTTTGTATGCACATGGTGCTCCATCAGGTGGAATGAGACACAACTTTGTTACATTAAATGGAACACTCTGTAATTTAAATCTGGAGGATTTCATTACAAATAAGCACGGAATTGGCTTATTTCATCGGAATTTGTTATTTTAATTTATAGCAGATGTTAAACTGACATTTTAATAGATTTGAATGAGTAGAAGTCACTCTTTAACTGTAAGGGTAGATAAAGTGATCACTTTAACCGAAAGGGTACATAAAGTGAAACAGATGATTGGGCATTCTAATGATACCTGTTATTCTTATTTGAAATGGGACGCGAAGCACGAAATAACATGACGTTCAAAACATATGACAATGCTGTTTCTATGGAAACGCCCGCGACAACTTGTTATTTTTGATGTCTAAATTAAATTCACAATTGTCAGAACCTTTACTTATATGGCTTCTGCTATAAAATAAAGTAAAAAGTTTTGTATTATACACGACAATAAAGGAAAACGTGAAAGTTAATTCACTCAATGATTAAAATATCCCTTTATCGTGTTATATAAAAAAAGCTATTAGCCGAGCTATTAGCATTGTCTATACAATGCTATTAGTGTCTATTTTTCCATGTTAGAATTGTTTTGCTTATCGCGAAAGTTACTGATTTCTAAATGCAAGTGTTTGGTAGTAGAAGTGGTGTTCTGATAAATACGAAATTAAAAAGAATAACTGCTTGTTAGCGGCTGTCTCGCCGTATGCTGTTCATCTCCCGATGGTAAAATAGCGTATACGTCTCCGTACAAAGTGTTTCCCGTCTGAACAGCCACAAGAAAGAAATTTTGCACTCTAATTCAGCAAACCAGCTGAAGTGATTGAGTTCAGTGTAATAGAAAATAAATACAGTTTTTTGATACTGCCAACGAGTGTTTTTGTGTTAATGCACCTGAATATCGCAAAATCGTTGTTTTGGCCACATTAAATGGATTTGTAAGAGAAATTTTAAGACTTTTTTGTTTATTGTTAATTTCGGATGGTGACATCTACCGGTAGACTTCACAATTAAAAGTGTTTATGTGATGCATATTTAATCAGTACTGTATTGGAATGAAAGTTAATGTTAACGTCGCTAAATATTCCCTTGGAAAAAAAACATCTATAGTACATGTAAAGTATACTACAAGAAGCGCGAAATAGAACACAGAGTCAAAGAACCCACAAAACCTTTATAGGGCTCTCACTTTTCCACCACTTGAGAATGAATCCTGTTTCATCTACACAGTGCGTGACTCTGTATTTTTACTGAAATTCAATATGCCCGTAGAGGCCCTTTTAAACATAAAGTGGAATGTAACCTCAATTTTATTGCGGAAGTAAACGTGAAGGTAAGCTCGCCAATATAATAAAGTTCTTTTATATTTCATTTAAGTTCAATCCTAAATGAAATAAACATCGCACGTTAAGTGCATTCGATAAACTATGTGTTTGCAAAACTTCATCAGAACTAAATTAGTAGAGCGAGACCAATATTCATTCCATTAGGATTCAGAAAGAACATTACTGTGTAAAGAAGCATTTCGCATTTTCTTTCTCTTTAAGTAAATGTCATGGTGGTCGTCTGATTAATTTTACAAGTAATTACATAGGGATTTTATTCCTATTTGAATAGAATGACGAATTTCGCTATCATACATTTGATGAGCACACAGAGCTTCGATCTGTACGAAAGGAAATGGGACAAGGTTTTTCGGATAACTGATAACCTATATACTCGTCCAGATAATATTATACCCTTGACCCTCGCTGCTGAAAGTATTTCATTAGAAATTTTATCAAAAAGGATCGATATTTTGCGACTATGTTTAATATATGTTGTTATCTACATCCTTTGTTTAGACAATGACTGTTTTTAATACGGGGGAGTTACTTGGATGACTATGTTGCTGATCAATAATGACAGACAGTTTTCCGTTTCCGTTCCGAGGAAATTACGTTACGATAATTAGTTTTGTCGGAATACCTGGAAACAACAGAGAAATACTATTGCAAGCTGAATGTCATTACTCAAAAAGGTGCATATCCTTTGCCCCACATTTCGGTTATTATAGACAGAGATGCTTTTCCCCCTTTATCACATCACACAGGCTTATTTGATTAATATAATGGTACTGCCTTTTTTCAACGTGCTATTGATCGAACCGGCGATCAACTGTGGAGAAACCGCGACATTCATTCTGTTGGTCTCAGGGTCAGGATCTCTCAATAGACCCGATGTTTAGCCTTGATAATGTCATAAAGTTCTAACTATATCTTGTCCTGTGGTCATTTTCAGTATAAATCTTTATTCCATGCAAAGCCAAATCCATGCAGTTATTTGGTGTCTCATTATTGCTCTTCATTCGGTATTTTTCAACCTTTCAGGAATCTTTCTATTTTCTTATAACTTGCTTTGATTTCGGACTAAGTGGCGCCTCTGTTCGCATCTTGTTTATATAATACTGTGGAGGTTTCCTCGCTCTCCTCTTAGTTTCTCCATCAATCTCGCGGAATGTAATCACTTTGTCACTTTGTGTATTTCTATTTAATTTCTTTTGTTTCCGATATTGTTTTCCCCTCGCTTTTTCCTATTTTTAAATACCTTGCATATCATTACGCCGTAAGGACACTAAAATGTTCTCTAACATAACTCGAGAAAGAAAGAAATATTATCCAAAATGCAAGAAATACAGACCTTAGCTGTTATTTTAGATAATAAAAACCGAGATAAAAACCTACGTCTCTTTGATAGACTTACCTAATGTATGTTAAAAGCTATGGATTCAAAAATAGCAGATGACAGATGTCAAAGACTACACTTACCACAATATTGTATTAAGACTCTTAAGTACCTGAAACAAAAATAAAATTAGTAAATCACTATAATAATACAAAATAAATAAACATTACTTAAATCATACAAAAGTAGCTGATTTATCGGAATGCCCTTTGAGTATGGCACACCAGAAATGCAGAAAAAGAATTTAAAAATTCGGCCAAATTTAATTTGATGTAACTTATGTAATTTCTAGAATTTCATATGTGCAGCGTTTGCCATGTATTATCTACATTAGAAATATTTTTCATTCAATGTTGGACTATGGTTTACAAGTTTTGAGAAATGTTGATGATGTTTCACTGGTTCATTTGTGGTTATTTTACAATCACATCTCAGTTGCTACATACAGAAAAAAGAAGTATTTGGATTTCTTAAAATGCATGAACGAAATGTTCTTTATTATAAACTAAACAGTCATAGGCAATACCATGTCAAAAGATGAAATTAAATATCTATCAATAAAGTTGGCATTAAACTGTTGACGGTAACACGACATCTTATATTGAATTAAAAAATAAAACTCTGTGTAAATGCGGATCACAGAAGCAAACTGCGACATAGCTTCACGGCTGTGAAGGGTTACTAACACCACCAGCGGATTCAACTTAAAAAAGAGAAAACCAATTACCACATTGTTACTTGGCAAAGTGACGCAGTTGCTCACGTATTGCGAATCACAACTGTCTTTAGGAGGATTTGCTTCTATACAGTATACGATTGAGTATTTTTTCTAAACAAAGTTTACAGCAACAAGCCCTGTCCATTTTTTAATGAAGAAATAAGAAACACTGGAAATTCGAACTATTATATTATTATATAACACTTCAAACTGTGCTGGAATTTCGGAAACTTCGCAATAGGCCCGTATAAATAAAAATGCAAAATTCAAAGTAAATACTCGTAAGTGCTCCTTAGCACTGGGCGATTTAGCAGCGCTTCTAAGCAGAAGGACAGGACGCAGTGCAGCGCTGCTAAACGATGCTAAACAGACAGTGAAGGGGCAGTTACGAGTATTCACTTTGAATTTTGCAAGTATAAGCATTTGCTTACTTTTATTCATACCGGCCATTGTTCCGAAAATTCAAAAACTTTTATTTCTTCAAAGACTTTTCAAGACACTTCAATTACGGAAAATGCAAATGGCGTACTTACGGTAACAAGATAAAAACGCAATTATATCCTACCTATGAAGTTTTTAGGTACTAACAATATTTGCGGAATCTCCAATTTAATGAATCCGATCGATTACTAAAATATGGATGATGGCAATTAAAATTCCATACGTTCTCAGCTAACGCTTCAGCTGTTTATTGAAATTGAAGTGCACTCTGTCACGGCTCACAAACGAAAGACGAAGATGAAGATCGACAACCAAAAAGCACGGCGCCGGCAAAATGCGCGCCAATTGAGTGGTTCAAATTCCAACAATAGATGCTTCCCAAAAGTTGCGGGGATCATTCAACAAATAATAAAAGTAAACAGTCATAATGCTTGGTAATGAAGAAAATAAACCGTTACAAATACATACTAACTGGCTGTATATATTTTTTTTTTTTAATTTAATTAAGGCTATTCGGGATCTAGCCCATGGGCCTTATTATCTGATTGGTTTGAATGTTTATTTTATCGCGAATAAGATGGGATTTCAGGAATATGAGTAAACAGGGGCACAAAATTTCACATTGTGGTGTCCCTCACAATGACTTCTTTCAAGACACAAAACACAGACTCAGACCTCGGTTGCATAGGAGGGCAAACAATGGATGGTCACAAACGGACGCGAAGTATATATTTTTAAATTCTTAATTTACTATTCTTTAAAAAGTTCAGTAAGCTTCTACATATTGGCTCTTTATCAAGTGCCAGGAGGGAGATTAATTCTATGGGAAAAGACACGCCATGCGATTGTAATTCATTTAGTAATGTTTTCGTAGCTATAGTGTTATTGGGACATGCAAAAAATATGTGGTTCAAATCTCCAATTTCGTATCCACATGAACATTGCGACGTAGGTTTTAAATTAATTTTATGCAAATGAGCTGGGTAGCTCCCATGCCCAAACTTCAATCTAGCTATCTCGGTACATTCCCAACGATTTAATGCAGAATTTTTGTCATACCATGGCCTGGAGTAAACCGTGGGGTGTATTTTAGCATATTGTGTACTTTTAGTTTTATAATAGTTTTTCCACAACATATTCCACGATTCATTTAGAATTTTTCTCTTTAAAAGAGGTACCACATCTGTATACGGAATTTTATTACTGTATATATATGCGCTTAGGCTATCCGATGACTTCGCCAAGCCATCAGCTACCTCATTGAAATGGATATTACTATGTGCTTTTGTCCAATAAAAGGTTACAGTTACGGATCTACAATGCAATTCCGTTAATAGTTTAATAATATCCCTGACAACATAGTTCATTTTTGGTAATTTTGTGGTATTCTCTAATGACTGCAGGACACTCCTGGAATCTGTCATCACCGCAATTTTTTTCGAGCCAATTCTTTGACAAAATTTCAATGCTTCCAAAATAGCAATTGCTTCCGCTGTATATAACTGGCTGTATATTTAAATGAATTTGACAAAGCAAGTTTGTAAAATGCTCCCATCACATACTCGAATCCACTTCTGATTTTCCCAACAAACTAAATTCAGTCACTAGTATATTTCCCCTGAATGAATCTTTAAAGTATTAAACCATTAAACGGTTCAATTTTCTTCCTCTTGCAATATGGAGTTAGGTAATACCGGTATACTACATCAAATAAATTCCTACCTATTTTCTAAGGAGCGGTAACCAACTGAAGAGCTATAACTTTAACCGTAGACATTATATAAAGTATCACTAAATTAATCCAACCTGTTCATACATAATTTTTTCCATATATTATTTGTGTGTAGTATTTTTGAAAACATACCACTATAATAGTAAGTACCAACCTCGGTACCAACCTATTACAAATCATTCTGCCTTGTCTACACACTAATACCAACCGTAAATGGGAAGGCCCACATAAGGTATAATTCGAGTCTATTTATGCCATTATGTAGATTTTGTTAATATTCATAGAAAAAGTGTAATATTTCTCTTGCAAGTGGCTAATGGCTATTACTCATTCGGAAAAATTACGCCACTCGCTTTCGGCTCGTACCGCAAACACATCATCATGAGTAATAGCCTAATAGCCCCCCATTACTTTCTCGTTGAATACTATTTTACGTCAGTTATAGTTTTGTTAATTGGAGGTGGACTCCTTGGTGGTACACGAAACACTATCGTTGCAAATCGTTGTTTCCTACTCTTGCAATAGTTTGGTAAAGTGGCGATACTAGGCAGTAGGAAATGAAAATAATTACTTGCATTGAAGAAATAGTTTAATTAACCGCTACTGTATTTAGTGCCCCTGATCTAATAGAAGATGGAGAAAGTACATGCATTATGTGACGTTCACATAACATTTATAGAGAATATTACAAAATAAAACAGGTACGGCTACATCCCGCCAATGGTAATTTCGAGGGTAATTTTATATGCTATCAATTAATTATTAATTATAAATATATACTAATCGATGCAGAAATAGCTTAAGTGGAAATTGCGCAAGTCGCAGACGCACAACCTTCGAATTTAAATTAAGGAAATGGTAGCAAAGTCAGTGATGCAAATCGTCAAATTTTGAATGTTATACTTTGAGAGTGATGATGACAAAATCTGGGAATTGTTGGAAAATCAATGGTGAGGTAAAAATATAAGTTTACTGTAATTGCCCGACGTTTGCTGCATATAATCGTTACCCTATTTTCTGTACGAGTCGTAACACGTACAATTTACACGTTAAGGACGTATTAGCAAGTGTAAACTTTTGAAAACTGCAATGCAGGCAAGCAAAATCACATACTTTATCTGGACGATTTCCAACAATGGGCGATTTTCGCAATGCGCCTGGAAACTGTGCAAAGTAATGTATTGCAAGTTGTGAACTGCTCGACTCGGTTCAGATAAAGGAAAAGTAATAAAACTGATTAGTCACGACACATACTAAGATTGTTCTTTGCGGTACATTGTCAACGATCGTGCTACATGCACACGCGACCATTAATTTATTTACGTGATCTTGAAAATGCATATTACCAACAACTAGGTTACTCGCATTAAAATTTCTTCTGAAAAAAATGCTGGATTTCCCGATGCTCTTTCGCAAAAAATTCCAACTATTTTGGTATTTCCACTTGAAGACCCGGGCACACCCCTGACCTCCCTAAATTTTGTTGGTAAACATGATCTACTTAACGCGAACTCACGTTTCGCACGGTCTGGGTCACGATTTCGTTTATTATTTAGGGTTACATTGTAATGAATGTACCGCGTAATTCCTACATACGCAAATGTAGCCACACACTTCATAGCCTATTAACACACAAGGCAATAACAAGACATTCACAACAATGTTCTTCCTTCAAATTGAGAGCATGGAAATTTTGAGGGCAATAAGTCCTGGTGAATGGAAACATATGACGCGCCAGTGTACACAATATATGTAAGTATAAGTAAAATTCGTGCCATTTATAACGCGCAAGCAACAAAATGCAAGGCACTACAAAAATACCATGCGCTTCATAAATAAAACACACGCCGCTGACCGGCCAGCTAGCTCTGTTGACCAAATAGCAAACAGCGGAGAGAGAAAGACTAATGTACAGGGTTGTGGGTAACAGAATTAACTCAATTGGTAATTGGTACTTATAACTCCTCGATCCAGCCTAGGTCGTCAGTACTTACTTTTGGTCGCTTCAATTAAAATCCCTATGGGCGCCACCTAATTCCAAGTTAGGTTTCGCTTGCCACTACCGGAACTAGGAAAGGTGGCTTTAGCTTTAAAGTAGGCAACTGATAACCCACAAAAAAAAATGTTTATTGGGTGCAATTGCACCTGCATACGTAACACCAACACAAAAGTTATGTTCCCCAAATGGGAATCAAAAATCAATAAAGTATAATAAACACGTTATGTAAAAACTAAACAACCCCAAGTATAAGTGTTGAAATAATTATCCCAAATTCCAAGGTTTACATAAAATTCCCCCAATGAAATATTACATAAATTTAGTAGCTGAAACTAGTTCACACCAAAAATCCTGAAAGTAGGTATAGAATACCCACTACCGTTGCACAGTGATTGAGTTTAATGGGTTAAATTGACAGTGGATTGAATACCTTGATTGGTAGCTTGTAGGGTATCGAAGTTTAAATCATAGTATAGAGCTCTGTACTTCACAGGTGATTTACTTCACATGAGTAAATGCAGTTAATTAAAGCAAAATTATTCCCTTTCAAGTTCAAGCGTACTAATTAAGAGTAATATGGGTGGCTCTAGTGTTCGGCCAGTTAACCTTTACCACATAAGTGTGGGTTAAATGAAATGCAAATACACAAAGGCAATAGTTTAAACAATAATAAGATATCACCACTACGATAGGTAGGTCTCTGGTTCCTAAGATTCCTGGTGTACGTGTAAACGGCTAACGGTTTTCTATGTACCGCAACAGGTGTCAAAAGGGTTGGTGTCCGCAGTATCTGTTTGGCTGCGCCTTAGAGATAGTAACGTTTCAATGGCAGATTTTACAGTACACGGAACTCCTGCATGTTGTCGTTTAACGTAGATGTGTTTCGCTTAGAGTAAATAGAAGCTACGGAATCGTTGGACTTTGACTCCTTACAAGGACTCTCTTAAAGCAGAGAGTAAGTACACAAAAAAAAGAACTTCGTTAAAGTAAGGTAGCCTTCTTATACCATAAATACGATGGATTCCCCGATTAAGGTGGCTTGAAATTCCTCCAGTACAAAAAAAAATTCCTTACGGAAGTTTGTCCCCAAGCATTAAAACGAAACTGCTTGGTGCAAACATTAATTTGGGTTGACTTGGTTAAAAGATGCTTTCGCAAGGGTGTTCGATCCAAAATCAACCACTGGAAGATATAACAAGCACCCCCAACTCGGGATCACAAATCGACCGTCTTTCTAAAAGCAGGTGGCGAGAAAAAAAGACGCTAACTTTCTTGTTTCCGGTCACGATGCAACCGACGACGAATAATTCCAACCAACCACGAGAGCCGATGGATATGTCAATACCATAAATGGTAATATCTAATGCTTATCGATACAGGAAACGAATTGAAAACCAATGACAGCAAGGTATCGAATTACAGTAAACTGGCGTCATTGATCGGTAGATCGAGAAACTAAAACGGGCAGGCAACACAAAAATATAAAAGTAACTAGAGAATTGATATATTGGTTGCACTCAACGATGCGCGAACATGTAATACAGGGTAATGGGAATAGAAATATGACTACAAAGGTTAATACTATTTTAAACTGTTACACATTTCCACTGACCAACCAAAAGTTGTAATTTGGAATTCTTTTTCGTATTTTTAAAAACTACCTACACTCTGTTTATTAAAAAAATGTTTGTTTTGAATCAACCACTCGGATATTGTCATGTTACTCTTTTGCAAGACCTATCCATATTTTAAAGAGATTTTAAGGCGTATGATGATTCGCCTCCGGAATATTCGCCCCCAAGTAAATGCGCCCCTGCAAGATTCGCGTGTAATGTTCTGTAAAAGTTTATCTCGTGTTATCTCCGGTGGTTGTGATAAGGAATTTGGTATCGCACACGTAAACTAATTAGTTTGAAGATAAGCAGCTTTCGCCGATAAGAAAACACAGGTGTTAATTTCGAAGAGGCAAATTCAAGAAGAAAGGCGTAAACGGAAAGAATGTTTTAAGTAGCAGAGTGAATGGGTTTGATGGTGGACATTAATCCTGGCTTGCTTGTTTGGTGGTGGACGTTAATCGTTTATTGTTTTGTTGATTTTGCCGTACTGCAATGTAACTAAGCACCCGTTTCCCCCCCCCCCCCTTGACGTTTACCAGTTTTAGTGATCACTCTGTAAATGAACACCCCGTATCAAGAAGCGTTTTAAGTTGAGTGCTTCGTTTCAAAGAGTATGTGCCGAAAGTATTTGTGTTGGTTCTAAGAGTTGAAGATAGAAGCTAAAGGTAATTAATTTCCAGAATTGTGTTTCAGCGGCCGCTACCGTAAACGAAACCCGCCGCCGTTTGCAACCGTTCCCGTCAAGAAATAATTTTTTAGAATTTCAACTCCGTTAAGCCATTATTTAGATGATTTTGGTTTCTTATGTTAATTTAAAACGAACATTAACACTGCAACGCCGTGCAGGTTTACGCCGTTATCAGGTTGATAAGATAAAGAGACCTTTATGCCGACCTTAGAAATTCCAATTAACAATGAACCTTACTGGACTCCCGACTTTAGAAACCCGGCCAATTAAGTAAGTACAATTAACAGTAGTTATATAAATGTGTTTCAGTAAACAGTATCCGATTAAGTCGTGAGGGGTCCCAGAAGAAGCGCTGTTAATTTTAAAGCAATCGGTGGTTACGTGCGAACTACCGAAGTTCGTCGCAGCAAGACAGTTCGTCTTACCAGTTGTAAAGCTCTGTAAAAGAAAGTTGGTTGAATGCTCTAGTTACTAGTAGATTTTTATTATGCCGTTTAAAGAATGTTTAAGTCTGATTAAAGAAGTGAAGTTTACGAAGAAGTTTAGCCGAAGTGTTGTGTTTATCAAGCAGTTATATCTTATGTGAAGCCTTTCTCAATGCCCGCTAACGGGAATTTTTCTACCATTAAAGAGCCGATATTATATCTGAAATTAGAAAGAACCCAGTGTCCTATAATCAAAGAAGTTCCGAATTATCATCATTTGATGTTTGTGTTTGTCATTTAAAGAGTACCGCAGTTGATCGAATATTTTAGAATATTATCACTTAAAGGCAATTAAGATTTCGTTAATTGATTGTTTCAATCGATCGCTTGTTACGTTGTACGTGTACTCTGGCCCTGAGCGCCATTCTTTGTTTCCGGTTTATTATCGTTTGATTTTGTTTAATACATTTCTTTCATTTGTGAATGTTGTATGTTGTGTTTAATCGAGCCCAAATTACAACCTGGATAAAAGTTCTTTTCAAATATTTTCAATGATCAATGATCATGGCCATTAATTTTTAATTAAGACCCGTTCAATAATTGAGATTTTTTGTAGGTATGGTTTGAAGTTACGTTCATTCTGCGCCAATGTAAAGGAATTTCTCACGCGAAGTGCAGTGTCAGCATCTTGGATAACGCATACCATAGAACACCCATGTGGTTGCCCCCTCCCTACATGAAATAATTTAACAAAAATGTGTCGACCGTTACTGCCGTTAGTGCTCTTAAGTGATCGAAGCCTATCATTAATGCTGCTACATAACATGAACAAAATTTAAAAAACCGGGGCAAAGCCAACTGTACACTTACTTATCTAAATAATTTACACACACGACGTTAGTGCTGTTAAATTCCAGACAAATAGTATCTCAAATTCTTTCGATGTTCCTAAGTTTTTTAAAAACACACATACAATCGTTAGTGGTCGCGCTGGTTTCCATCGAAACAGCATTGTCATGTTATGAACGTCATTTTATATCGTGCTTCACGTGGCATTTGAAATAAAAAATGACAGACGTCATTAGAATCCACAATCATGTGTTTCACTTTATCTACCCTAGTAATTAAAGTGATCGCTTTATCTACCATATAGGCTAAACAACCTCTCCGTTCCGGAGATTCAGGTATTAATTATAAATTGCCCAGCTTTAAGGCAACATCCCTTCGGGAAGTGCCGTACCAATTTGTACCATAGGAAAACCATCGATTCCAGAAAGCGTTATAATTAAGATAAAATAACTTTTTTGATTTGTATAAAAAATAACGATCGGTTCTCTTTAAGAAATTGCGTTAAATTTTATTGAAAGCAATCAGAAAATTCTTAAAGGTAAATTGATTTTAATAAGTTAACTGAAGGTAGCTACAAGTACTTATGATTGAATTCATTTAGGAGTGTTCTTTTCTTTGAAATTATATTATTAAGAATTTGATATCTGTTTATTGCGGCGGAATAAGTGTGTAGTGATTGAAGGTACATTTAAGTGTAAAGTGGAAAATATAAATATTGTTTTGCCTTAAATTCCTTTTCTCCCAAGTTGAAAAGCATTATGCAAAGAATGCAGAAATAATAAAACATATTTAAAGCTCAAACATCGTTTAAATCGCTGAAAATGCGACTCTAGCCGGAAAAGGTTTTCCATCAATATGGAAAAAGGGTTTCGGAAGAGGAATGTCGTCTGCCTCGTCTGATAATGGAACGAAAATATTTATATTTTTCAGTCCTTTTAAATATCGACAGGCATTGGCGTGATGAAATATTAATATGAAAATAGCTGTAACCTATAAATAGTTTTGCATACTGGCGTCATAATGATTTGCAAAGTTTTGCAAACTTTTTAAGAGCTCTCGAAAAAAAAGCTGTTGTGATGCCAAATATTCCCGAATCTACAAGAATTAATAAAAACCCAAAACTTTTTACGTATTTATAGCTATTCCTCCATTGAAAATTGTATAATTGGGTTTGAAACAATTCTTAAGCGCAGATGTCGGGAATATTATGTAATAACCAATATTTCGAGGCCAAGTGTTTCTAATTTAGTCTTCAAAATGCTCGACCGGTCTTACGTTACGATGATTTAAATATGCAAAACATCTGATTGCTATCTTGCTAGTCTTTTGCTGTTATGCATACGTTCGTTATGGTAATTCTAGATTCGCATTACTAAAACGGAAAATGACAATTAGTATTAGGAACAAAATTTGGATACGAGTCTTTCATTCAAGTTTTTCAATTCGCTTATTAAATCAATGCGTCACAGATGGACAAATGCCAAATGTTTTTTTAGTAATTTTTTTAACTTCGTAGCAGCTGTTGAAAGATACACACTGCAACGGAATTGCGTTCGAGGTATTTGAGTAATGCAATTTTAATGTAAAACTTCCTACGTCATTTTACCGTTTTTGCCCATCCATTACTTAAATATCCTTCACTTTTAGTCTCTGTTTAAAAAAAAAGTAAATTGTTATTTAATCACAGTTTATTTCAGGATACGCAAATGTAATGTCATCATTTTTATTCGTTTTTCGAAGTGGAAAACGTGATTTTTCGCTCAGTTTAAAGAATACAAATAGATCGATGTTTAATAATTTTTTGATCTCAAACATACAAACCCACGTTTCTAGAGCTGCATTAATCAGTCAAGCACTGGCACTGCACAGTACACGATGTTTGGGAATTAGCGAAAAACCACTTAAAAGAGTGTACAATAAAGAACGAACAAGTACCAAAGTATATATAATATATAAATATTCCTATAGATAAACGGTTTTCAACCATAGTCCCAAGGTGGCCATAAAACCTTTTATATTAAATCTGAATGACAATAATGGTGATGACGACTTCTCGAAGAAGATATTGATAATGAATGCCAATAAGGTGAATAATCAACACCAAAATCCTTAATTGTGTACTTTGCTCCGCTCCCGATGTTTCTACTATCTCGTTCCCTCGCAATGTAATAATGGCGCCCTTAGCAATTTTTCATCAGTGACTGATTATGGTTCACGATAATATAGTTTTTAATTTTCCCTTACAGGCTGTACCATTTCAGTTCAGTTTTAAATTTACATCCATTTAGTAACCGCCATCTGTATATTACTTGTGCAAGTTCTCGCTATAGTTAGATTTGTTGGTATAGTTTTTATTTTATCGGTTTTTATTCTTCCGCTAAAGGACATAAAGATTCACTATTTCAAATTCGTTCCCTACTCTTCTTAACGCTTGCGTGCAGCCTTTCTGTGCTGAAGAACAAATTGGATCTTGACTTAAGAATGAATTCAAGCTACCAGCGTCATTATGTTTATTAAGGGATTTAATGGCCGTGTGATATTTTTGGTAGTTTTTCTCTTGTGCCTTCACTGACGCTATTGCGGATTTACGTCGTTTGGGTATGTATTTTGACGTTGCCGAATATTTGCTTTAACACTGATTCATTTTTAGACTTTTCTGGTTATTCTATTCTCTTCCTGCTACTTCGTTGTTATCTACCTGAATATTTCGACCTACATCGACGCCTTTAATAAATACGCAGAATTTTGATGACAGCGCATTTTTACATGGAACTGCCAGTTTCGAATTGAAAGACACGTGATGTGTTACATTGATCTACATCAAAATTATTTTCCTTGTAGACTTGAATTACTGTTCCTGATTTGTACCTGCAAGTATTACCTACCAATGACCTTTTGGAGATTATTGGTATTGTGAAATGCATTGATGCTTTCTGATTTTACGTACATTACCCTTTGTCGTTACGAAGAATACCTCTTTCGACACTCTGATTATCTACGTTACTTTTTGTCGTTCCGAAGAAAACATTCGTGTTAGTTTAATGATGTTTCAATCCTTTAGATTAGTTTTGTTATACGAAGATATTTAGTTAACCGTTATAAATCACATTCTGTATCATTTCAATCGTCTCCGTACTGCCGAGATTGAAGCAAAATTTGATGCAAATTCGTTCTTTCTGTCATTTTCAACAGTAAACGAATGCGACGAATGGAAAAAACACGTTGGATATAAACACACGCTACACGCTACCAAAGGCGCACATTTGACAGACTTTGTGGTTAAATGGTAGAGCGTTGGGTTGAGGTAAATTGTTCATCCGTGGTAGAGATGGGAATTACCTTAGACCAGTTTCGTGCATTCTGCCGGCTACTCCGAATTATGTTTTTCTGCAGTTTTCCTAATTCGTGAGCAGGGCCGGCTTTAGGCGTAAGCGGTGTAACCCGTTAAGGGAGTGATACTCGTCAAAATAAGAAACAAGTATAAATTGTGCACAACTCTTGTGCAAATATAGTGCATTTTTGTAACCGAAATAGGTTTTGTTTTTACATCACCAAAGGATATATTTCTTGCAGACGTCTCATTCGCCCTTCGTGAGTACCCTCTTCCGATAATTCGTATAAGGCAGGGGTCGGCAACCTGCGGCTCTTTTGATGCAAAGTTACGACTCTCTGCATTTATCTAAAAAAATTAGTTCATTTTTTCGAAATTCATGTTAATGGATCTTATTTTATTACGAAATTGAAAGTACACTACATAATTACCTAATTTGTGACACTTGTTTGTCTTTTTTTTATTATCATAACCTACTCCGATGTATAAACATGTAATTAATTAATAAGAAAAAAACTTGAATAACCTAAACATTATGAACTTTAAGCACAGGACACCTCGTATAAAAATTGAAGAGGACACAAAACACAATCCAATAGCGAAATAAAATAGTGGTAGTTGAAAATTTGAAAAATAATAGTGGTACTTTGAACAAATGGCATTGAAACAAGTACAGATATTCAGGATGTTCTATTTAAAAAAAGCATTTATTTATTGGCACCGTAAAAATGGGACATCCTGTACATTCAAAAATAATTTCTGTAGATCCGCAACCATCTATAGTGGACACAAGATTTTTTTTTTTATCTTGTTTACCAGGTATAAGCTAGGAAAGACGCACTGTTGCAGGATCAGTGTATATGACCAAATACGAGTATTATAGTATTGATTCGAAAATTTTTAGTGGCTCTTTAAAAACTGGGAATTTTGCAAATTGTAACTTTTGGCTCTTTAATAGGTTTCAATAGGTTGCCGACCCCTGGGTATAAGGGAATACACCCGATCACGATAAGAGGTTGAGGAGTAGGGCTGTGGTTGGTAGAAATTAATTCCTTTCGTTGAGACCTTTCATTAGAGTATCTACCATCTATAGTTGACATTTGGACAAGATAAAGATAAAACGAGTTCAATTTTTTTTAATTTTTAAAAAATGCGCTAAAAAAGCAAATATATGCATGGCCTTAAAAGCCATCGGTTTCGTTATATCGGGTGAAAAAAAAATGCAACACCCTATATATATTGACCAACTATTTTGATACTTTATTGTAGAGATTCTAAAAAATAATTGATCTATCAAATTAGAAACAATTATCCCAGAACATAAAAGAGAAAAAAAATACTAGAACAAAATTGAAACTTTGCCACCCTGTATAACAAAATTGGCGTCCTTTAGACCACGCACAAGCACATACATGCATTTTTTTCTTATTTTGACGAGTGCTATCACCCCCTGAAATACCTGCATGACATTAATTAACAACCTGTATGTTTAGCGCATTTTCCAACTCATGTTGGAAGGTGCTATTATGGTCACTTTCTCCGTCCGTATGTCCGTCCGAGGCCTTAACTACTTCTACAGTTTTCAAGATATGTAGTTCGTTCTTTTTGCATTCGGTAGCTAATAACTCTGGCACCTCAACCAAGAAAAAAATTGACGATTAATGTGCGCATGCGCAAACTGCAGGATGTCAACTTTCTTATTTATGGATGGAGATATTTCTTTAAAATTTTAACCACAGATGCTTCTAGTAAAGACAAGCATATCGCATATTACAAACATCAGATGTGCGCATGCGCAAACTACGCAATGTCTACTTTCTTATTTATAGATTTTTTTTAAATTTTAACCAGAGTTTCTTCTAGTAAAGGCGAACATATCGTATACTTTAAACATCAGGTGTGTGCATACGCAGACTACGCAATCTTAAGTTTCTTATTTATAAGAATATTTATTCCATAACTTATTTCCCTTTGTACACACAAACAGTCCGTTGTATGACTTGTCTGGAAGTACTGATGAATTCATGGAAAAGGCGTTAAAGTTACTCGTCTTCAGGCTAAAACTTTTTTCATTTTAAAAACATGCTTGCCAAAAGTTCACATTTTCAGGCTTTAGCGAGGCGGGCAGAGGCGCAAATTTTAGTGCTTGCTTACACGTAACTTTTGCCTTGAGCCGACCCTGTTCGTAAGGTAAATACGGGAGTAGTATAGAACAAAATAAGACCTTCTGCAGACGCACCTCTAAAAAGCATTATGCGGGTCACTCTGTAATCGCGCAAGCCTGTTGAGGGCCCAGAACAAGAGATAGATAATAATAAATAAATAAATAAACATCCTACGGCATTCAGGAAACAATACCTTTTATTTTCAAAACTCGATAACACGGAAACGATTGAATTTGGGTAGGTACATTATGCTTCTTACAAATTATGCTTAAAATTGAAAGAAAAATTGAAATATCAAATAATCTACAGGGTGTACCATTTAAAAAATACAATTTTGGTGTGCCACGCCTTTATGACCAACCCTGTATAATTAAAATTACCATTGCCTAGTGGACATTAAAGAACCTCGAATCTCTTGTATCAACCTTTTTTTGATACCTTGTATAATTTTCCCGATAATCGACCGTTTCCAGGCTGAAAACTAATAAAATGTACTGTTGTCCTGCAAAGAGTGCTCAAGAATTCACGGCAAAGCTATCAGTTTTGAAAATGTGCAAAACCGGGTGAAAACTTTGTTTTTAAAAATCGAAACCTGGGTTTTGTGTTCCTCAAGATTCTGGATATATCAAACATGAACGGTTTTTGTAGAAAACTGTGCGTAATTACAAACTGCCCTTATTTCCAATATGGAATTTCTAGTTCAAAAACCGTTGGGTTTAGGTGTATGGTGCTTTTAAAAACCCTCATTTGCATTAGTTTCACATATAATGATCGTAAAAGTGTATGTGTTTTAGATGATGAGCTTTGACAACAATTCATTTGCACACATCTCGCTCGTTTCATCCAGGAAGAATGAAAGCATGAAATGATACCATTTTGCAATGTCATAGAAATGTGAATAACGTCAGAAATATTGAAATTGACGAGGGGCGCAATTGAGATCCACACCACGCCAAAGTGGAATTACTTGAACCCAAAACCATATCTCAATCTTCTAAATGGCGCAGTTAAGCTTGACCTCAGTCCAGATAGCAAGAGGTTATGCGTAACCAAGATTAGAGCGCTGTTACGTTCTCACAATAGAGCAAAATTGTTAAGTGACAATTTTAACTTGTTCAACATATTTGATTTGTTAGTAAGAACCATAAAAAATGTACTCGTTGGGTTTTATGATGGTAGCTGGCCAAATTAATTTTTTTTATTACTCTTTTAGTATAGTCACGAATGCCGGACAATTATGGATAATTTCCATTTGCGTCACAAATTGGCCGGTATTGTAAATCCCGACAGTCATTCTATTGATATTTCTTTCTTTAAAGGCACGTTGTGAAATACAACAGACACAGCTTTCTCTATTAGTACGGTTGAAGATTCCACAGTGTGCTCTGCAATAATTGTAGACAAGTGCTGTATTACTTGAACGTGTTAAATAGCAAAAAAAAAACAATTCAAGCTATAAAGCATAATTTTTATCGCCGCGATGAGCACTATTACCACATAAACACCTCTTAGGTAACACAAATAGTTATAAATAAAAATTTCAGTTCCTTGACCTATTCGTTACTACAGTTAATTCATTACGCTGAGAGAATGATAATTTTTGCTTTTATTCGCAACTTCGACCCGATTCAAATTTTTTCGACCTGCTCCTCATATTTACATTGAATACCAGTTCAGCCTTTAATTGCCCACGTTTGTGTATACTACTTCTAATTAAATTAGAAAGAGTTGAAGGTGTTGTAATAACAACTTTCATGTGTACGAAAATGATTTATTCATGATTTATATACTACTTTGTACCTTTTCAGTTTGAAATATATACATCAAAAGAGAGAGTGCGACTTTAACTACTAAAGTTATAATTAATAAACATGCCGACCAAAGTAAATATAAGGAAAGAACTTTTTCGATGCTCGTTCTGCAATTTAAAACCATCGTTTGGTCGCCTCATTTGAAAGCTACTTCGGTAAGAGCGTAACGCGAAGAAGGAAAGTACTGGGGACATTGCATGGAAGAACTACAGGACTTTCATTTCAAAACGAACCATCGATTGCCATTTTTCATTTGTGTGTTGTTGGCATTGTCACACAGAAGACACCAACATCAACTTGTTCAATGTTCTGTTTGAAGATTTACTTTTGCCGCGTGATACAATCCTCCCCGAGTAACATAAACAACACCGCGCATCCTGACAGCACGCGGCATGCTACAGGGAGATCAATCGCACTGTAGATTTCATAAATTCTAAATTTCTAAATATTGAATCGCGATTTCTTCCATTTTGTATATCGGCCATATGCATGTTTTATGTTGTCGTACAGCAAAATGATTGCTCATTTCAAAGATCTAAAAAAGCATAGGCATTGTATTTGAAAAAACGGAAATGATACCGGAATTTTCAATATCCGATCGGATAGATCGTAATGTCACAGATAAAATTATATTTGACTAATTTTTCCTATCTCGTCAAATAAAAGAGACGGTGACCCTTTTATCTCGAACACAGTGTATTTCATTTAAATGACAATAATCACTTTAAAAAAATACAGGGTGTCTCGCTAGTCATTCCGATATCTTTGAAAATCACGCTATTTTTACGCAATTGAGCAGTTTAAATTAGTGTAGATTTATAAAAAAACGAACGATCGTATAATCGCAGCAATAACGCGGATGTGGTTTCTAGACGAAACACGGGAAACGCATTTATTCCGGTATACGCGTGTAATAGTTAAAATTACCGATACCGAATTTAATCACGTGATTAAATTGTGCGTTGCATAGACTTTTCGATTTTAAGTAAAGTGGACTTGTGGTACGTATTCTGAATCATCGCGAAGTTATTTACAATATTTTAACCCGATTTACGAGTTTACGGGTTAGAATTTTTGATATTTGTAGACTTGAGTTTTAATCATCGAGTGGTTGCCCCTTATGAAAACAAGAGTCCGATTATCAGATTTCCTGGGTCATAAAAAACCAATTTTATTGAGCTACTCAGGCAATCCATATATTCATACATGTTGAAATAATCACCTCAAAACATTTGTAACTAACACGCCTATAACACCTGCGAATAAGACGGTGTGGAATTCGCGCGAAGCGGAGCACAGTGGGTAAGAAAACATGTAATCGCATTGAACCTAATATAGAGAGACGGAAAAATTGGAATGGCGTTAGATTTTCCTTTATTCCAAGTGCCTATGTATCAAATTTCGTTTAAATCCTTTCATAAATAAAAAAGTTGGCACTGCGCATGCGCAAAACCAAATTTTGAAAGTGGCGTTAGATTTGCCTTTATTCCAAGTGCCTATGAATCAAATTTCGTTTAAATGCGTCCATAAATAAAAAAGTTGGCACTGCGCATGCGCAAAACCAAATTTTGCAACTGGCGTTAGATTTTCCTTTATTCCAAGTGCCTATGTATCTCGCTATGTATCAAATTTCATTTAAATACTTTTATAAGTAAAAAAGTTTGCAATTCGGTTTATAAATGGTCGAGATGCGAAAAGGGCACTGTAAATTTTGAATCGTTTCGACTCAACTTTTGGCATTGCGTATTATATGGCTAAAGCTATGCCCATATTGAATTTCATGCAATTCAGATAATAACTAACGGAGATGTCAAAGCGATCGGACATTTCTAACAAAAGTTATCGTTCACACGGACAGATAGAGGGACAGACAGACAAAGGAACAGACGGACAGACCAACAGACAGACGACAGACAGCAATACAAAATTATAAACGATCTCTAGGATCGTTTATAAACAGTAAAAGTGTAAAATTATGGAACATGTAAAAAACGGTTTTTTGGTTTTTTTACAATAACTTTTTTTGTAAGCGGTACAGAAAAAATTCCTTCCTTGGTGCAAGCCTCGACACCATAACGAACCAAATAGCGAAAAAAATAGAACAATAACTCTTAAGAGTTAAGACAAAGAACTAGTAGCGTCTCAACGAACGAGCGGACGGACGGACAAAGTGGCCACAATAGTGCATTTTTTATTTTTTTTATTTTTGTGGAAATACGCTAAGAAGCTCAAATGCGTCCAGAGGAAAAACGAAAAAGTGACAAAAAACGCTCAACAATTGCGACAAGCTTTCAAAATAATGTAAATGATCAAATTTAAAACAAAAGTTTATTCACATTTGAGAGAGGGAGAGAGGGGAAGGGAGAGGGGATCGTGAAATTGTCGTTTTGCAAATTAGACCAGATTTTTTAGGCAAGGAGTGGTACCTAATTGGTGATCTCCGTGCTAGAAGTATATATAGTAAATAATTTCAATTTTCGATAATGATCGATGTTTTTTGTGGAACTTGTGAATTACGGTTAATTTGGATCAGGATCTGAGTTTTTTAATAAAGGAAGGGTGTCAGTTTTGGGTCGTCAATTAAGGATTTTTGTATACCTATAGCGTTGGGGTGATGCGTTCGAACAGTCTACCTTAATTAGACTTTACGTTCAGTGCGACGTCCATGAAGCCCTTTTATATACATTCATCATTTGTCGCGTCACTAAACAACGAAAACGTACATTATTTTGCAAGGTTTTACAGAAATAAATACATGGTTGCTCAGGCCGTTAGCCATCTAGGTTGGCATATTGTTAATTTCCACATTTAAGGTTGATCATTCGTCTCTTACCTTCAATTATGCCATGTCCCAGTCCCAATCAATCTTCCGGCGTATCGGCAGTTTTTGTACAATTTTATTCGAGTGGCATCCTACAGATTTTATAGTACAGCATTTATGATGAGATTTTAAATGAACCAAATCGTTCATGCAGAACTTTATTTATAATAATAATAATCACTAATGAGAACGTGAACGATGAACAAGAAAAATCAATGCCCACAACAATAATCTTAAATTAATTATACGCGTTTTGGTAGTCCAGCCACCTTTGGGAAGATTATTTTTTATCCTATACAAGGAGAAACTTACATTTTCTCGCCTGTGTGAGGACGCGAAAGAAGACAATTGCACGCATGGAGCGAGAAAATTCAATTTTGTCGGCTAGGCGAGAAAAAAAATACGCCTTATGTAAGCTAGATGGCGCGGTTGTAATAAAATGTCAAAGAAGTTATTTCTTTTTAATTAAATAAGAAACATAAAATCGTCAACACTGATTTAATAATTAAATTTACCCTATGTTCACTTTATTTTACTGAATTCAAGAATTTATTTAATTACCGCGAACCTGTACCTATCAATGTTCCGTGAAATTGATAACTTTCCCAATATCACGTGACCAATTCAAACGTTTCAAACTTAAGTCATAATCTCCCATTTACTTTCAATAACGAGCATCTGTATCAATACATTTAACACCAAAATGTACTTTGCACTGTAAGTAGAACACCGTTTATCCGCAATAAGTAGCATTTTAACATACGAGACTACCCCGAAATTAAAATGTGTCCAGTGTGACTGTAAGGAATGAATAAATCTATTTATAAAACACATTTTTTTAAAATACAAGATCATCAAGGATTTAAAGTGTGCCCATTGCGCGTTCGTCACCAAGCATAAATCCAGTCTTAAAAGTATCTAACATTTGACAAGACATGGATCCTGCCAAGGATTTAAAATGTAACCGGTGTGATTTTGTCCCTGAAAACACACATTCAATTTTAAAACACATTTGTTAATACACAAGACCAGTAATAATTTCAAATGCGCCTGGTATTAATTACCACCCCTTAAATCCCGTTATTTTCTAAGGAAATAATCACGCGCCAGTGAAATGCCGGAAATGTCAACTCAGTTCGCACATGATCGGTATTCTCCACTTGCACCTCTGCTCTGTTGCACCGTGACTCCCTTCGGTGACTCCGCACTGTGCAATCGCAAGCACGCTAGAATTTGAATTTGCGTTGAACTGTATTATAAGGGAAAGGAGTAAATCTACTAGTAAAAAAATACTCGTGGGTCCACACCGTTTCGTAAAATTTTTTTCGCGTAGTCAGCAGGAAACGTGGAAATAAACAAAACAAACGCGTGCACGTTGACGCGTTAAAGCAAATCCAAATTCAAGCGCTTGCGATCGGACGTTGTTGAGGGATTAATTTTAAATGTAAGTGTATAGGATAAAAAATATTGTGTGCACCACGGCACGAAAGTTGTTTTCCGGGCCTCAGGAAGTGGCCAGCCTCGGCTGCGCCTCGCCTGGCCATATCTTCCTTCGCCCCGGAAAACAACCACTTTCCCGCCTTGGTACACAAAGTACTATTGTACAATTTTGTCATTTGACTATATAGCTTTTTACGTATCATTTTCGAACAATTATCTTATCCAATTTGTTAAACGTTTTTATATACAAAAAATTATCAGTGATAAATTATTAAACAAAATTCTGACATCGAACATCGTATTTTTGTGCACTGGCGGCGCAAAAGTAAAATGGGGCAATGTTTTATATTTCTCGTAATAGTTATTTACGTTAAGGTCAGGAGTATGACACATTACCGGTGAGGAAATATTGAAGAGTACTTTATTTCCGAGTCAGGTAATTTGTTTTACTGACGAGTTTGGTAATTACATTTTACCCGAAATTGTATTTTAATATAAAATTTCAATATTCATATAGAACTTTTGATTGGTGTTAATCTGTCAGTGATGACAGGAGTCATTATAGACAGTTAGCAGTGTCATAAATGCGGCCGGGAAAGAGACGGTGCGGCCAGTAAAATGACAAGCGGCAGGAAACGGAGTCTGCTCTGCCGCTGTCATGGAAACTAAAAATTCCTGACGGAAAGTAGGCCTAGACGATTTCGGGTAAAAATTGTATTATCAAATTTATACACTGGTTACATGACATGTTTGTAGAATTATCGAATCCTTGATTATCTCTCTGATAACTAATCTTACGAAAGGCGCCGAGTACTATTTGTTTTCGTGTTCAGATGTGCTCTCCTTGATAAAATTTCCAGCGGTGAAGTGATAAATCTTCATTAAGTGGGTATTGTTCTATTTGAGTGCAGTGCAGTAAATAGGTGCGAATCGAATTTACGATTAAATTAATACCAATTGGTTTAATTACACAATCTAGCCTCACAGTGTTAAAACCTTGACAAACATATGCATAACAAATGTTGGCGCTATTATTATGTCAGTGTGACTTGTTAATGGCATGCGTTTAGTTAGGTCAGTAGTGGTGTTATTTACTCAGTTATTTATATCTTTTGTTTCACTGTAGCGTTATGTCATTTTAATCCGGGAGCAAATAGCTATTAATGATTAAAGTATTTCACTTGTGGGAATGTTTAAGGGGTAGGATTAGTGAAAAAAATAGCAACGTTGTCATTTTCTAAACGGAAGTTGTAGCTGAGCGCCCCCGCCGTCTTAGGAAAACGGCGGAAACGCTAGGAATGGTGTTGAACCAGAAGTATTGTTCGAAAAACAAAATGTACATTTTTGGCCTTAGTTTTATTCATTTTTCATGCCGAATCGCAGATCATTAAAGAACACCCTGCATACCCAGGGCTGCACTCGCAAAATTAGCAGAGGGTATATTGCACAAAACACATGCATCGAAAAGATACTATGCGCAGTGTACTATAATTTAAAAGGAACTACCTATGCAAGTGAGCAGTGGAAGGTGTACGCTTATCAGGCGACAATAATCAGAGGGCATACTTACGCCGCGCCGTATACCCTCGACTACGGCCCTGTGCTTACGTGGATTCGTTATTTTCATGTTCATACCAGGACCCTAGTTAGAATAAAGTAACAGAGGTGGCAAACAGTTTTCTAGGTGGGGCTTAAGAAAAAAACATTGAACGAAATTTTTATTCAAAATAAGCTAGCTGCAACTCAACTTTTTGTGTTATTTCTTTTTCAAAGGCTAGAAATGGAAAATTGGACCTTTGATGTGTCATTGTTGTCATTTGAAGGTAATTTATGCTCGCCAAGACAGAAAAATACCTACATACTAGGTACTATTGTATAGATGTGGCCACACCATGCTATAGGTGGGGCTTGGCCACCCCCTGGCTACGGACCCGGATACTACACACAATTTCGTCATATTTTGAATTTGCCATAGATACCACCGGGTACCACTGTTTAACGCGGACGCTGTCTTGTGGTACAAATTTATGAATTTTCAAAAACAACAAGGGAATACCCAAAATTCTATGATGTACAAACACTTATATTTGCCCTTGTATGGCTGCACACAAAAAATACAAGAAGTTACGCAAAGTTTTAAACTTTTAGGGGCTTCTACAGGGTTTACCAAAAACCGCGAGACAGTTCATAAGACTTAAAAAAAACCTGAAAATTTCGAGATAAATAAAAGATCATAAAAACAGCCTACATTTTACATGTGGGTGATATACCCAGAATTTTTAAATTGCAACCCCTGTCGAGTTTCACCTTATTTTAAAGGGAATTAAAGTCACTAACATTGCAACATAAGTGTGACTGACACGTCGTTCTGGGTGTCGGGCATTAAAAACAGCTGCTCTTCTAAATGCAGATCGCGCTTCAGAACCATAGATGAAAATAATTTCAACTCTTTCGGCTAACGTGTACACCATTATGAAATCTTTAGTTAAATTCAAAATTTGTAATTTTCTTGCCAAGAAATACTAAAAACGAGACTAAAATAATAATAACCGATCAACAAATAAAGCAATAGAAAATTATTATTTACTCAAAATTGCTGTCATTGTTTTTCCAAAGCATCACTAGATCTAAGAAATTTTTTTGTATTTCAAACACTCACAAATTCATCAAATACTCAAATTACTCATTTTTATTACATAAATTGTGAATGGGCAGTTTAACTGCACCAGTGTATGGTATTTCTGAAAAGCATTTTTTAAGAGCTTTCCAATGATGTATCACAAGTGATACTTCACAATTCAAAATTTGGGCATGGGGGTGGCGGGGGGTACGAGGTTGAAGTTGGTTCCTTCTTTATACGACCATTTTGCTTCCCCCTGGATTCTACCGAAACGGTTTTGGCCATTTTGTGATACCTCTAATATAAAAAACGATATCGCCCATTGAAAGTTTTAAAAGTATCACCCTGTATAAGGGAAGAATAGTGTGAGAGCTTGTGCCATAATAAATGTTGTTAAAGTCAAGTGCAGAAATCCATAAAACTTCTTTTTTTTACATAATTTACCCCCATCGTTACCTTTACCTGCAAAATAAGCATGCAGTTTTCCACTGTTATGTTTCATCCATCAGACCTAAATCTCGGCGTTGCTAATGACAGGGATTTCGAAAATTAATAAGTTCTGGAACCCAAGAAAAGGCGCTCTAAACACATTGATCTGATTGACTCATAACCGTAATTTGTTTTCATTTTACCGGCGACTATCTAATAAACAATACACATTCTAATGCATAATTAAACATTCTATTCAGATTTCTATTTTTGCTCTCTACAATAACTATACTTACATATCACATATGAGAATGAGACAACCGGAACGGATCATAAAAATGGGCGGAGTTCTCACATTCAGATATGAAATAATGGTTATCAGATCACTTATCAGGAATAATAGTCCATAGGTTACCTACATTTATGCAATTTTCTACCTTCGTTATTATGTAAAAGTTCTTCAATATTAAAGAGGCAGTAGAGTGATCGGGGCCTAAATCAAAATTGCATTAAAACATTCAATCCTTTACAACTTGAACACTATCATCAGGTTATCAAATATGAAAAGCTCAATACGTGCAAGCCAAACAACCACTACAATGTTTCGGTTTATAGCTAATGGAATTTTAAATGAAACTGATTCCGTGAGCGTCATATAAAACATGGTTTATAGGTCATATCCATATAACGTTCTATTTCCACATGCGACCGTGCTATTACGATGTAAGATGAAAGGGCCTTTATGCATAATCAAGTTGCCTGTCCGAATGGCTACTAGATCACCAACAGAATCGAAATGAATATTTTATATCAGTCGACACATCACTAACGGTACTAGCGATTACCAAATTAGACGAAATTTAGCGAATCGCGTTTAGTTATATAAATACGAAAACAATTTGTAACAATACTCACGCGTTTCAAAGTTTGCGTAACCTTTTTTTCTCCTTTTCTTATTGGGGCATAAAGTGGATATGAGCGTATTGTTGGTTTACGTAATAACCGTAATTTCCTTCCGCTCTTTTATCTCGCAAAGAAAGTGAACCGTTATTAAGTATTATTCGTTTACTGTGAAAATATTTTCATAAGCGAACGTCACTGACGAGATTTTTGACATTTTTGCTACGCTCCGAGCTCATTAATGCGAGGAAGTTCCCAGTTATCAAATTTCATGACAATCTGACATTTTAATTACATGCCATCCAGGGAAAATAGGTCAAAGTGACGCCTAATTTGCACACCAGACGGCTGTTCTAATTCCGTAAATATTAACCCTTCCTAAATTGCTTTAAAGTTTAAACTAACAGTAAAGGTGGGTTCTCTATTGTTGTTTTACGCGTGGTCGCACGTCCAAATCCCTTTAAGAAGCAACATTTTAGGAAAAACTGGGTTTCCAAACCTTGCATAAATTATAACCTTCGAAATAGTAATGTCAATGTTTAAACAAACCACTTCCTTAGCAACTATTCGTGGTCGTACACTTAGCAATGACCTTCTTCAACAATTTCGTATTTGAATTATTCCGAAGCAAAGCTTACTCCACCGTTTAAATATTAAACAGTTCACGAACCGCCCCGTATACGACGTGTGACCTACATTGTAACCAAATTTACTGGAACAACATTCTCTAATGGAGAAAAGTTGTCACCGACAGGGTGTTACCTTGTAGGTCACAGTTCGACAAATTACAACCCTTTTAGATCGCCGTCGATAAAAAGTCCACCTCGCACATCTTTAATTAAGTAAACTGTGTTGTAGTGCCTACAAATGTCAATGTCTAATTGTCTAGTGTGAATAATAAATGGAAAAACGACTTATATTTATTATCATTTCACTATACATATGTGCGGTGGCGTAGCCGCTATTGATTTTGAAAAAAAAAACGAGAATTGGCTTTAGCAACCGTCACACAGAAATGAAACGCAACCCTATGTTGGGCAATAGGAAAGAAATTTAATAAACAACATTAAAAATTGGCGACGGTCTGACAAAAAAGGTGATTTTTTGTAGCACGAGCTGACATCTACTAGTTCCAGTTCCATTTTCACATTTATTTCAAAATCGGCTACATAAAATCGCTGCTTTAAATGGAATTTTACACATTTTAAGGCATTTTTCAAAAATTAGCGTTTCGTCTGGCCTATCGTCTGCGTGAGGCTCGTTTTACAAGGTTCGATTCGGTTCGGTGCGTATTCAATTCGTGTTCGGTAGCCGCCGGAAAGGAACGAAAACTCTTCACACACGCTCGGTTTGCATCAGATTTGATTTCGTAACGTAACCGAATCCGAACCGATTAATGTCGAGAGAGCTTTCGGTTATATCAGGTCACACATGTCGTAAACGACCGAAAACGAATTGAATACGTACCGAATCGAATCGAACCGTATAACTGTGAAACGAGCCTGAGGGACGAAATCTCAGCACCCGAATGAAAAATCCGCTATCGTAGTGAGTAAACTTTTCAGCTTGCTATAGTAATTTGGTGTTCCTACGGAAAGTATGCACCTATTAGTGCGCCACGGCCCTAGTTGGATCCTCTTGCAGACTCTAAATTAGGCGTTACTTAGGCATATGTGAACTCACAAAACGGCGTCTCTGAAAACACAAAACTTCAAAGGATTTAAAATGTGCACACTGTAAGGCATTATATGAAAATGTTAGGCAATGTCAATAGGTATATACGAGGTTTGTGAGTAAAACACTTTCCCAAATACCCACGGAAACGGGAACAGAACGATTTTAAGTTTTACATTGGAATAGAAACTTGACATTTAGAACGTAGGTTTCTTCGAAGGCGTGAAGGTGTACTCCGGAAGAACTTCACGAAGTGCCCACGGGAACGGTGAGAAACAGGGGTACGGGACAAAACGGGATTTCCAAAAGACGGTAACATATAAATAAAAAGTACAAATTCTGCACGCACAACTCTTGTGCAAATAAAGCGCACTTTTAGCACCCCGACGAAATTTGCCAATTGAACAGGGTAAAGGATTTTAAATGAAGACGCCGTGCTTACTGCTTGTTATTTAGACAATAGCTTGATGATTGTTACAACCCAATAGAAAGATATTTGGAATTATAACTGAAATCGAAAAAATGTTGGAGAGGAGGGCAGAAGGAATTAATTCCCGCTGTTGAGACATTTCATTAGAATATCATGGATAAAGTCAGTCTCCTCTAGAGGTAAGAGGGGTGGTCGTTGATAGAAAACAGTGCCTTTTGTTGCGACTTTCAATTAGAGTAGGTTACCTATTGCACAATGATTTTATTTTTCCTGTGGATGGATTCAACTTACGTCGGTAAATTTATATGACGTGTTGTGCAATAATTTTTTTCTTGCGTAAACACAAAATTCAAGTAGTCTCAAACACGTATTCTAATTTTCTTGGCACCTTCCTCGTAGAAACTCTTCTAATCACCTTATTTTCACGGATCGCGTTTACAAACCCAAAAAGTTACTATATTTTGAACCACGCAGTTGATGCTACCCTGAGCCAAAAACATATGCCTTAAATCTCAATGAAATCTGTCTTCTCTGGATCCGTCCCCACTCTTTTCCATTTGGGAAGAACGCCCACAAAATGGTACTAATAAGTTAACGCGGCCATCTTTAATAATTAGCTCATTTGATTCGTTTAGCTTCACGAATTACGCGTGCTAGCGCCATAAATAAAACCTACGGCCTTTTAATTTTGCAGATTCATCGCTTTCCATGGGCTCGAAATTAGAGAATGAAATTTTGACTTAGCTGTCCTAGGCACAGAAACCCCATTAAGATAGTCTTATCTACTGTCAACGCCTGACCGACTGACGCCGTCAACTTCCGTAAGCCATTAAACTGTCGCACACGCACACGTAAATAAATACATCGTATGAGTAATGTTACATAAATTACATAATTGTGATTAACATAGCGTCCGCTTAAATCGGAAATGATATAACTGAAAATATTGCATCGATCCTTCTAGGACATTCTCGAGGCGCCATCAAGTCGATAATTAGTCACCGACGATAAGGAATGAAATCGGACGTGACTCATTCTTTCTATGAAAGATGATATGTCTTCCAGATTTTCCGAGAAAGTTTATCATTTTCAGCATATACAGGGTCCTGCAACAGTGGGTTCGGAACACCCTGTATCATTAAATCCAACTTTCTCATTATCAAGGTGTTGCCTTTTGTTGAAATTAAGATTATTCATCAAATGTTTTTCTTAACTTCAAAATCATGGTAGCTACGATTCATCAAAGTGAACATTGACAAAAAATCAAAAAGTGAATTGGTTTCCATAAATATACAGGGTGTTTTATTTTCAAAAATCAGTTATTTATTGACACCGTAAAATGGGACGCCCTGTCCATTCAAAAATAATTTCTGCAGATGCGCAATAGTTGACATATTTGCACAAAAGGTTTTCTTATATTTTTTACCAAGTTCGTGCTAGGAAAGATCAACGCACTATTTGCAGGACCTTGTAGGTATACGCAAATTGGATTGTGATCAGCCTCAATCCTAAAATTGATGGTGAAGTGATAAATAGTAAAACTCGCGCTCGCGTTACAAATTTTCGTGTATAATAATATAATAATGAACTGATATGAAGCAATCTAAGTATTTAAGGACCGTTTTCATTTAGCTTCTCGTTAATACCTAATGTTAATTCCTGGCGAAAATTACTGATTTAATTTTATATAAATAAATGTCAAATGACAATTCCCAGTAGAAAAAAAAAGAAAATAATGTCATTTAACCTTGGTCAATGGTCAACGAAACCTCGAACTTTTTGTATGAAACTAATTTATAGTTAAATATAATATCAAGGGCATCAAAAAACTGTGAGAATTTCTATATTACACTTACCGCACCACGATTACTGTAACAAAGCGCTTACCTGAAACAAACAAAATAAGTGTTATTATTACTAACAATTTAGTTTTTAGGTGTATAAAACGGAGTCCAACAAAACTGTGTACATTCTAGTTTGCACTTTAAAAAGTTAGACACCACGCCACGTATGTAATTTTTTAGTGCCGGGAAAAATCAATGTCCGAAAACGATGTGCGTCGGTGACACAATTTTCGGTCAATTGAGATATGAATTTATAAAAAGAGGAGATTGCACCTCTGTTTACAAAAGAACGAGGTGAATAATGACCTAGTTTCATGTGGAACGCGACACACCCCCTAATAAAAAGCCACCTTCAGATTTCCCGATAATTGAAAAGCGGTCAGGAAATTCCGTCGCGTTGACAATAAGTTACTTTACCAAGGGTCACTATTCATTAAATTATTTATAAATCGATAAATAATCAATCGCTACTGAAGGTTATGTTTACTCATGTATTACTAATCCAACTTTTCGACGTTAAAAGTTCGTTTTATGTCAATCCGTTTGTTTGCTTACCTAACAAACTGTTAATAAATGGTATGTACTTATACAGGGTCATTCTTGACGAGCGTCAGTTAGAAAGATATGGAAAACCTTTGAAAATGAAGATAAACTGATAAGTTCTTTAAGGGTTTTGGCACATGATGAATTGAACTAAAATATTTTCAAAATGGCACCACTTCCGGAAATACCGGAAGTAGCCAACAACTTTGTTATTTTATATAGGGACCCCCTATTTTTTCTACATTTTCGGATTCTACGTCGAATTTGGAGTACAACGATACCCCATAGTTGACCCTTTGCTCCAAGGGCTTCGCCGATATTCCATTTTTTATGTCAAAAATTGAATTATTGCAGGGGTAATTTTAAAAATTTATTATTCGAAAACGGTGAGAGATATTGCAACACAATTTTCAGTGATTTATTAAAGAAAGATCGAATTTTCTTATGGTATGCGTAACAGTCTAAGAAAGTGAGACTACGTCACTTTTCCAAAGCTCTCAACTTTTAAATATCCGTAACTCCATTTTTTCAAATGGCACCCCCCATTTTGTTCTTCACCCTTGTTTTCCTTTTTCCTAGACCTTTAATTTGATGCAAAAATGTCAAAAGCTGCTTCAAACGGTTTCCGAGATATTCCATGTTTTAGTTGCTTCTTGTGGAAAATTGATAAAAAAATTAAGTCGCTTGATGTTATTCTTTTGTTTTTATTATGATAATGTTTAAACGTCAAATTTTTCGCTGTTTGAACTTACACTTCTGGTCAATAATGGCTCGTTTGGGTTACACTAATGAAGATTTTGTGAATTTAATATTAATAGATGGTGATTGTAATCGAATAGCTGCCAGGACTTGTCGTCTTTTTTCCGAAAGATACCCTGACAAGGCGCAACTCACATAGGCTACAATTCGCAAATTACTACAAAATTTCAGGAATAACGGTACCGTTGTACTCCAAATTCGACGTAGAATCCGAAAAATTAAAAAAATAGGAGGTCCCTATTTAGAATAACAAAGTTGATGGCTACTTCCGGTATTTGCGGAAGTGGCGCCATTCTTTGTGCACTCGTGTCTGATATGTCAATTTCTCTTTGGATATCATTAAGCGATGTAGTTGAATTTGCAGCAAAATACACCAGTACAGTTATTTCCTGTTCTTCAGAGTCTACCACAGGCTTCCTTTTTTTGTATTTTTGTTTGAAAGATACCGTTATTCGTGAAATGTTGTAGTAATTTGCGAATTGCGAATAAAAACAAAAGAATAACATCAAACGACTTAATTTTTTTTATCAATTTTCCACAAAAAGCAACTAAAACATGGAATATCTCGGAAACCGTTTGAAGCAGCTTTTGACATTTTGCATCAAATTAAAGGTCTGGGAAAAAGGAAAACAAGGGTGAAGAACAAAATGGGGGGTGCCATTTGAAAAAATGGAGTTACGGATATTTAAAAGTTTAAAAGTTGAGAGCTTTGAAAAAGTGACGTAGTCTCACTTTTTTAGACTGTTACGCATACCATAAGAAAATTCGATCTTTCCTTAATAAAGCATTGAAAACTGTTTTGCAATATCTCGCACCGTTTTCGAATAATAAATTTTTAAAATTACCCCTGCAAATTCAATTTTTGACACAAAAACTTGAATATCGGCGAAGCCCTTGGAGCAAAGGGTCAACTATTCGACGTAGAATCCGAAAATGTAGAAAAAATAGGGGGTCCCTATTTAAAATAACAAAGTTGATGGCTACTTCCGGTATTTCCGGAAGTGGTGCTATTTTGAAAATATTTTAGTTCAATTCATCATGTGCCAAAACCCTTAAAGGACTTATCAGTTTAGCTTAATTTTCAAAGGTTTTCCATATCTTTCTAACTGACGCTCGTCAAGAATGACCCTGTATAGTATTCGTTGGAATATAATGAAGTATGAACGAGACGGAGCGGATGGTATCTCATTTAAATTTGCCCTTTTTAAGTGCAAGGCTAATCAAATCGGCTACTTAAAAATCATTGCCAGAATAAATTAAGTGATTTTTGATGACACTTAGAGACCTTGATTTATTTTAGTGTAAAAATTTTTAAATTGGCCAAAGATCCTCTTTGCCTTTATTATAATGGTACAATTACCACTCAGTTATAGCATGGTCTTTGGTTATAGATAGCTATCATTACATCCATCCTAAATAAACAAATTTTGAATTTTTGCCTATTAGAAACATCTTATACTTACATTCGAAATCGAGAATAGAGGTAATTGTGGCAATTGGTTTCTAATTTATAATGTGGAACTGTGAGGAAGATTCGGTAACTTGAAATTAGAATTAGAGTAGAATAACCACTTTTGCAAAATGACATCGGCAGGAACCCAAAACTCTCGAACATCATTCATGCTTAAGGTATGTAGTAAGAAAGAGAAAAAAATAAGCTTTTTAATGATGTATCACATGACCTATTGCTCTTTAGCAAAATTTAAGATGGCGGTCGAACTCAAAAACTATGCGTTACAAAATTTTTTTAACCTCAAAATATGTGACATAATAAGTCAAACGGAAGCGTTCTAATTTTCATGTCTATATCTCAAATAGTTTGAGCGTGAGAGCTTTGGTTCCTTCTTTAATAGCGACCCTGTATTTGTTTAAGGACTTAAGTACCCGTAGTGGAGAACCATAATCCAACCTCAACAATCGCAAAGCTAAAGAGGGTTCGTTCGGTATTATGAAGGAAAGTGCAGGAGAACAGCTACCATGAATCATTTCGCCTGGGGAAGTCACTGTCCTATAAAAATGATCTCCCTGGTAAGAAAAATTTTATGCCGTTAAACAGAATCTCGTATATAGAACTGTTACTTGCAGTAGGTACACATATACACATTTATTATTTTCAAGGTTTGAATGTAAAAAAAATCGTCTTATTATAGGCGCTTATAAATAGATCTATGTGCAGATAGCCATGAAATTGACACTCACTTTGGCACGCGCTCAAAAAATTGGCAAAGCATATGTTTCGTACGATGCAATTTTGAACACTCAAAAGTATTTTTATCTGTAAAGTTGACACGTTCATAAGGAATTGTTTATTTCGTTTCCAGGCGGGATGAAGTGTGGGAGCATCTTAATCAAATAGAATTTCCCTGTCCAAGGTGAGAGTCCAGGGCATTCAAATTGATTCGAGGCTATTTTTAAACAGAGAATATAGAAAGGGAGAGCTTCAACAACTCAGGACCCAGTAGTCGTACATGTCGAAAAGTGTCTCTACTGTTTGAGTTCGAGAGATAGGTATCTAGCATTTATGTTCACTAGTTTTTTGATTTCTTATTTTTATTAACAGTTCTGTGAAAAAATGACACAACGTATTCAATGTAGTTTAAAACTATTTTGTGATTCATGGCGAAAATGTGCTTTTTCATGTTCAAAATTATTTGGTTCAAAATGATGGGAAATACGAAAGATATATGTACGTTTTGAGTACAAATGCGATATCTACTTTTTTATCTCTATTTTTGTATATAACATACTGCAAGCCAGCGGGGCAGGGGTTTGTAGCAGTTACGCCAATGAAACTACAGTCGAATGGATCACGATGTAAGTTGGGTTTTCGGTTTTGCCTTCGGATAAAAAAAACTTTTTTCGTAGCAAAGAATCGAACCCTAGCCGCCCGAGTGCAATCCGGGTATCCTTACCACTAGACCATTGTCGCACACATTAATTCGTGGCTGAACTACAAACGCCAACCTAACACCACCGCGACAACAACGAGTACCACGTCACCGCCACCTACTCCAGCAAGTACATCCGGCCGTCGGCGTCGGCGGGACCTGTCACCTCGCTCGACTCGGCCCCGCTATCAACCCCTGCCACAGGGACTTTTTTGCGACACCTGACCCGCCATCGGCCGAACTTCCGCAATAAAGGGGTCGGTATAAATACGGAAACCCAAATGCCAAGAAGCCACGTCTGTGTCGTTCAGACCAGACCACCTGCATCGGCTTCTACCTACTGATCCGGAACAAAGATCACAAAACCTTCCCCATAAATTTCATTTAGTATACAAAGATATAAGTATTTAATGGCGACATGTTTCGGAAAATGCCATCATCAGGTCAACATAGAGATCGACCGAAAACGGTACATGGTTGAATTCCATAAAATTTAAAAGGTACAAAAACCCTGAAGGGGAAAAAGTCCTAGACAAGTTAAGGGTCTACAACCCTGAAGGGAGGAGTCGACAGAGAAAAATTGGGGATTATTCCATAATATTTAATAAAAAATTTAAAAAACGCGTACCCAGTAGGTAGAACTTGTTGAGTATCCATTCTCCTAGGGAAGCTCGAAATGGGGTAAATGATAATCCGGAACAAAGATCACAAATATTGAAAAAAAACGACCGAAGACGCCATAACTGTAAAAGCCGGTAATTAAATTGACTTACAAACGGCGATGGATTAAGATGACAATCAAGTCATGTGATTGTGAACTGCAGTTTTGTACCCCGATGCGTTAGTGGTGCTAAAAACCACCTAGCGTCGGATTGCAGCAGCAAGCTATAGAAGAAAGAGCCACAACATCAAACTCTCCATTAACAGCACCTGTCGCACAACCAACCCGGATGAGCTCTAGCCGAACCGCAGCGCTACAGAATCATGTCCCTTCTAGCTCTGTGTAAGATCTTCGAAAAGGTGCTACTGGCGAAACTGCAACCCAACATAAAACCTGGGAAGTTCGGGTTTCGTAGACAACATGCTACAACCCTACAAGTTATCCGTCTTGTTGCTCTGAAGTCTACAACAGAGCCCAGGTCACCGTAGCTCCGTCGTTTGATAACGAAAAGGCATGGCCTGCTAGGCAAGATACATCATACCCAGTCACCCACTCAGTTTCTAGACTGATCAGAATAGAAAACCAATTGTCGAATGAAACACCTGCCGTCACTGGAGTGCCACAAGGAGGGAGTCTATCGCCAACATTGTTTAACATGTACGTGAACGACATCCCACAAGCCCCCAACGTCGGCATTGCTCTGCACGCTGACGCCCTCCGCGTAGACGCTACGTTGTACAACCCGTTGGTGGCTTAAACTAAACGCATCTAAGACCCATTCATTTCAGTTTCTGGATTCTGTGCCTACAAACCCCAATGGTGACTGGGATCAGAAAATCGCATGGCTCCAAGAAAAACGGGCACCCTACCTACCATAAGGAGGAACAAGATATACCAATAACAACAAGCTTTAAGCAGTAGAAACTTTATAGCTAGTGCTGCTGGAATATGGATGGCCAGTTGCGGCCATCTAGCTCACCAATCGACGCCTACCTGTGTATATTTGTACATAATGTACAACATGTATTATAGTGTTAGGTTTCGTTGTTAATAAACGCCTTCGTCGTTAATTGTTCCGCGATACGGTAACATTTCATTTTTGCAAAATGTGTCATTCAAAAATTTTTTTCGCTTTAGAGCTACTGAGAGTTTTACTTTCTTATCTTATACGTTGTTTTATGGTGGTCTTTTATAATTAAAACGTAAAACGCAAACGCAACCTCAATTTGATAAATGCGGGTAGAAACATAGTGGAGCAAGTCATCTCGACATTCACTGGGCCACGCATCGCGCTGTTTATTTCGCTTCGCACTTTGCGCAGAGTTGTTAAAACACAGTGGAGCTTGGAAACTGTTGAAAGACCTCTCACTTACTATACAGTGCGTTCGAGTCATCTTATTGATCTTAATATCTGTTTTATTAGACGAGAAGCGGAAAATTTGTCAAATATAGTTTTACAGACATTATGATCTATCCGAACGCATATTGAAATTTCCGGTTAAACCGGAAATCGTAGCAACTTTTGTTTTTTGAATGCAATGCCTATGTTTTTTAAATATATTTGAAAAGAGCAATCAATTTTCTGCGCGACAACATAACATATGCATATGGTTCATACGAGTATACAAAAAAAAGATGGAGAAATTCGTGATACAGTATTTAAAAATTTTATGAAATCCAGCATGTCAAGGGCCATATCACACAGAAAATACCTACAATAACTTGTTCAATGTTTCGTTTTGAAGATATACTTTTGGGCAATCCGTAATACAGCAGGCATCGCGCATCCTAACAGCACACGGCATGCTAGATTCCATAAATTTTCTAAATATTAAATAACGAATTTCTCTATTTTTTGTAAGTCAACCATATGCATATTTTTTGTCGTACAGCAAATTGATTCCTCATTTGAAATATCGTAAAAAAATAGGCATTACATTTGAAAAACAAAAGTTGCATCGATTTTCGATTAAACCGGAAGTGTTATCGGAATTTTGAATATGCGATCGGGTAGATCTTAATGTCATATATAAAATTATAATTAACAAATTTTTGGTAGCTCGCCAAATAAAAAAGATATTGAGGTGACTTTTTTTTCTCGAACACACTGTACATGCAACAATCGTTTTAGCATTGAGAGAACCAATCACGAAGCGAGTTTCAAGCAACTCTTGCTCCACTATGTTTCTACACGTAATCGAGGATGCACGATTGTGCACTGATGGGTGCATGGGATTGTTGCATACACGGTACACCCTCTAGCTAGGGAGGGCGTGGGGCCCCCGGTGAGTTACCTAAGCAATTGGCGATGATCGCGGATAAGCAGTTGCAACGTTTGTTAACTCTCGGGGGCATAAGACGAGCGCAGTTATCCTGAATGATGCCATGCCAACCCCTATGCTCTTTTACATAGATTACAGAGGGGCGTATTTAATGAACGGTGGGTATACAGTAGATTTTCCGCACCTTAACCTTACGGGTCTTCGTCTTGCCGTCATCTCTTTATTGGCAAGTGAGCATTTCGATTTCTTTCATAGAAACGTGCAAAATAATAGTACATTATATTATATCATGGTAGAGAAGTACAGTATTATTGCCTGAGCACCAAGATTACATCTCGAGGCGCTTGCGCCGAGGGGTGTAAGGTGCGAAGGCAATAATAAACTTCTCTACCGTGGTATATATACTATTTTTTTCACTACTAGTACTTGAAGTCCTCTAAATTAACATATTATATTGATAAGAAAGTGAACGGTTGGACAGAATTTTTTGTTTAATAATTTAACATGTCAATCAAGTACGTGGAAGTACAAGTCAAACAGGCCGTATTTTGTTCTGTCATTGAAATATTTTCAAAGAGTAATTTCGTTCGAATTTTTTCAAAATGTGATAATTTTAGGGATGTAATTTCTCTAGAAATGGCGGATGGTGGCAATTATGCATTTTAGAGAACTTTGTCTAAACGTTTATTGAGCGAAATTTCGGGTTGTGTTTTCTAAAAGTGACAGCGTGACAGTTCTCATTATTGACTACTAGTTAATAATGTCCACATTATTAACCACTTTGAACAAATGCCGAGAAAGCCTACTTTACAAGGGGAAAAAAGGTTAATAATCATGTCATCAGACGCTAGTAGTGAAAAAAATAGTACTTTGTGTACCAAGGCGGGAAAGTGGTTGTTTTCCGGGGCGAAGGAAGATATGGCCGGGCGAGGCGAAGTCGAGGCTGGCCGCTTCCTGAGGCCCGGAAAACAACTTTCGTGCCGTGGTGCACACAATATTCTTTATCCTATATACGTACATTTAAAATTAATCCTTCATCAACGTCCGACCGCAAGCGCTTGAATTTGAATTTGGTTTACGCGTCAACGTGCACTCGTTTGTTTTTTTAAGGTGGGTTTAGGCTCGTACGCAGAACGGCGCTGCTGCAGAAAGTCGCAGCCGCAGGTAGTTCGAGACCATGTTGATATACGGCCTTGTTTATGCTTGAACGCACAAATACAAAACGTAGGTTGCCGCAAATATGCTTGTCTGTAGGAGACGCAGAAGTTCGCAGAATTTAAACTTTGTACGCAGTTGTTTGTAGTCGGGCGTACAGCTCTTCTTGATCCTTTGTCACCATTACTTGAAAAACATTTAGAAACCTTCCAAATTTTCTCCTATATTTGTTAACAGGTCTTACTGCCCACCGTCGTACCCTCCTTTGAGTATGCAAGAGCCCCAACTCATTACTTAACGCCGTTAGTAACAGTATTTTCTTTAATTTAATTCTCTTCTTGTCTGCCATTGCAGAAATTAATCAAAAATCTGTTTTTTCTATTCACTTAACCAACCACGTTATTTAACGACCAAAAGAGGTTAGGTTTTAAATGTCAATTTCGACACTTGAACACTGAGAACAACTGCGTACCAACATAAACAGATAGATCACTAGTACACACGGGGGCGTACTTCTGCAGCTGAAATTTCCACTCACTTCTGCAACGTGTGCATTCTGCGTACGAGCCTAAACCCGCCTTTATTTCCACGTTTCCTGCTGACTACGCGAAAAAAATTTTACGAAACGGTGCAATCTAAGTGGGCCCACGAGTATATTTTTTACTCGTAGATTTACCCCTTTCCCTTATAATACAGTTCAACGCAAATTCAAATTCTAGCGCCCTTGCGATTGCACAGTGCGGAGTCAGCGAAGGGAGTCACGGTGCAACAGAGCAGAGGTGCAAGTGGAGAATACCGATCATGTGCGAACTGAAATGACATTTCCGGTATTTCACTGGCGCGTGATTATTTCCTTAGAAAATAACGGGATTTAAGGGGTTGTAATTAATACCAGGCGCATTTGAAATTATTACTGGTCTTGTGTATCAACAAATGTGTTTTAAAATTGAATGTGTGTTTTCAGGCACAAAATCACTCCGGTTACATTTTAAATCCTTGGCAGGATCCATGTCTTGTCAAATGTTAGATGCTTTTAAGACTGGATTTATGCTTGGTGACGAACGCGAAATGGGCACACTTTAACTCCTTGATGATCTTGTATGTTAAAAAAATGTGTTTTATAAATAGATTTATTCATTCCTTACAGTCACACTGGACACATTTTAACTTCGGGGTGGTCTCGTATGTTAAAATGCTACTTATTGCGGATAAGCGGTGTTCTACTTACAGTGCAAAGTACATCTTGGTGTTAAATGTATTGACACAGCTGATGCTCGTTATTGAAAGTAAATGGGAGATTATGACAGTTTGAAACGTTTGAATTGGTCACGTGATATTGGGAAAGTATTCAAATTCACGAAACATTGATAGGTAGGTTCGCGGTAATTAAATAAATTCTTGAATTCAGTAAAATAAAGTGAACATAGGGTAAATTTAATTATTAAATCAGTGTTAACGATTTTATGTTTCTTATTTAATTAAAAAGAAATAACTTCTTTGACATTTTTAAAGTCACTAGATATAGAAAGTACCGCAATCATCCGTCATTTTTGGGCAAATTTGCTGCCAACTTAAAAAAATTGACAAATAAAATCTGGATAGCTGTCATTTTTATAACCTAACTTCATAGTACTGTCATGTTTTATAAAAATATATACAGATATCTCCAAACAGGTGGAACAATCCCTAACATGAAAGTTACTAGAATCTGGTAACTTCCGCCATTTTTGGGCAAAAATCATGCGTTCTCTCTCTAACACACGAGCCCAATGGATTGCGGTACTTTCTATATTTAGTGACTTTAGACATTTTATTACAACCGCGCCATCTAGCTTACATAAGGCGTATTTTTTTTCTCGCCTAGCCGACAAAATTGAATTTTCTCGCTCCATGCGTGCAATTGTCCTCTTTCGCGTCCTCACACAGGCGAGAAAATGTAAGTTTCTCCTTGTATAGCATAAAAAATATTATTTATCATATATTAATATTTCAATCATTAAGTGTGGTACTATATATGATAATTATGTAATTTTTTTTGTACACACTGCTGATACTTTGCCAAAGTTATGATACACGCCCATTTAAAACATAGGCACAGGCATATACGTCACGTTTTTAAGCGGAACAGGCTCAATTTTCTACAGAACGCAGCCAATCAACTGAAATGGCTTTGACTAACCTAGTTTTTTCGCACTGCTCTATTTGTACACGCCAACATGTACCTTTCAATTACTGTCAAAGGATGCGACTACTAAGGTAACTCTACCATAAAGTGTGGAATAAAATTGAAATCTTTGGGAAAGTAAACGACACAAACGCAGGGATCGCCTACATTTCGGAAATTGCGAAAATGCAGAGTGAACAATTTTTTAATTGACGAGTTTTATTTGGAAATAGACATGCGGAACCAAATGTGTCCTCGAAAAAAAGTTAATCTCCCAAATGAATGATAGCCAACCGAAAGTAGGTTACAGGGGGGCGGGTGTGCTTTCAAGGAGTAGAGATTTAGCAGAACTGGTGATCTCTAGTTTGAAAAGAAATACAAAGAATTTGGCCATAAATCTATGCGAATCGCAATTGAAGTCTGGCGGTCGGTATCCGGCGAAAGCTGTCACAATAAACTGAGAAATGAAAAAGGCCTCATGAAGTGTGGCGGCGTTAAGCGACACAAAAAAGTAGGTATTTGATGAGTGGCCACTTTGGAATCGCGTTTATATCTTATATCACGCAATTATTTAATGTTCCACCGAAGGTATCCCGTACAGGTTTAATTATATTCCGTTCCATTGTTTATCGCATCCGGAACAGAAGCGTGCTTAAAAAGGCAATGGGTTCATTTTTAGCACTTTGTTAAAGGGCACACCAACTCGCACGAAGATTGATCACACGTTAGTCTAAGACAGTAGGTACTTATTTTGTGATAAAATATCCTGCCCTAATTTCCGCAGCACGGCACAATTTCGATAAAAAAAACTGCTATACCTATGGCAATGTATTTTGTTAGTGATGACCTGAGTCAAAGAGTTACCTTTCGGCGTTCAGTTTCGATTTGGCACATCGAAATAAAATTGTTTTTATCGAAAGAAAGCGTAAATGTGATTCTTAGAAAAGAAAGCGAACATTTTCCCAGTAGACCTACGGATAAAAAAGTTTTTCCTATCGGGAAATTGAATTTGTACAGTCCTCATGAGAAAGACTGAACGTATTTCAGATCTTCCTCCAGCCGATCGAAACAAGATGTTTGGCAATTTTAACGGGGAAATTGATCAAGAACCATTTGTAATAGCAAAGTAACCAAAAAGAGAGCAAGATTTGAATCCTTAATTTTACATTCTGGAAAATCGAGACCTGGATGAATGCAGGTAACGAGACAGGGCATATGCAACTCTAATTCCAATTTGATTAGTTTGACAGTTTTCGAATGGGTAGTATAGGTGCCCAACAAAATGAATTGAATAAAAATGTCCAGTGTCCCCGCAGAATATTCCCAGCTTGCCAAGGGGGAAATCAAAGATGTCGCCGGATTTTCAAAGATACTGCTTTCCGAGAGTATCGATAAAGATGTCCTGTGGCCAACCATGGATTCGCACACTAAATGAAATGTTATTTGCGATTACCTCCTTGGTTTTTTTCATTTAATAAATTAGTACATATATAATGATCATTACATCTCGTGGTCAAAATGCAAGTAGTGGTCGTTAAAAATGCGCCAAATTCATTGCGTTGGCGTCGAACGAATGCGTTTGGCTATTTGTCAAACGACATTGGAGCATAAATAAGGTTTTTGAGGTGTAGTAGTCAAAATGCATGTGGTCCTAAAAATGCGCCAAATTCACTTTTTTGACATCGAAATAAATAGTTTGGGTTTTTTCTCAACGAATCTTGGTCATGTATAGAAGTGACCAATTGTTTTTGTGTACTTTATATGAAGTTGTCGGTGCAAAAAGCACGACTTGAATTAGAGACTTAATAACATTACAGGTACAAAAGATATTTAAAGATCAATTTCTGAACGCCAACGATACAAGTAGACATTTTTTTTAGTTTGCCGCGCTGCATCTAACTTTAAAGCCTTAAAAAAACAAAATCGCCTCATGCAATTGTTAATCGAAAGGTCCTTATCACACATTCACAATTGTGTTTTCAAAATTTAATTTTGTTTGTTAAAAGAGTCGACTTTGTCACTTATTGATTCCAAAGATCATAAAAAAACCTAACATCAGACCCTGGATATCCAGATTATATACTTAGGCCATCAAGGCAAAGATGGAGAGAGGGTTTATATATCGATAGGTTAAAAATACTGTAGTCGGAGGTTTTGACAAAAAAAACTAGGAGATACATCGATTCCAAAGGTTCTAAAAAACTGCAGTGAATACTCCGAGGAATACTCGGACTGATTTATATACCACTCGCCTTCTCCTAAACTCAGGATTCTTAGATGATAGTGTTACGACGTTGTGTCCTGTAGTATTTTAAATTACAATTTTAGTGATCGTCGTTACCAGTTCTTTTATTTGAAGTAGCACAGACAAAGGAAAAAAAACATGATACCAGATAATTAGGTTCCAAGATCAAATTTTTCGTAGCGCATCATCTGAACTAAATAACCTGAACAAACTGTGGCCAAATTGCTACTATTTTAGACTGTATGCGCTTCCAAAAGTGGTTTTATTAAAGTACATCGACATGGAAGTGTCGCTTATTTTGCGTGTAAGTGGAACTAAACCTAAAATTGTATCGTATCTTATGTTTATTATTACTACTTTTATTACATCTGTTAATATACACGTTAAACTCAGCATATTTCCATTTAGTAGACGAAGTCTTAGTTTTACAAAAATTAGTTGTAACTAATTTTTTTATTAATTTGCGAATGTCGAACCCGTAACTATGACGTCACTTAATGGTTAGCTTTGTTCTCGATTAACTGACTATTGTATTCTCTATGAAAATGAAAGTTAAATGACTACGTACAAGATATAAATAATCTGAGAGAAACTTTAGACGTGGTTTGGTTACTGTTATTTTATTACATGGTACAACCGCAAAGTATCGATATTCTAAGGCCTCGGAACGTTAACAACACCCGCCTACACCCGGACACGTTTCGTTTCACGTTTGGTATAGTAAAAGTAAAACCAAACACCTTGAATGAACTTTATAGAAAAGGTGTTTTGTTAAAGTCGCGTTTGTCTAATTTTATGAACCTTGTACACAAATACCATTTGGTTTATAAATAGCCCATATCAATTCCACTATAATTACTCGAATAATTTCAATAAACCATCCGTGAAGGTTATTAAAACTACAATTGTTTTAATAAACCGCTATAATCTACATCGAGTCCTGAAATCCGCCTTCGCCTTTTTTTCTTCATCACCACCGGTTCGCGTTTCATCACTCGGCGATAATTCGAAAAATTCCTAGTAGATTACTCAATCATAAATTACGTCATCGATGGAAATTTACACGGGCTGTCCAATTTCAATACGGCACCGGAGAACGAAAGCAAACTGTGAATGTTCACAGTGAAAAACGATGCATTCATTACCGATATCATTTCACTTTTCCAGCCCACTTCCTGGCAGTTAATCTGCAGATAATTCGAAGCTTGAGGTAGCATGCACTGATTGTAAAAAAAAAGTTAACCAAAAAGCGGTTTAAATTTGCGTATACTTACTTTATGTCAACTTTAGTTTAATGTTCTTTTACTGTTGCAGTAATTTATTTTGTCCTCAATTTCGTGTCATATTTTGCGTCCCAGTGCAGCAACGTTCTGTGGGTGTAAGAATTAAGTGTGTCAAAATGAATAAATTAAACCGAAGATGTACAATGTTTCCAAAACTATTTTTCAATGTGTTATTTTCACATGGCAAACGCGATCATTCTGGGGATCGAAAGTTTTTTTGAAAAAAAATGTATGGCCAACTCAGGGGCCAACTATATATCTCCAAAAATCATTTTTTTCATTTTTTTGTTTAGTGCTTATAGTTCTATTATTATTGACTTTAGAAATGCGTGTAAAGGAAAAGTTGTAGATAATTATGAGATCAATAATACAGTTTAATCATATTAAAAAAGGGCTTGGGCTTTTTTAAAGACCACCCACGGCATCCATCAGAAAAAAAACAACTTTTGTTTGATAACTCAAAAATTAGACCTGGAATACAAAAATTAATTAAACTGTATTATTGAGCCCAATTATCTACAACTATTCCTTTACACATTTTTTCTTAAGTAAATAGTAACAGAACTATGGGTGCTAAACAAAAAAAAAAGAAAATATTTTTTTTAGATATGCATGCATTGTTTCCGAAAAACGAAAAGCTCATTAAATTACAAATTACAATTCTTTCCCCGTTAAAATCGTCTCCATATCTCTGCTAGGTACCAAGATCTCCATACTAAATAAAACATCGGGAAAAACTCACTCTGTATGTTATTACCCGTACAGGGGCTGAAGAGAAAAACCCTACCGTAAAGGGCACTGCGTGTCGTAGAAGGCGACTAAACAAAGTCCAGTCAGTCACACCGCAGCTCTGAAGTGGTGGAGGGTGACGGGTGTGGTTTGACAAGATTGTATCGATTGTGATTTTTTCCCGATTGTACGATGATTTTTAGACGATTTGGTCTTACACATAGTACCAGAGTGCGAACCCAAGGAGTACTCTGAAGCTCTAAAATAATTTACTTCAAACCAAATTAGTTCCAGATCGAAACCGGGCTTTTCATGCAGGTGAAATGATTAGAAATTGGTGGAATGTGGTAATTTGTCGCATTTTTGGGCCCGTAAAGTTGAGCCGTTTCCGAGATATTCACATCTAGAAATTTTTTCACAAAAATTTGAGGTTATGTGATAAAGTGTTATTCATTTTTTATTCCCTACAGTTTTGCCACAAATTGCAAAATACTATTTTTCTTGATGTATAGCCCCATATTGTAATTCTTTGGATAATATAACGAAAGAAGTGGTCAAATCGAGGGTCAAATAATTGTTTTATTTTTTCTTAGGGTTACCGATTTTGAAATATTTATTTCTTCATCTTCAGATCTATGCGTCAGTTTTGAAATACAAGTTAAAAATTGCAATGTAAGGTACGGCAAATTGGCTCGGCATGTTAGATAAGTGTGATTAGTGATTACTATTGATGAGGTTATGACAGAAATGTCCATATGATGCTAGATGTAAAATCTACAGGCTATTACTTTCTTATTTCTTATGGACGCCACATTGGTTATTTACGGAATGAGATAGACAAAAAAAGAAATTCCTTTAAATGCAACGCCGTCATAGTCATGTTGATTCGGCAAGATCTAGTTAGTCGTGGGTGTTTGGATGGATGACAAATGAATGTAAAACACGAGGTAAAACATTTGATTTTGAAATTTTTCTTGTAAATTTATGTAAAAATTACAGTCATTATTTTTCTTTTTTAGTCCTCTATCTCATTTCGTAAAAATCCAATATAGCGCACATTAGAAATAAAAAAGTATTAGTCGACATAGCTTCTACATCTAGCGTGCTATAAAAATTGCTGAAAACAGATTCAGATTCTCAGAAAAAAGTGCCTATAGAAGGTGCTAATGGGAGCCGCCCATTTAACTTTTTCGGTGGTATCAGTTATTTTCAAAGATTTTTCAAAAATTTCAAAAGCGTTTTTTTAGCCACAAAACGGGGAATCTTTGCTCCCATTTAACCTACACTGTATCTTTCACCGTTACGGAGATCCCAATGGTGAGCCAATAATTTAAACCACCCTGTACAGATATCGCATTTTCGACACTTTTGTACGGTATATCCGTAATTGTTGGTGATATCAAAAAGGTAATATAGGCGTCATGTGCTCTTTTCTGGTCAAATTTAAAATGGTAAAATGGAAATTTGAACATATTCGTTCGCCTTAAGAAATACGGGGAAAAATACAGAAAAATGTTCCATAAACATTTGTTTATGATAAGTGAATAATCTTCAGAATAAAAATTAAGAAAACTGAACAACCTCCAGGTCAGTATAACACGCTCGGGGATGGCGCCCAGATGTCGCCAATCACACATCTTGTAGCCCCGTCTCTAAAGTTGTTAATTACATCGATAGGTACGTGTACACTCCTCGTCCTTCTACAAGAGTTCATCTACGGGCCCGCATTTACTGCCAGCCAACCAGCCAGCCGAAGTGTGCTTAATAGGTACCTTTTTACAAATAAATTTGCAAAAATGCGCTAAAAACAGGTATTGAGCTATTGACAACGTAATGAACCATTTAATTAAATACCAGCCTTTTACGTGGGAATAACCGCAGGACTTAATACAATGTGGAGTTAATCGGATCAACAATTGAAATCCGACAGATTAGGTTTTCTTTGCAATCGCCGCAATCAATAGCATCCAATCGGGCAATAAAACCTCTCTGGTTACACAATTGAAAACATTCAAACGATTAGTTTACGTTTGAAGTTCGCGTATGACAATTAAAACCACAAAACTAACGGAGTATTACGTAAACGAGTTCATAATGCGTGGTAGGTCTTACAAGACAAACCAGATTAAGGTTGGAGTTCAGAATAGAAAGGCAGACCCTCGAGTGGATACTTATAATATTAGCAAAGTTATAATTAACATTAATATAACAGTAATTGGATGTTCTGGTTTACATTGTGTAAAACTGGACCTGTGAATATGTGAAATTAGAGTAGACCTTGTATATACAAAACAAGTCATCTTAGCGGTACACTTTGTTTTGTATTTCAAGAAAATCTCCTACCGAAACATAGATCACATTAGGAATGAACGAGAGTAATTTAAATATTGCCCGGTTACTTACAGTAAATAGTTAAACAGTTCGGGATTCCTGCTAAAGTAACTTGTCGTGCATTTACCTCATATGTGTTTCCGGCTTATACAAAACTTACTTAATTTTGAAAGGAGCTATACCTATGCAAAAGCTGTGCGATAAACTTTTTGATGTGCAATCATAGCATATAAATTAAAAAATTGGGCTTCGTCCGGGAATCGAACCTGGGCCGCATATTTTCTACAAATCATATTGTAATAACATTTGGCATCATGGTTGCCCATAAAAGAAATGTACTGTAAAGTCAATGTGAAACGGGCTATAGTTACTTTATACAGAAATGTCAAATAATTTGCTTTTGATGGCGCCATCTTGAATTTATGCTAACATTTTTCCATATGTAGTTTTCAAAACAAATGAAATAATTAAATGAAGAGAGAATCACATTTATGAGTTTATGACTCGGTTTATGACGTCAGTTTCAGCACCAGTGAAACAAAGTTTACTCACATAATGATTTCCTCTACATCGATAACACCTATTGGATAAACTATAAACATTTTAATATAGGTAAACAGTATTCGTGTTATGCATTTTCTATGCCCATAACATTCTCGCCAGGAGAGATAATAATATATGAACCTAGCTATCAGAAAAATTTACCATGGAGTCACATGAGAAACAGTACATCAAATAAGGACAGCGAACACTCGAAGTGCATTATTGAAGGAAACGACATACATAATTGAATGAGATAATGTGGTATAAAAAAATAAACGAATAACCAATACATTTTGCTAATGAATTTGAGCTTTTATTTTTGTTTTGAAAGGTTTGCACTTTCAAAATAAATGACAGCCGTCGGAATTTCGGAGCATATTTTCTAATTAGTGTTATTATTATAGGGAATAATTTGACTATTATCCTATTAAACCATAAGATTGTAAACCATGACATATCGCTTACACAGAACTGGTTACTGCTTTATGCAACTAAAGCAATAACAGAGAAAAAACGTGTACCTATATGCCTTAATCTGGTTCTAACTAAAGAAATAGATATTTTGGCTGCAGAAGGAAGCGGACGAGACAGTGATAGAATCGTTGAGGCAAACATGGGCAATATCTCGGGCTATATTGTTAGACACTGTTATTGACGTTCGCTGCGATGTAATATCCTGGATAATATCTTTTCATTTATTATTGATTAATTGACTTGAAGACATAATTATCTGCACGAAACTTACGCGTGCCCTAAATGTCGCGAAATAAATGCATCCTCCAAGTACCTAGTCTTAATTCTAAAATTCACGATCCGATGGTATAATAAATTTTTTGAAATATACGTTTTATCGGCATCTTAGGTGCGGCGCAAGTATAAGACACTAATGCATTTTTGAGACAATTTTTTCTTGTTACTATAATTTCAATTTGTAAAACAAAAGTAGGTGTATGGTATCAAAAATCATTTTCATTTCAATAAAATCTTACTTTTTAACGATTTTTTTTACTAATAAAAATCTCTATAAAAACAATTCTATAATTAAATATATACATGTACAAGCTCCTCTGTAAATCCTAGATCGTGCGCGAATATCAATTGTTATGGTATAAAAAATGCATTTTACAATTTTATGAATGAATTTATGAATGAAATACAAGATTGGAACAAACATTTCCATGATGTGTATCAACAAATATAACTATTACGATCAATAAAACTTTTAAAAGAAAAGTTATTTTTAATACAGGGCGTTCAACCACGAGCCCAGTCGATTAGTTAAATGATAATCAACGTCTCCTATGGAAACAGTAACTTGATTGTTAACGAGCTCCTAGCGAGTTTATAATTTTGCGGTGTCTGTCCGTTAGCACGATACCTTGAAAACGAATGAACCGATTACGATGAAATTTTTTTATGTAACATGTTATACCCCTAACTTTAACGATTTCGCTGTTATAACCTTTTTTCGTCCAAATTTGACAGTTTTTTGAATTTTTTTTGAGAGAAACTAAATCGCGCAGGCGGTTAATTTTTGGACTGAGGCACAGGTTAAGACCTCTTCCACAATCACATAACTTTTTTAGGTACTTTATCAAAAAAATAAAATTTTTGATTGACTTTCGCTAAATGTCATATTCTCATATTTTTTAAAATTTCAAATGGCACCCCCCTAAACAAATTCTTCTCTGGGTAGCCAAAACTACAAATTTTCCAATGATATAAACAAAACCACACATTCCATAAGAAAATTAAGAGAAAAACCAAGTCGAAATACCAATTAGTAAAAAAACGTTCTTTTCCGAACCCAAGTGTGCCATGATAAAACAAAAGATGTTCAATTCTCACAATTAACAGTACAGTGTCGGCAGTGTATGACGAGGTGTATGATTGTTTTTTAATCAGCGTTGCGAAAATGTTCCAAACACAAGCAGAACTGGTTGATGTGGTAGTGATGTTTATTCTTGGAGACTGTTACCGGAATTGTTTGTTGACGTCACAAGAGTACGCGGAGAGCGAGGCTGGGAGATATCTTCGCAGAAACACATCCAGATCCACACGCGTTTCAAACGGTGTTGGATAAATTTACAACTACTGGAAGTACTAATTTTACGCACACTAATATGGCATTTGTCAACAGCTTTCCCGAGAACTTGCAATTCATGATCTTCCGCCAAAACTGTAGCTGTAAATCTATCCAACACTTTTTGAAACAGGCGTGGATCTGAATGTGTGCAGCAAGCTGCCAGGATATCTCCCGCGTATACTCGTGGCGCCAGAAAACAATTCCGGCAACGGTCTCTAAGAATAAACTCTATGTCAATAATTCCTGCTTTGAGTTTGGAACATTTTTGCAACGTTGAATAAAAAACAATCATACACTGCCGACACTGTACCTACTGTTAATTGTGAAAAATGAACATCTTTTGTTTTATCATGGCACACTTGGATTCGGCAAAGAACGCTTTTTTTACAAATTGGCGTTTCGACTTGGTTTTTCTCAAGTTCAAGTTCTCAAGTTTCATACGCCACTGGAATACAGCACGCCCCTGGTGATAAAAAATATTTTAGAAACATGCCGGCGGTAATTGTGTGCAATTTAGCTCTAAAATTTTTTTCATTATCTTTTATGGTAAAGGAATTATGATCCGAGGGATCTTAGGTGCTACACCCTTTACATGGCTTACCTAGTGCATAATAATTAATGAATATAAAGATCAAATAGTCGTTTTGGATTATGAGGTTGATGTCGATGGAAAAATAAACCCATAAAGAGCGTCGAAAAAAGCGGCAGAGCCCCTCGGTGTTACCCCACCCCACGGAGTTATTAGATTTGACCCATTTTCAATTGACTTGTTACATGTGGTATACAGGGTGGTGACTTGCGTAACCGAGTGCGTAACGCATCATAGAGATTTCAACTCGGATTTCAATGTAAAATTCATAACATGCGATTATTGGCTCTCCTAATTATTTTAGCGCACAAATGTATTAAGGTTTTTTGTAGAAAAAAATTTTTTATGTCAATCAACCGTATTAGTTTTCAATTTTTTGCATAATAGAGACGGAAAATTGGAAAAATAAAACCCCCATCTTTTTCAATAATCTGTGATGCCATGGAATTATAATACAAAAACTATACGCCAATATCCGTCATGCCATGGAATGTCTACTATAAAACAAATCAAATTCTATCAAAAAGTATTATATTAGGAACAGCGAATTCAACATAAAGAAATACCAAAATACTAAGAACGGTTTCCCAATATAACAATTTACAATAAATGTTCGAATAAGTCACCATCGAGGTCACCATTAACTGCAAGACAGTAACCAAGCCGATCATAAAATCCATTTCGCACTGCTGTAAATTGATAACTGGATATTTTTTGTTTTAGAAAATTCCATGGTATCGCAGATTATTGAAAAAGATGCGGGTTTTAGTTTTCCAATTTTCCGTCTTTAAATGAAAACAATTTAAAACTAATACGGTTGATTGGCGTAAAAAAATTTTTTCTACAAGAAACTTTAATACATTTTTGCTCTAAAATAATTTGGGGAGCCAATAATCGCATGTTATGAATTTTACATTGAAATCCCTACGATGCGTTACGCAAGTCACCACCCTGTATATGTTAACTGTGCAAAGTTTGAACCGAATAGGTTCAAGCGTTTGCCAGAGGCAAAGAGGCTTGACCCTACGGGGTCATTGGATTTGTCCTCGGATTTGTCCAAGCGTTTGACAGTTATCGTGTTCACGGACAGACGGACACCATCGACTCCCCTAAAAAGCTTGCATCGCTTTGCTCTGCCGATTAATAACTGAAGTGAAGTACAAAATTTACTGATTAGCATATCAAAAATTTATTCATCTCCGAAAATGACCCCGAATGTTGTAAACAAGATATATTAATGGTTGTAAATATATATTAAAAACAATTAATTACGCCAAAGCGTCAGCTGATTTGCGTTGATCGAAAGGTCTGGTCGCTCATTGGCTCATTTAAATTTATTCCGTATAGCCCAGTCAAATGGTGATTTTTCCAAAACAATAGTACATTGATCTACAAGTTTAGAAAAGTGTTAGTTTTCTAGTGAGTGTAAATGTTTGAATTCACGAGTGAGCGCAGCTCACGAGTGGATCAAATTTGCACGAGCATAGAAATCCACTTTTCTTACGTGTAGATCATGCTATTTTTTCGTGTAGTTTACAAAAATAACTCTAATTGTAACGTTTTGTTTTGATGTCGAAGAATAATTTATTATAATATCAAAGTAGGTATGTTGAGCATTTGTTGATATGGTAACAAAACATACGAACAAGTAAATAATTTGTGAATAACGCTCATGTAAAATGAGTCAATCAAACGGGAATAATGAAGAAATGTTACAATTGGTATTAGAAGCAGAGTCAAGTTTATTACCTAAAAAGTCCAAAGTAAGTACGAGAAATGAGTTCTGAGACTGGAGAAATATAAAAAATGTGCGAGGAGCAAATGAAGATATTCTAATTGCGTACTTTGTTGGAAAGGTTTGTATTACTCGTATTTATAAAATTTATTAGCACTGATTTTTAAATATTCTTAGGCAAAAAAACTTAAAGCTGCTACACTATGGTCACAATACTCGATGCTGAGAAGTACTCTACAAATATAGGAAAAAGTGGGATATTTCTGTTTATTACTTGCTTACCTGAAACGTCAAAATGACGGTTATGTGGCAAAAAATCGAGAGTTTTATCGATGGATAACGTAAAGGAGTTTTCAGAAAAGTCTCCTGATGACAAGTTTCTGTTTATAAAGGTCGTGTTGGTAATTGCCCTGCACGGACCCTGTCGGGCGGAAGAATTACAGTTACTAAACGTGGATGAAGATTGGGGAAATATTTTGGTCATAACATTAAACGACACAAAATCAAAGAAAAAACGAGCCTTCACAGTTACATCGGAGGATGAATTTATATTTTATAAACGTTGCGGTCGCTTTCCTCATCTTCTGGTGTAATATTTAATAACTTAATAAATTGTTCATTTATGATTTACAATAATAAACAAAATGAATGAAAAAAAGTGTTGCTAACTGAAATCGTGAAGAAAAGCGTTGCTAACAAGAAAAGTCTCACTTTTCTTCACGATTTTTGATTTAACAATACGCCACTTTTCTATTAACTACACGAATAAAGTTTTTTTCTCAACGGTTTTATATGTTTTCGAGAGTGCTGAATCTAAATTTATGGTGTGCTGCCTTATAGGAGATCGGCTTCATAGCCAAAAACGCAAAAAATCGGAATTTTTCAGCACTTTTTTTAGTTGTTTGCTTATATCTTAAAAACTACACGTTTTTTGAAGATGTGCGTTCTACACAAAATTAAAGCAAACAAAATTTCCTACAAAATGCACTAGTGCACTTTGATTTTGTGTTAAGCGGTCTTCGCCCTAGAGCTCAGTGAAACGAAATGATTGTGCACAGGATCATCATTCCTTTGAGTGACCTGACGTCATAGTTATAGCCACAGTTAATTTGTACGTTTCCGTTTTGTTTTGCGTCGTCCACTAGAAGGCCCAGGTAAAGGGTCTTGGGCAATCGAAAGTCCATCAAAGAGTCAGGAGCTGTGGAAGGTCTAGGCTGAATACTAATTTGTGACTGTTCAATGTTACTATGAAAAGTGTAACACTAGAAAAAACTAAGTAAAAATGCATAATAATGATGCAAAATCTTATATAAATTGATACCTTCTGTCTCTTCAGCCGCTTCAGGCGGTAAGACTGGAATTGGCTTATCCAGATCGCCTTCGCATTCTGCATCGTATCTATCGTCGATGTTGGAGCACGACCCTTCACACTGCTGGCACAGTTTTGTGCAAAAATTAAGTTTTTTGTTGATTACTTGTTTATTCCTCGACTTGAAAGAGGTGGTAGGTACTGGGCGCTTTTGTGAAAATTCAAAAAATCGTGGCTTTTTAGCGAACTCTAGCGCGGGTACCGCTTATCGCAAAATAAAAGCTAAATAATGTATTTTGTAGAAAATTTTATTTACCTTAATTTTGTATAGGGCGCCCATCTTCAAAAAAACGTACGTTTTTGAGATATAAGCAAAAAACTGAAAAAAGCTCGGAAAAAAGTATTGAAAAATTCCAATTTTTTGCGTATTTTGGTATGAAGCCGACTTCCTACAAGGCAGTAAACAATAAATTCGGATGCAGCACATTCGATAACATATAAAACCGTTGATAAAAAAACTTCCGCAATTTTGTTCCGAAAGCGGCAGTTTTAAACACGCATTTACTGGACTAGTAGTGCGACCTGCGACCTCAAACCGAGGCGGCGCGCGGCGGCGGCCGGCGTGTGCATCGGCTGACGTTTTGGCGCTCGTTTTGGCGTAAAAATGTCCGATTTAATTTAAAAAATTTGGATTGTAGGCCGTAGGTTCCCACATCAAACTAGAAGACAATTAATTGCTCTACAAAATGCGAGACAAAATAGTCTTTTTTTCGTAGTGTGTCATTTTCGGAGATTCATTTTTTGATATGCTAAGGGCAGAATTTCTTGAACTAAGTTATTTTTCATTGACAGAAATTTTATTTGAAGGTTTCTATGCGGAAACGAGATAGATTGACTGGACTAAAACATATTTAGTTGATATTTTTCGAGATATTTTTTTACTTCTAGTTTCTAGGTTTGTACCTACTTCCGGTAAATGTGGTTTTTCTTAGATTTCAAATAGAATAGTCCTACATTAAAAACTTAAAATTTCATTTTTCAGATTTTTCTCCGAAACTTCTAAATGTAACATACACCCTTCATGTCCACTTGGTTTGTTTCAACCTCGGTTTCAACTATGAAATGTTGGTACAGAACGAGAAGGTTCGCTCAGGTGAACCTACAACCTTTAGGGCCGGCTTTTTTTTCATTACTGTGAACTGCCCGAGAGTTAGCATCCATAGAAACAAATGCATTCGCGCCGTATTGGAATAGGAGCTTATCTATCGAATAAGTAAGTATAACTGGCACATGAAAAGCCGGTTCTTGGTCCGTTTTTGGTACCTACAGATAGTTATCGGCTTATCGCTATCGAAATTTTTAGCCTATCTCTCGGCATATCTATTGTAGATATTTTTATCGACAAAGCTCATCTCAAGTACTTCAAAACGGGCCGAAAATTCCCAAATTCCGCGAACAATTACATGCAAAAACCGCGGTCGGGTCGCTGGGCCTTTTACCGTAACTGCTTTATTACCTAATTGGTGCCCAATTATACACACACTTAAATTACATTATTCGCAAATGACCGGCCATTGTAAAATTAACAGAAACGGTATTTGTTCAAGGTGCACATTGCGGTGTTCACAATTTTGCTATTCACATCGGTAAACAACATTTTAGTAAACCGTTAGGATTTTAGTTAGTAGGTGACTCGAGCCTTACCTTTGATATATTCGGCATGTGGAATTGTTCACTCGCTTATCGCTGGCGTGTCGTCTGCGATCTTCGAAAAGGTCCTTAACGGCGGTCACGCCGAGTACGAACAGTACTGGAATCATGGCAATTTCTTTGCCAAAAGCGTTAATCGCGGGAAACCAATTGAGCAATACGATAAATATAAAATACAAATTAGCGACCCTATGAAATTGTTCTAGTAAATTCCTAGGTAAAAAGGATAGTAACGTATATTTAGTAGTCCGAACTTTGTTATTGGGTCTATTGCCATTTGGATGTTCCTTTCTAGGCGTCTTAGGAGGAACCGTATGGTTAGGCACTACTATACGATAACGTTCTTCTTGTTCACTACGCGGAGATCGTCTCAATAAAGTACACACGAGCCTCTGCCACAAAGGTGGAGGAAGCGAACGTCTTAAGGTGTAAATCGAATCCGAACGAGATGCCTGTCTAGAATGCCCTTTTGAAGACGACTTCACACCGCTGCTCGCCAAGTTTTCGCCCTCTTTGTGTCCCGGAGGCAGTATGAAATCAGTTTTCGATCCTACTCTACTATGTCCAGGTCGTAACCCTGCGGAGGAATCTGTTATTTGACCTTGCGAAAACGCTCTTTGATGTCCTCGTGCCATTTTAAGAGCCGAAGGTCGACCCGCAGCACCTGCGGTTACGTTACCTCCGAGGGTTGTACTTCCGCCGTGACTGGCGCTTCTCCCGTGTCCTCGCACTTCTGGAGATTTTGTCTCTGGAAAGGTGTACGTGGCACATTGAGCACCACGTACAGAGAGCAAATCTGTTGTTGTCTCCGCAGCCCTGACATTTTCGCCTCCGCTTAACGTATTGGACATTCTTAAACATCTGGTACTTTCCACAATTCGCTTATCAATCTCTTCTGAATGCGAACTAAGCAATTATTTATTTATCGAATGCACATAAAAGTCGGAACACTAATCACTAGCCTTTACTAATAAAATGTATGTTTTTTAAGTTCATAATGAATTAAAAAGTGTCGCAGATATTGTTAAAAGTTTTATTGACGTACTAATAAACTACTTAACCTCACGTACGATAAAAACCAACACAACTTCCACTCACGAAAGCACAACATTAACTAAACACACGCGATACAAACCAGTAAACCTATCTAATCGCCATCTGTCAACTTGACAGCAACCTTTGCCTAGCAACCAACATAAAAGCTTGAAAAACACGGCGGAACGCTCGGTAACTGTTTTTTTTACAGAGACGTATTCAGGTATATTGGTTCGGCGACGAAAGCTTGATTAAAAATCACTATTGGATAATACAAAAAAATGTAAATGTCTATATGGACTATGTATGTTCGTACGAGTGTGTGGCACGTTTGTTATTATTTTTGATGGTAGAGCCGAGGATGGAAACGCATCGGATGTAACTATGTAAGTAACATTTGGTGGCGTTTAAAGTAGTCAGTGCATCAGTATGTTGAGAAAGATAGCCGTGTATGTACACATTATTTTATTAGTATTAATTTGTAGTATATAATAATAAAAAGATGGATGGAGTAACTTATCACTTAGGTATTCAGCTTTCAGCGTTGATGTTGACTCTTGACTCTTCCTTTAAATACAATTGAATTTGCTTATATAAGTAGTAAACGAAAGGTTTCTAGAAAAATCACATTCTCGAAAGTCGAACAGTCCAAAAGACGTATCATATTTCAAGGAAAGAATGCGCCACATCCACTTTCATCCCTTATCGCCGGTGACTAATCTTTTATCGACTTCATGGCAGCTCTACAGAGGTTCTCCTGTGCACAGGTCGTGACGACTAACATCTCTGCCTGAAACACCCTCTTGTTCTAGGACCTCAACAGGCTTACGCCCAATTACAGAGTGACCCGCATAATGCTTTTTAGAGGTGCCCCTGCAGAAGGTCTTAAGTTGTTCTATACTACTTAGGAAAACTGCAGGAAAACCTAATTCGGAGTAGCCGGCAGAATGCTCGAAACTGATCTAAGGAAATTCCCATCTCGCCACAGATGAAAAATTCACCTCAAACCAGGTTCGAACACCCGACCTCCGGATTTATAGCCCAATGCTCTACCACTGAGCTACAGTGACGGATCTAGAAGTTTTCAGCACGGGGGCAAATTTGGTATTTTGCCGTTGCCGCCCTTCTTCACACACAGCTAACACATGAAAATGATCAGGGCAACATAAAAAAATTTTGGCTTTACAGGAACGTTGTATCGTTGTTGAGCCTTCACTCAACGGTGATACAGGCAACAGACTTGTCTTTTTTGTTTTTTTTTGCCATTTGGTTAGTTACCTTCATTACGTACAGCGCTGTGATCTCAAAGTCTATAATTTTGGAGAGTACCTATCCCGCATAGCTTATTCCAGGTTTGGTTCTCGGGATTTCGCGGACGCCATATTAAAATTACACGAACCATGCCGACTTTTGCCGCCCCTATTGAGTGCCGCCCGGGGCACTGGCCCCCTTTTGCCCCCCCCCCTATCCGGCACTGCAAAGCTATAAGCCGGTTAATGCTATGCTGACCAAGGAAGAAGCAGATGTCATCTCTCGCGACCGATCACCATATAAATACACATGCTTGTTCTCCCTACTGGTAGGGTTGATGAACGATTGATCTGAGTTCAACCCTAGGTTCAGCCATTGCTCCATGTGCGCGGTAGAATGGCTTTATAACTTTTTGGTCTTAGTGAGACAGCCCGGAGGGACTCCCTGATATCCATCCTTGCCCAAGGCAAGGTTCCTTTCACTCACCCAATGCGTTTAACCGCATAGAAGCTCTCCGAGCCTCCGCCTCCACAGCTGAGCCCAAATCCGCTCACCTTCTATTCGTGAATGGCCATTGCTTTTCAGCTATCACAAGATCCACAGTATAGGGGAAAGTTTCCTGAAAACAACACTCCACTCTGCGGCAGGGGTTGGACCTCATATCAAGTATAAGTCCGGTAGAATTATTTTTTACATGTTCCTGTATCGATTCTGGTTTTGCGCTTCAGTAATTTTAGGTTCCGGTATCGGTTGTTTTTCGATTCGAAGAATTCCAATATAAATCAATAAAAAATGTATTGTACACAAGATTCAATTACATGTACATTATTGTTTTTCTATAAATATTTTTTTGTTGAATTGAAACGTCATTTTAGCTTGCGCGTTTGCTTCACCTCTGTAAGCTGCCTGATATTTTGTACTTTCCTTTCCAATAGCAGTAGTTTCACAAGAACACAATAATGATACGTAAAGTTTAGAATACGGCCCTGGCGATCTGGAGTTAGGGTAATTTGGCTTTCGGTGGGTGGGTAGAACATGTAATGTTGGCAATTCCGTTCATTGAATTGACGTCGGCTGATTTGCGCACCGTAATCCGAACAATCAACTGTGTAGAAGCGATTAATTGTTCGTTAATTGTGAGTTCTATTAAATAATCTTTAAAATGGATGAAGAATACGATGCGATCGTTCTGGGTACCGGCCTAAAAGAATGTATTTTAAGTGGAATGTTATCGGTATCGGGCAAGAAAGTACTACATGTCGATCGAAACAAGTACTACGGCGGGGAGTCGGCCTCGATTTGCCCCCTTGACGAACTTTTTTCAAAATTTGGTGCACCTCCACCGGACGAGTCGTATGGACGCGGCCGCGATTGGAACGTAGATTTAATTCCAAAATTCCTTATGGCAAATGGCCAATTAGTTAAATTACTCATACATACCGGTGTTACACGTTATTTGGAGTTCAAATCTGTTGAGGGCAGTTATGTGTACAAAGGGGGTAAAATATCCAAGGTAAGCACAAAATAGTTTATCTGGTTTATCTAATACCCTTTGACAGATGGGTTCAAGTTTTAATGAAATGTAAATTTTGCTAAGTTAATTACCTACATCAGTTTTTTTTGCTTTTACCGTTAAAAGCATATTTAAGGTAACTCATGCAGAACTTGTGGCTTGCAAAAAGTTTGCAATCCTGTTTTTTCTAATTCCTTCTGTTACAAATTGTGAATGACTGTTCCAAACGTGCGACATCTACTGCTGTTAACTTGTAACCGCATTTATTTTATAGGTGCCGGTCGATCAGAAAGAAGCTTTGGCCTCCGATTTAATGGGCATGTTCGAGAAGCGAAGATTTCGCAATTTCCTAGTTTACGTTCAAGATTACGCCGAGCAAGATCCTCGGTCGTGGAAAGAGTTCGACGCGCAAAACCAAACTATGCAAGAACTGTATGAAAAATTCGGTTTAGATAAAAATACGCAAGACTTTACCGGGCACGCTTTAGCTTTGTATAGGGATGATGATTATTTGCAGACTGCTGCGATTACTACCATAAGGCGTATTAAGTTGTACTCTGATTCTTTGGCACGCTATGGAAAATCTCCTTATTTATATCCGATGTATGGCTTGGGAGAACTTCCACAAGGTGGGTACATGTAGATGTTTGTCATTCATACTTATTCTTGTTTAAACAACATTGTTTACAATATTTCTGACTTGCAATAAGTGCATAATATTGAATTTGAGAAAAGTACTTAACTGTTCAATGCTTGTGTTAATATAATTTTTCTCACCTACTTGACCACAATCTCATTAAAATCTACCTACGAGATAGGTGGGCAGCAAATTGCTTCGGTCTCAAAGCAAATATCTACTGAAAATTGTCGCCAGACAAATTTCAAAAAAGCCAGCTGGAAAGTGGTTGTTAAAGTTCTGTGCTCTATCTAATTTTGGTGAAATTTGCAATTTCTCTAACGTAACCTTTCAGGCTCTAGCATTGTAAATTTAGTCTGGCACCTTTAGGTAGGTACCGAATCTCCATGTTTAGAAATGAATGGATGGAGATGAATTTGGACACAAAAACAGGAGGCATAGATAATTAACACTTTCCTGATTAGAATGTGGTTTTTGTAGAACTTGAGATATCCAATTTACCACTACATTTGATAAATCATAACAACTTTTGGTTTACTTGAAAATTCGTTTATTTTAGTATAAATAGATTTCATTTGCTATTTCATCCAAATCGCATTTGGCAAAAATTCGACGTCAGAGTTGGCCATGACAAGCGCTCATTCTAATATTTTTAATCATTGATTAACCTCAATTATCACATGTAACAAACCGAGCAATTAAGATTTCTAGCTGCTGATGGTTTTGTAAGGTTTTTTTATGCCAGAAAAAGGAAGTGTGACTGTTTTACCTCTCTGTTGTTTATAGTTGAGGCCACACACCGAAAAATGGAATTTGTAAGCAAGGTATTAGTGCCAGAAGTGTTTATTGGATCCGAGATATTTGATAACCGAATCAAAAAAGTAGTTTGGATTCTGTGACCCGTGTTCAGCCGAAAGGATGGTTAGCTTTCTCGTGAGCTGTTTCAACGAGAGGCTGTCACTTCCCATGTTTTAAATGTTCTTTACTACGGATTGTGGGTTCCAAGTGTAATGATATCTTCAAAAAAATATCTCTGTGAATAAGAAAGTTTGCATTGCGCATGTGCACGCCGGGTGTTTACAATATGCGATATGTTTGCCTTTACTTGAAGCATTTTTCTTGGCACAGGTGCCACAGCTATCAGTTACCGAATTCAAAAAGAAAGAATGAAATGTATTGAATACTGTAGTAGTTCAAGCTTCGGACAGAGAGAGAAAGTGGCCGTAATAGCGCACCCAACTTCGTTGGAAAATTTGTTAAAAATACCATACTGTAAAGAAATTATTGTCATTAAACCTATGTGCTACAATACAATTACTATTTTTTATGTTAAAAATTGTTGAAACTTTTTCTAACGCTGATTACGATTATTAAGTGTCAGCAGAAAAAACTCTTTGAATTTTTTTAATCACTTGAATGTTGTTTTAATATATCCCTGTGTAGTAAACTTTATCAATTTCCGAAACTAAATCGCACCGGCGCAGAAGTTTTGAATTGAGGCACAGACTGACCTCTTCCACTTTTTTTTAGGCACTAGCGAAAGAAGAAAATTTTTTATTAACGTTCGTCTAACGTCATATTTTTTGAAAATCTCAAATGGCACAAATTATAATTCTGGATAGCCGATACTACAAAATTTGAGATGATTCTGTCTCTGATTCAACATTCCTTCTCACCGTACAAAATTACTGGGACTGGGATGCTGCTAGTTGTGGAGGGAATACTGATCTTATTGCTTCCTAGAACTTACTGGCCTGGTACTTCAATGGTTCTAAAATAACGATTTCCACTGACACACGTGGATGGATTTTGTCGCCAATTTTCATCATTTTTATTTCGCCTTGGACCATCATATTAACCATGAGGCGCAGATTGTCCAAAAATTCTCACCACAATATAATACGTCTCCAAGCAGGGTTGCAAAAAATTTGACCGGATTTTTCCACATGAAAATAATGGATCCAGATTTAGTTCCCCAAAATTACAAAGGCGAGTAACTAGCGCATTTTCCATGCATTGATCAGTACTTCCCAAAAGGCCATAGCGCTATGTTTTTCTTTACTAGAAGCATCTATGGTTAAAATTTCAAAAAATATCTTAATAAATAGCAAAGTTAGCATTGGGTAGTCTGCACAGGCGCACACCTGATGTGGACTATATAAATGCGGTATGTTTACCTTTACTAAAAACATTCAAAATTTCAAAGAAATAAGTATTTTCATAAATACGAAACTTTGCATTGCGCATGCGCACATCTGATATTTACTATATGAGATGGTTGCCTTTACTAGAAACATCTGTGGTTAAAATTTTTTATAATCTTGAGTCCCATTTTTGAAGCACTGCAAAGTAGTGCGGCGGAGTAGCCACAGCGCCGCTCCGTGTGAAGGCGTCCATCTAAAATAATGTTTCGCTACCAGCGGCGCCACTCTGCACCGCTTCAAAAACGCCTCGTAAGAAGGAGCTCTTAATAAATAAGAAATTTGGCAAAAATACCTGCAATCATTTCATTTGATGGCAAATAAATTAACAAATTTATTCAACACTGCTTCACGAATGAAATGAATGTAGTTCTTTTTCACATTACCTGACAATTTAATAGCATTTAATAATAATAATAATAATAATAATATTTATTATCCAAACAAGTAAATATATACTCAATAACAGAGGGTTTCAATCAACAACTTTTTAAATAAATACATTGTTTTGTCACTTCAGCCAAGGCCATATATTCAGATTGTGTGCTCGATAAAGCTTCGAAATATCATTTATCATCCCACAATTTATAACAGGGCGAACTATTTATTACTTCCGCGTTGAAATTGGAACTGCCCTGAAACGAAATTCGATTTGCTTATATACCAAACTTGAGTGTTCTCGAGTGCTTCCCCTATTATGGAACAAAACATGTCATATTTCCCGTTCTTTATCACCGATGACTAATCTTTCATGGCGTGACGTCAGGATCTCTGGAATATTCACTACAATTTCCAATTACATATAAATATTAATCTGCTTCCATGACAGACCTGCATACAGTTGAATACTGTCTAATTCAAATTGTTCAACTTCGGTTCAGTTGATAGAAACTTGATTGAATAGTCTTTGAGCCTTCTGAAAATGAGGTATTCTCAAATATGTATGACCATTCACTTCAATTTGAGTTTTACATTGACAAATCACAAATTGAATTGATTGAAAATTTCATTTAAATCGACTAATCGAGAAAAACATCTTAAATATATCACAACAATGTAAATTGATATGTATTTAATACATAGTTTTCTTTAAGGTTTTGCTCGTCTCTCTGCTATTTATGGTGGCACCTATATGTTAGATAAACCAATTGACGAAATAGTACTTGGAGAAGGCGGACGGGTAGTAGGTGTTCGTTCTGGAAACGAAGTAGCGAAATGCAAACAGGTCTACTGTGATCCAAGCTATGTCCCCGAGAAAGTGCACAAGAAGGGGCGCGTAGTCCGTTGCATTTGTCTACTGGATCACCCCATCCCTAACACGCGGGACGCTCTCTCGACGCAAATAATCATACCCCAAAAACAACTATGCCGAAACTCTGACATTTACATTTCCGTGGTGAGTTTCACACATCAGGTTGCCGCTAAAGGTTGGTTCGTGGCGATGGTATCTACTGCAGTGGAAACCGACGAACCAGAAATGGAAATTCGGCCGGCCCTCGACCTCTTAGGTCCGATAAAGCAAAAGTTTGTGTCCGTCTCTGATTACTTCGTACCGACCGACAACGGCTTGGAATCGCAAATATTTATATCTGAATCGTTTGATGCGACAACACACTTTGAAACTACATGCCTAGACGTGTTGGATATCTTTAAAAGAGGAACGGGGGAGGAGTTTGACTTCTCCAAAATTAAACACGAACTTGGCGAAGAAGAACAATAACTCTTGCCAAACCATTAAGATAATACTTTCAATAATAGAACTCATTGTGCAAATTTTTTTTTAAAATTTAGTTTTCTTTTATTGATATACAACACGTATGTTTCATATAGGTGCATCGATAAGTAAATTGGCAGTTAAATAACAATTAAATCTTCATCTAACTTTGATAGTCAACGAATTTTGTTAACAACTTTTGTGTAGATTTTAAGTAAGAATAAAAGTGTATCAATAGCAGCACAAATTCGTTTCTTAATAGCACTATCGATTCTTTTGATACCGTCTCAGAAGTACAGGGTAAATTGGCAGTATAAGTTTGAAGTGAGCACTAGTCAGATTAGTGCAATAATCACAAATATACTCTTTAAATATAGCTAAGTGTACTACATTGTATTAATATATTTTCTGGCGTTATAGCTTTTGTTTTAATTTGCTGTGCTTGTCTACCCGAAGCGATCAAATATGTGAAACATACCTTTCACAGCTGTTGGTTTTTTAATAATGCACTGACAAAATGGTATGAGTATCACTGAGATGTTGCAATTTATTTAATGTGGATAGTTTTCCGCAGAGTTTGTTAATATTTTTATATGTGTAACTTGAAGCTAAAAATGAAATATGTTATATATCATTCAGTAAAGGGTAGAATAGTTAAAAAAAATATTTGTAGGGCAAATTTGTATGCATGTCGGCTTTAGTTTATTTTATAATTTTTCATATTACAACCATAAAAGAAAGAAAATACATTTTTTATAAATTAGCTTTATGTTTCGTTTTTATATTAGATGCATGTTTAAACATATAAGGTGATATGGCTCTGATATATCGATTATGTGATGTTAACATTAATACCAAAAAAGAAATGTTTACACAGTGTATTAACTCACTGAGCTTTTTCGCATTCCATACTTATTGTAGTTGTATGCTCACGAATGTTTCTAGCTCGTGCTTTGTGGAATTGTTTACTTCTATTCTTAATATCAGTTTTTTAGGGAAGTAGATAACCAGCATTTAGTTTGTGATTCTCTGTAATTATTGGTATTAAGAATATCCTCAAAAGACCCTTGTTGTATAGAAAATTGAAATAAAAGCTTCTCAAAACTAGCACTTGTCTCCGTATTTATTTCTAACCAAGCTAATTAACTTCGTTATTTTTTAAATACTTTCGTACAGGAAGTTGTGTAGTATCTATCGACAAAGCAGGAAAAATTCATTTTGTAAATTAAAGACTGCTAATTTTGATGTTATAATGTTTAACACTACCCTCCATAACCAGTAAACAAAATATTCCATAATAATTAACATCAGTTTTCATATGCTCATTTCAAGTTAGTAAAAAAATTCTGTCAATCGAAGTATGTTAGGTATTACCATTGAAAGTTATAAATTCAATGGTATTACTCATAGATTCTGTAATGTGCAAGAAAATGTGTTGTTTTGCTGTCATTCGTTTGCACAGAACTTTCAATGATTTATAGGCTGGTCAATCCAGGCAGGTTTATGCATGTGAGGTAGAAAAAATTAGTAACAAAGTGATCTCTGCGGAAATGAGTACTCAACAGGGTCCTTATTAACCCCTCAAAAATCGCACTTTGTCGCATTGGTGGAACTTGGAAAAAAATGGCCGCCATCTTGATTTTTTTCGAATTTATTGAATATTTCGTAAAGTATACATTATATCAAAAAAACTCAAGAGACTTTTTTTTATGGAGAATCAAAAGTTACCTATAATAAAAAAAAGTTTAAGTCTATTGATCAAAAAACAAAAAAGTTATTGAAATTTATATGATTTGGGTAATTATCCCATCTGTGTCGAGACTTAGATGTATTTCAAGAACTTAATGCAGATATAGCAGTTTTAATTAAATCAGGACTTAAAATTATTTTAAATCTGTACCGGTGTCCAAAGAAGATTCATGATATTAACCAGTTACGTCACACACTATACAGGGTGGTGACTTGCGTAACGCGTCATAGGGATTTCAATGTAAAATTCATAACATGCGATTATTGGCTCCCCAAATTATTTTAGAGCAAAAATGTATTAAGGTTTTTTGTAGGGAAAAATTTTTTACGGCAATCAACCGTATTAGTTTTCAATTTTTTGCATAATAAAGACGGAAAATTATTTTTTCAATAATCTGTGATGCCATGGAATTTTATAATAGAAAAACTACGCCAATATCCGTCAAGCCATGGAATGTCTACTATAAAACAAATCAAATTCTCAAAAAGTATTACATTTAGAACAGTGAATTCAACATAAAGAAAGACTAAATTACTAAAAACGGTTTCCTAATATAACAATTTACAATAAATGTTCGAATAAGTCACCATTAACTGCAAGACAGTAACCAAGTCGATCATAAAATCCATTTCGATCTGCTGCGAATTGATAACTGGATATCTTTTTGTTTTAGAAAATTCCATGGCATCGTAGATTATTGAAAAAGATGCGGGTTTTATTTTTCCAATTTTCCGTCTTTATATGAAAAAAATTGAAAACTAATACGGATGATTAGCGTAAAAAAATGTTTTCTACAAAAAAGCTTAATACATTTTTGCTCTAAAATAATTTGGGGAGCCAATAATCGCATGTTATGAATTTTACATTTAAATCCCTATGATGCGTTACGCAAGTCACCACTCTGTATATGCGAATGACTTCAAGGCAAAGCCATTCAATAAATTTATTCAATGGCAAAGCTTAAATTCAGAATTGTGTTTAGCCTCACTACCACCAACCGAAGAAGCTGCCAAACAGCACATTAATATCATAATCTTTTTTTTTTATATATATTGATGTATTGCTCCATGTGAATTATTTGGATATATTTAATGTAGCAGGTAAGTAGAGGGAAGCAAATAATTGAATGTTTTTATTTTCTTTAGGTTATCGATTTCGAAGCTCACTTCATCATCAGACCTTGCTAAAATATATAAACGACTCTAGTGAGCCGATAACCTAAAGTAAATAAAAACATTCAATTATTCGCCTCATTCTACTTACCTGCTACATTAAATCATGAATCTTCTTTGGACACCGGTACAGATTTAAAATAATTTTAAGTCCTGATTTAATTAAAACTGCTATATCTGCATTTAGTTTTTGAAATACATCTAAGTCTCCACACAGATGTGAGTAATTACCCAAATATTGAGTATTTTACTTTAAAATCCTTATTTTCAAAATTGGTCATACAAAACAGTTTTAACTAATTCAGATATTTACCAAATTTAAAAAAAATCCATATTGCCAAATCATATAAATTTCAATAACTTTTTTGTTTTTTGATCAATAGACAAACTTTTTTTTATTACAGGTGACTTTTGATTCTCCATAAAAAAAGTCTCTTGAGTTTTTTTGATATAATGTATACTTTACGAAATATTTAATAAATTCGAAAAAAATCAAGATGGCGGCCATTTTTTCCAAGTTCCACCAATGCGACAAAGTGCGATTTTTGATGGGTTAATAAGGACCCTATTGGGTACTCATTTCCGCAGAGATCACTTTGTTACTAATTTTTTCTACCTTAACCACCTATTTTGACTAGCCTATTAAGCGTGTTAGGTGTAATCTTCTAATCTACAGGTTTTGCTATGTATTTTTTTAGTAAATAAAAAAAAGCATATCTAAATTGATTGAATAATGTACGTTACAGTATATTGTGTAGCCATGGTCTATGATTATTCTACCATTTAGTTAAATCAGGGATTTTCAAAAATTTCTTACGAGATCATTGCGGTACTTCTGAGCATGCTCCGAATGGTCTCTGAAAATATATGAAGAATGGTTCTGCAGAAGCTTGGAAAGACATTTGAACGTATTTCAAAGAAGTACGTAAATATGGATAGAAATTGGAAAAAATCTTTGGAGAATCTCAGAATGTTAGTTTCAAAATGTAAAATATGCCCGATAGATCTCGCGCGATTAGACCGATTAGGGCGTTGTGCACAATCTTGTTCAAACAAGCAGTTTGCAACTTTTGTTTTTTTCTGTCTGTGCCGTAATGAAAAATACTACTCGATACAGTATACTTTTTTTATTCTTCTCTCAACAATGTATTGTAGAACTCAAAAAGTGGCAATGCGAAAGTGTTTTAATTTTTTTGTATCTGTCCACATCAGAAAAAAATAAAATCTAAACCGGACAAACCAGTTTTTGAGATCCACATGATAGAAATCCTTATCTTGGACACCCTACAATCTCAAGAAATACAAATAAATAGAAATTACAATGCATCAACGTCTTTATTTCTAAAGTTTAGGCAATACAAATTGTTATCACGACATCCAACATACAGCCTGTTATTACTAACTCTAGGCGATGAAAATATTTCACCCTCTAACTGTAATTTTCCTAAAACGGTACCACACTCAAAAGGCATAATGTAAACACAGCCTTTATTTGACGCAACAGCGCATAAAATTTTATTAAAATAACTAAACAAGTGTGGAGTTGCAGTTATTGAAGAGTCTAATGTGACAACATAACACAATCTACACTCATTTTCCACAATTCGCACACAATACATTTTATGATTTGAACAGCCGAACACCACAAAATCTCCAAAGTTACACAAACCAGAAAATACATTTCCATCAACTTGAAAACTGGTAATCTGAAAGCAAGAACCAGCGTATTTCCCTACAAGAGAAAAATCTGCATACCTTTTTCCCATTATCGCAAGATAGAAATGTCAGTATTCCGCTAACGGAAACCCATCCTACCAGTGATGGTTGAGTGATAATAGCTGGGGAGCCAAATATTGGCACGTTTGCATTGTATTTCCAAATTTGTTCACCACTAAAAACGGAAAAGCTACAGCAGCTGCCTAGTGTCGTTGCAACATACACTCTTTCATTGTGAATTGTAGGATTTGAGGTAACACTTCCAAAAATATCTCTTTTCCATATCAATTCCCCATTCTAAAAATTAACTTTAAAAATCTCCAAACACTTCAATCAATTACTTACATTATAATTTACACAGTACAGCATTTTGTCATAGGAACCAAAAGTAATTGAAGTATTGTTTTCGTAAATGGCAGGAGTACACTTTATTTGATCGCCTGATTTATACTTCCATACAATGAATCCCGTTTTAATGTCGACACAATATAGATGTCCATCATAGCATCCTGTACAAACGTAAGAGGTAGATGGTATGGCACAACAAGCACTTTCAATAGCGTCTGGCAATATGGTGAGAGACACTATTGCTCCAGTTATAGCATCCAAGGTTATAAACTTGTGGGAGAAACTTCCAATGGAGACTATTCTGTAAAAACAACACTCACGTTGGATGATTAGGTAATCAGTTGCTATAACAAAGCTTAGGTTTGTAGCAACCCTGTCCGCCATATAAAACCTTATTCGGCCCCAAGTTTGCCGCAAGCATCGTAGAAGTTAAATCTGTTTGTTTGTTTGAAAAACATATATGGTAGGTATAATTAAAAAGCAATAAATATATAAAAAAATGCAGCACCATTTTCCAATAAAAAAGTACCTACTGTAGCAGGTGGTCGCTTTAAAAATGTTTTGTTAAATTTACAAACTTGCCAGTATAGGAAATTTTATACAAGAGAACAGAACTAATATTCGAGAAAATAAAGCGCGTCAAGATAAGAAACGATTGTTGAAGCAGATAAAATATCACGAAAGGGTTTGAGTCGAAAATGCAAACATTTCGATGCGCTATTTTTTTGGAGTGGCTAGTTACGTTGAAAAACCAGTTATTTTAGTTGTGCACCTAATCTGTTGATACGAGGTACTATCAAAATTATAAATAAAACGGCAATCGGTAGATAATAAGGTTAAATACAATTAATTTGTGCTTTCGTTTGCTGCAAACCTTAAGTTGTAAAGGTAATTGTGGACTATAGGAGTTTTTTATAGTTTAATTATGGACATTTCCGTACTGGTAAATTTTCCCATAAATAAACTAAACTAAGCAAAAGACTGAAACATCAATAGATGGACAGACACTAAAAATCCTAGCAGTTGGTTTCATAATTAGCGAACTTATATTTCTTGAATCTTTTTTTCATTGCCTTGAAAAATCAGTTTTGTTGATTAATAATACACATACGGTTTTTAGATTAAATATCGATTGCCTCCCCCAAAGAGAACATGCACTTACCTTTCATCAACTATTGTGGGTGTACTATCCACACATGCTTCCAAATCGTATCTCCAAGCAATTTTCAATTCTATAGTGTCTGTACCTTCAACAGTCAATTGTTCGGTATCATGAACATATTTTGTCTTCTTCAATTTTTTATATGGAACAGCCTGTAAATGACTAACGAAGTTACAACACTCCTTGAACGTTTTCTCAAACAACAAAGTTGTTAAATCATTCTGTTTTGTAGTATCAAGTGTACATTTTAATTCTGATAAACACTGAATGACCGTAATCGAATTTCCGCCCAACTCAAAAAACGTGCAATTTTCAAATTTCTCTGCACTATTGATGCTCAAACCTAAGTATTTGCACCAGAGTATCATAAAAACGTCCACGAGTCTCTGTTCGTTGTCACTACATATCAACTTCTGATACATAACTTTTAATGTCACCAAATCGACTTTCCCATGGTCTGAAAGTGGGATACTTGGAATGATTTCAATGTGATCTGGGAAACATTCACGTGGTAACGCATGTAACAATTTCACCCGCAGTTTATCAACAATTCTCTTCTTCACAGCCTCATTAAATTCCTTGATTTCAACAAACAAAATCATTTTGTATTCATCTTCATACCAAATGCACACATTTGGAAGGGCTGTATTTTGAAGTACACATTCTTGCACTTCAAAAAGGTTGATTTTGTGCCCCAACCTTTTGATCATACTATTAACTCTGCCCAAATAAAAAATCTCGCCGTCCTTTATTTGCACCAAGTCACCTGTGGCACGAAATACGGGTGTAGTAATGGTAGAGGCATCTTCATCGTCAATGTAACATATCCTAGAATAACTACCTATCAATACGATAAATTAGCAGATATCAAATGAATGATTACCAATGAACAATTCGCCCTGCCCGTCAGTAATAACTTCACCACTATCAGTGCGCACCTCCAATAGTGTATCTGGAAGGTGATCGCCTAAGGTCACACGGCCACCACCTTGGCTCTCAAAGGTAGAAGCCCAACATGAGACCTCAGTTATACCATACAGATTAAAAAATTTTAAATCTCTTGATCGCGGTCGTTTTAAAATTTCTTCAGGAAATTTCTCACCACCAAATGCTAACACACGACATGACGATTTTTCTAACAAATACATTATGTCGGCATCATTCCAGTGTAATAACAATGAGGGAACTATTTGCAGTATTGTAACGCCGCCGTGGCATTTATTGCTTGGAAAGAGTACATCAAGCATAAATCTTCTAGATTTAGGAGGAATTACCAACGTACAACCTGTGGTTAGAGCTAGGAATACTTCAACCATGAGGGATCAAATGTTAGTGGCGTTCCGAAGTATATCACATCTTTTTCGGTCACCTTAAACACAACTCTACAAGAAATCATTTATTGGTCATCAAGACTCGCTGAATCTACCTTAGACCCTTGATATTCGATGCAATGCATTCGCGGGTTACTTTAACAATTTTGGGTTGTCCCGTTGTTGCGGATGTCATAATGCAATATGCAATCGATGCGAAACTGTCACGATAAGGAGTTACCAGTTTTCTTTTCCAGAGCGTTAGTAGAATGCTACCAAAGTTGGTCTCCTCTGTATAATAAGTGGGTAAAAAGTTGGTATACTTATCCTTGGGATCGTAGCGTATTATCCACTTTATACTCAGTTTTCTGGTCAAGAGAACATTCTTCTCTAATGATTCAGGATCCAAGAAGATAAAGCAGAGGTTGCATTTCTGTAAGCTGCAATATATAAGTTCTATAAGTGAAAAACAAGTAAATCATTTTGTATCTTTGTTCATTACAGTACTACATTAATTAGACTACCAAAAACAACATAGGATGTACCCTCGGATGTAACACATAAGCATCTAAAGAGAATTCCAGAGATTAGGTATATAGTTTTTTATTTTTTCAATTTTTGAAGTGGTCATGGTCAAAAACCCCAAAAACGGCCGAATTTTTGTGTGCAGTAAAAATACCAGATTGAAGTGTTTGATATGTGTTATAGAAATTAAGGTTGCTTAGTAAACAATTTATTGTATTGTATATGCTAGCATTGTATTAAGATGTATATACAATGATGCTAGTACACTACAATGTGTACAGAATAGCAAATACGCAATATTTGTGATAAAAAATAATCACAAGATTAACATGTAAATATAACATAATTTAAATATAATACAACAAATGTCGACTGAGGGCAGAAATATTTTTAATTGTGTATGGTAGCACATTAAATATTTTACAGCAATAATATATCAGGTTATGATGAAATAATGCTGTCCTATATCTACCAGGGATTAAATTGTGTCAGGTGTTATAGTTACCTCTGTAAGATGAGAAAAATTTTCACATTTGACACAGAGGTGTCAAATTCTTGACAGAATAGCTTCCTAGCTGAAACCAAAAATTGCCAACATATGTACGCACTTACAGACGGGAAAAATTTATTCTTTAAAAGTTACTTAAAATGGTCTAAAACGTCGACATTTGATGAAATTTTGAAATGTTCAAAAAACGGCTATCGCAATAGCTACCTAGCACATGCTAGGAAGCTAAAAATGATATATGATTCAAGTTTCTGGTTGTGTACTGTATTAATAATAATAATAAAGCTTAATAATAAAGCTCATTTAATGTTTCGTAGAACAGCCTACATACATTACTCATTAGTCAATACAAAAGCAAAATAAAAATATTACAAATGTAAGAACAAACAAAAATTATAACACAACAATACTTAATTGTTACGAAAAGAAGTCTGTACTGAAAAATTCCTCATACGAATAAAACGCTTTATCAATAAGAAATGCTTTAGTTCTTGATTTGAATAAATTAAAAGGCAATATTGTGAGGAATATAATTATACATTTTTATATTGATATAATCAAAACTGTTTTGCGTCTTACTTAAACGGCAAAAAGGGACAAATGCATTTAATTTGTTGCGGGTGTCATAATTATGAACATCGCAATTTTTAACAAAATAATGTTCATTGCGCTTAACAAAACAAAGACAAGTAAAAATAAAAATAGATGGAAGCGTTAATATTTGGTGATCAATGAAAGCTTGCTCACAATCATCTATTGAAAACACTGTAGAATACTGTCTAATTTTCAAATGACCCTAAAGTAAGTGTGGGCATTGTAAATAAAGTATTTAACTTTATTTAAACAATGGTGTGGGTAAGTGTGCACTAATCACATAGAAAATATTTAGCTTACCTATAGCACACCGTCTATAATAGGGTAGATGACAAATTTTTTAAAACCAGTTATAACTGTTCGTATACCTCTACTATAACTTTAAAATATGATATTTCAGCAAAATAAATCATATTATTGCAAATTTATGCAATTTAAATTGTAGATTTTTATTCTAGCGCCAAAACGCTGTTTTGTGTCATGGCGGTGTCTGTGACGTCACAGTCCTGACAATTAAAAACACATAACCCCAGCGTAAATAGTTTAAAAGATTTCGTGATGAATTATAACTACTATAAGTGGTGCCCTAGCATGGGGTACACCTTGTCGTGGTGGTAGGGCTCAGTAGTCACATTTTTCTGTGGCACAGCTAAGTATCCCAGGCGGGCAAGTCTGGTTCCAAGGATGCTGTATCATTCAAATGCTTCATGGAGTAGAGAAATCCAAAAGGGTTCTCGACGATTGCTCATTAAACGTAATATACAAAACTGTATTGACATGAGTAGCACATTCTTCACGTACGTTAACTCCTGCGGCGTGCGGTAGATGACAATTTGGACAACTTCCGAATCCGATTGAGCCATTTGCCGATAGAGTTTCGAATAATCGGACTATATCATGACTTGTTAAACGTGATAAAAGAGACTTTATCGACACTAGTACTCCTTTGGACTCTGAGGGGTTGTAAAAGTAGCTTGATAGTTGATGGTAGGGCAAAGAAAAGAATTTGTTTTCTTCGTCGACAACATAAGGAAACTGCATACACCTTTGCGTGAACCTAGGCGTGAACCGTATGATGCGGATAAATGTTGACTTAACTGTGAATAAGTTGCCATCACGCTTAAGAGTCTTCTGTTCGACTGCAGCCAATGTAAGGTTCCATAAGAGCGCCCGCCATAAGAACTGTAGTTTCAAAAAAAAAAAGTTGTTTTAAGAGCTACTTTTTATACCTTTATCTACAAAATGTTCGTACGCTTACGTACAGAAAGCTCTTAAAGTGGACATAGCTTACTGAATCATCTCAATATGATAGCTTCGATGACCAAAAACAAAGCATCTTGTATTACAGTTTTGATACGGTTCTGTGCAACGTCTCCCTGTCTATACTGATACGATACGGGGATATGATGATACGAGGATACGCAACAAGTCTGGACCGGCCTTGTACACATTCCTCTTAAATATTTACATTTCTTGTAATAAGCTTAAAGGCGGGTTTAGGCTCGTACGCAGAACGGCGCTGCTGCAGAAAGTCGCAGCCGCAGGTAGTTCGAGACCATGTTGATATACGGCCTTGTTTATGCTTGAACGCACAAATACAAAACGTAGGTTGCCGCAAATATGCTTGTCTGTAGGAGACGCAGAAGTTCGCAGAATTTAAACTTTGTACGCAGTTGTTTGTAGTCGGGCGTACAGCTCTTCTTGATCCTTTGTCACCATACTTGAAAAACATTTAGAAACCTTCCAAATTTTCTCCTATATTTGTTAACAGGTCTTACTGCCCACCGTCGTACCCTCCTTTGAGTATGCAAGAGCCCCAACTCATTACTTAACGCCGTTAGTAACAGTATTTTCTTTAATTTAATTCTCTTCTTGTCTGCCATTGCAGAAATTAATCAAAAATCTGTTTTTTCTATTCACTTAACCAACCACGTTATTTAACGACCAAAAGAGGTTAGGTTTTAAATGTCAATTTCGACACTTGAACACTGAGAACAACTGCGTACCAACATAAACAGATACGGTCTATTCAGTATATCTTCCGTTGCACGTCATTACCTGAAGAAAACGACGTACCAACGTAAACTTACTTTCGTTTATTAGGCAACACATTAAGCATGTAGTTTATTTTAGCCGCAACAATTGGTAGCATTTCGCCTTGTTGTCGCGTTTAAAATTGTAAATTTGACAGGTTGCTTTTGGTTTACTTTTCGTTTGATTTGATTTTGATTATTTTCTACGTCTTTCGCTGTGCATTGGTTTGAAGAGAAATTACTGAAGAATTTAGATAACCCGTCAGTAATTGTGTTCGATAACGGGAAAACAGACAACATTAAAGTGTGGTTAGGTGATCATAATGTGCAGTTCTCCGACAATGATTTTAAAGCCGAACTGTTGAAAAGGTTGCACAGTAAGTACGTTCGCAAATTATTTGATATTATCTAAATCTTGTTGATACTTTTAGGAATAAATCAGCTAAAATGTACCGCATAACGCATTGACCACTTAGCCGAGCAATATGGTTACTTCGTTTTACAATTATCACTCTATCATCGCGTTTTTAATCCTATCGAACATATTTGGGGCATAGCGAAAAATTACTACAATCGACACATTGGTAGAGATGGACGAAGCATTGAAAATTGCATAAACATGTGACAAGAAACACTACAATCGATAACTTCCGAAACGTGGCGCAATTCAGTTAAGGATACGGAAACTGTAATACACGAAAGAGAAAAGCAATTAGATCTTGAAAACGTTGCTACTATTATTATAAACTTTGGACACGAAAGCAGTTCTGATGATTCCGATTAATTTGAATATCATCCATCACATCACATAACCTGTAAAATTTTATATTTAGTACTTTCTCTGTAAAAGAGATGCTACATTTGTACAGTTCATAAGTTATTAAAGTATATTGTATGTATATTGTGGTTCCAATTAACGAAATGAATAATAAAAATTATTTTTATTTTATTTAAGGTGTGCATTGTTCACACAAACAATGCAGTCTGGTTGACAAGTGACATAACCTAAATCGCTCAAAACTAGATTTGGCATTATTGCATAGTAATTACGTCACAGAAAATGATGACGTGCAACGGAAGTTATACGGAATAAAGTGTATCACTAGTACACACGGGAGCGTACTTCTGCAGCTGAAATTTCCACTCACTTCTGCAACGTGTGCATTCTGCGTACGAGCCTAAACCCGCCTTAACTTAAAAACCTACAAGACTTATATGGCAGTTTTCTGATGAGCAAAAATCTTTCTGTTTGATGCAAGAAATATTCCCAACATCATTACATCATTTTTTGGCAGATTTGATGCTATCAGCTTTCGTATACCCACTTTCCATTCCTATCTGGTTTTAAAAACTAAACTTTAGGATAATATGATCACCATAAAATGGAACAAGCACTAAATTAAAAAACGTGGACAAACTATATCAACGCACAGAGGATTAGGATAATGACGTCACGCGCTCTGATTGGCGTTTGATATCACGTGACAAATGTCGTTATTTTTTAATTTTATTTTTACTAAAATATAATAGTTTCTCGTGTACATTACCAAAGAAAGTTATTTTGCGATACCCTGGCACCTTACTCTATCTTTATGAAACAAACATTTATTTATTCTTTTTCCACTGTCATGTAGCCTATT
>NW_022170511.1:43101678-43119632 GCF_008802855.1 Photinus pyralis
TGAATTAGAGGCAGAATCACCTCAAATTTTGTAGTATCGGCTATCCAGAATTATAATTTGTGCCATTTGAAATTTTCCAAAAATATGAAGTTTGACGAACGTTAATAAAAAATTTTCTTCTTTCGCTAGTGCCTAAAAAAAAAGTGGAAGAGGTCAGTCTGTGCCTCAATTCAAAACTTCTGCGCCGGTGCGATTTAGTTTCGGAAATTGATAAAGTTTACTACACAGGGATATATTAAAAAAACATTCAAGTGATTAAAAAAATTCAAAGAGTTTTTTCTGCTGACACTTAATAATCGTAATCAGTGTTAGAAAAAGTTTCAACAATTTTTACATAAAAAATAGTAATTGTTGCACATAGGTTCCCACGTTAAATTTAATGACAATAATTTCTCTACAGTATGGCATTTTCAATAAATTTTCCAACGAAGTTGGGTTCGCTATTACGGTCACTTTCTCTCTCTGTCCGAAGCTTGAACTACTTCTACAGTTTTCAATACATTTAATTCGTTCATTTTGAATTCGGTAACTGATAGCTGTGGCACCTGTGGCAAGAAAAATCTTGACGATTAATGTGCGCATGCGTTTGTCAACTTAGTTATCGCATATTGTAAACACCCGTCGTGCACATGCGCAATGCAAACTTTCTTATTCACAGAGATATTTTTTTGAAGATATCATTACACTTGGAACCCACAATCCGTAATAGAGTACATTTAAAACATGGGAAGTGACAGCCTCTCGTTGAAACAGCTCACGAGAAAGCTTAACCATCCTTTCGACTGAACACAGGTCACAGAATCCAAACTACTTTTTTGATTCGGTTATCAAATATCTCGGATCCAATAAAAACTTCTGGCACTAATACCTTGTTTATAAATTCCATTTTTCGGTGTGTGTGGCCTCAACTATAATCAACAACAGAGAGGTAAAACAGTACAACTTCCTTTTTCTGGCATATAAAAAACCTTACAAAACCATCAGCAGGTAGAAGTGCTATAAAAATGGACAAACTCAGATATTGAAACGTGATTTGCCTCTTTCCACCTCTTGACCTTGGTGCTTTTCATAGAAAATTTCACTTACAGCATTTCAGAATGCGAATGACCGAATTAATTCAATTAAAGTAATTAACGTGAAAATAACACTGGGTCAGAAACGACCGACTCGATCAGATCGATCCGTTATCTCACAAACCAGAGTTAAACAAAATCTCAATTGCTCGGTTTGTTACATGTGATAATTGAGGTTAATCAATGATTAAAAATATTAGAATGAGAGCTTTTCATGGCCCAGTCTGACGTCGAATTTTTGCCAAATGTGATTTGGATGAAATAGCAAATGAAATCTATTTATACTAAAATAAACGAATTTTCAAGTAAACCGAAAGTTGTTATGATTTATCAAATGTAGTGGTAAATTGGATATCTCAAGTTCTACAAAAACCACATTCTAATCAGGAAAGTGTTAATTATCTATGCCTCCTGTTTTTGTGTCCAAATTCATCTCCATCCATTCATTTCTAAACATGGAGATTCGGTACCTACCCAAAGGTGCCAGATTAAATTTACGCTAAGTATGAAATGTTACATTTGAGAAACTGCAAATTTCACCAAAATTAGCTAGAGCACAGAACTTTCCAGCTGACTTTTTTTAAATTTTGCCTGGTGACAATTTTCAGTAGATATTTGCTTTGACACTGAAGCAATTTCCTGCCCACCTATCTCATTGTAGGTAGATTTTAATGAGATTGTGGTCAAGTAGGCGAGAAAAATTATATTAACACAAGCATTGAACAGTACTTTTCTCAAATTCAATTCAATATGCACTTACTGCAAGTCAGAAATATTGTTGTTTAAACAAGCATATGAATGACAAATCTATAGCCTACATGTACCCACCTTGTGGAAGTTCTCCCAAGCCATACATCGGATATAAATAAGGAGATTTTCCATAGCGTGCCAAAGAATCAGAGTACAACTTAATACGCCTTATGGTAGTAATCGCCGCAGTCTGCAAATAATCATCATCCCTATACAAAGCTAAAGCGTGCCCGGTAAAGTCTTGCGTATTTTTATCTAAACCGAATTTTTCATACAGTTCTTGCATAGTTTGGTTTTGCGCGTCGAACTCTTTCCACGACCGAGGATCTTGCTCGGCGTAATCTTGAACGTAAACTAGGAAATTGCGAAATCTTCGCTTCTCGAACATGCCCATTAAATCGGAGGCCAAAGCTTCTTTCTGATCGACCGGCACCTATAAAATAAATGCGGTTACAAGTTAACAGCAGTAGATGTCGCACGTTTGGAACAGTCATTCACAATTTGTAACAGAAGGAATTAGAAAAAACAGGATTGCAAACTTTTTGCAAGCCACAAGTTCTGCATGAGTTACCTTAAATATGCTTTTAACGGTAAAAGCAAAAAAAACTGATGTAGGTAATTAACTTAGCAAAATTTACATTTCATTAAAACTTGAACCCATCTGTCAAAGGGTATTAGATAAACCAGATAAACTATTTTGTGCTTACCTTGGATATTTTACCCCCTTTGTACACATAACTGCCCTCAACAGATTTGAACTCCAAATAACGTGTAACACCGGTATGTATGAGTAATTTAACTAATTGGCCATTTGCCATAAGGAATTTTGGAATTAAATCTACGTTCCAATCGCGGCCGCGTCCATACGACTCGTCCGGTGGAGGTGCACCAAATTTTGAAAAAAGTTCGTCAAGGGGGCAAATCGAGGCCGACTCCCCGCCGTAGTACTTGTTTCGATCGACATGTAGTACTTTCTTGCCCGATACCGATAACATTCCACTTAAAATACATTCTTTTAGGCCGGTACCCAGAACGATCGCATCGTATTCTTCATCCATTTTAAAGATTATTTAATAGAACTCACAATTAACGAACAATTAATCGCTTCTACACAGTTGATTGTTCGGATTACGGTGCGCAAATCAGCCGACGTCAATTCAATGAACGGAATTGCCAACATTACATGTTCTACCCACCCACCGAAAGCCAAATTACCCTAACTCCAGATCGCCAGGGCCGTATTCTAAACTTTACGTATCATTATTGTGTTCTTGTGAAACTACTGCTATTGGAAAGGAAAGTACAAAATATCAGGCAGCTTACAGAGGTGAAGCAAACGCGCAAGCTAAAATGACGTTTCAATTCAACAAAAAAATATTTATAGAAAAACAATAATGTACATGTAATTGAATCTTGTGTACAATACATTTTTTATTGATTTATATTGGAATTCTTCGAATCGAAAAACAACCGATACCGGAACCTAAAATTACTGAAGCGCAAAACCAGAATCGATACAGGAACATGTAAAAAATAATTCTACCGGACTTATACTTGATATGAGGTCCAACCCCTGCCGCAGAGTGGAGTGTTGTTTTCAGGAAACTTTCCCCTATACTGTGGATCTTGTGATAGCTGAAAAGCAATGGCCATTCACGAATAGAAGGTGAGCGGATTTGGGCTCAGCTGTGGAGGCGGAGGCTCGGAGAGCTTCTATGCGGTTAAACGCATTGGGTGAGTGAAAGGAACCTTGCCTTGGGCAAGGATGGATATCAGGGAGTCCCTCCGGGCTGTCTCACTAAGACCAAAAAGTTATAAAGCCATTCTACCGCGCACATGGAGCAATGGCTGAACCTAGGGTTGAACTCAGATCAATCGTTCATCAACCCTACCAGTAGGGAGAACAAGCATGTGTATTTATATGGTGATCGGTCGCGAGAGATGACATCTGCTTCTTCCTTGGTCAGCATAGCATTAACCGGCTTATAGCTTTGCAGTGCCGGATAGGGGGGGGGGCAAAAGGGGGCCAGTGCCCCGGGCGGCACTCAATAGGGGCGGCAAAAGTCGGCATGGTTCGTGTAATTTTAATATGGCGTCCGCGAAATCCCGAGAACCAAACCTGGAATAAGCTATGCGGGATAGGTACTCTCCAAAATTATAGACTTTGAGATCACAGCGCTGTACGTAATGAAGGTAACTAACCAAATGGCAAAAAAAAACAAAAAAGACAAGTCTGTTGCCTGTATCACCGTTGAGTGAAGGCTCAACAACGATACAACGTTCCTGTAAAGCCAAAATTTTTTTATGTTGCCCTGATCATTTTCATGTGTTAGCTGTGTGTGAAGAAGGGCGGCAACGGCAAAATACCAAATTTGCCCCCGTGCTGAAAACTTCTAGATCCGTCACTGTAGCTCAGTGGTAGAGCATTGGGCTATAAATCCGGAGGTCGGGTGTTCGAACCTGGTTTGAGGTGAATTTTTCATCTGTGGCGAGATGGGAATTTCCTTAGATCAGTTTCGAGCATTCTGCCGGCTACTCCGAATTAGGTTTTCCTGCAGTTTTCCTAATTCGTAAGGTAAATACCGGAGTAGTATAGAACAACTTAAGACCTTCTGCAGGGGCACCTCTAAAAAGCAATATGCGGGTCACTCTGTAATTGGGCGTAAGCCTGTTGAGGGCCTAGAACAAGAGGGTGTTTCAGGCAGAGATGTTAGTCGTCACGACTTGCAAGGCCGTAGCTAGGGAGGGGCCAGGGTGGGCATTGCCCACTCTGATAAGAAATGTTGCCCACTCTAGAAAAATTGGTTGGATCTTTAAAAAATAAGAAATTAAGTACCTAAATCGCTCAAAAAAAATTAAATTGTGTGTATTTATATTTAGTTATATTTATATCTAGAAAGTAAGGAGGTTGAGGAACGGAACATTCTTAAAGTTCTTTACAATCAACGTGATGCCTTTAAAGAATCTTACCAATTGTATGCAACTGTGGCTGTATTTGGCTGTAGCACAGCTATGTGTGAGTCTTCATTTTCGACCTTAACCCGAATAAATAGACCACAAAGGTACTCAATGTCCCATAGTCGAATGGCCAACCTAACATATTTAGCGTTTGATAGCAAACGTGCAAATAATATAAACTTGGATGTGTTCTTAAACAAATTTAATAACAGAAAAAATAGAAAATTGCAATTATATTAGCGTTTTGTATATTATCTTATTCGTCATGTTATTAACCTTTTTTTGTCTTTTATATGTATTAATGTATATGTAAACGCATTGATTTTATTTTTGCATTTCAAATATACCTTCTTAGTTGTTTTTTTTTGTTAAGGGATTTTTATCGTCACCTGCTTTTAAATTATTAAATAATTTTGCCCCCTCTGAATTTTGAGTTGCCCCCTCTGAAATTAACGTCTAGCTACAGGCCTGCGACCTGTGCACAGGAGAACCTCTGTAGAGCTGCCATGAAGTCGATAAAAGATTAGTCACCGGCGATAAGGGATGAAAGTGGATGTGGCGCATTCTTTCCTTGAAATATGATACGTCTTTTGGACTGTTCGACTTTCGAGAATGTGATTTTTCTAGAAACCTTTCGTTTACTACTTATATAAGCAAATTCAATTGTATTTAAAGGAAGAGTCAAGAGTCAACATCAACGCTGAAAGCTGAATACCTAAGTGATAAGTTACTCCATCCATCTTTTTATTATTATATACTACAAATTAATACTAATAAAATAATGTGTACATACACGGCTATCTTTCTCAACATACTGATGCACTGACTACTTTAAACGCCACCAAATGTTACTTACATAGTTACATCCGATGCGTTTCCATCCTCGGCTCTACCATCAAAAATAATAACAAACGTGCCACACACTCGTACGAACATACATAGTCCATATAGACATTTACATTTTTTTGTATTATCCAATAGTGATTTTTAATCAAGCTTTCGTCGCCGAACCAATATACCTGAATACGTCTCTGTAAAAAAAACAGTTACCGAGCGTTCCGCCGTGTTTTTCAAGCTTTTATGTTGGTTGCTAGGCAAAGGTTGCTGTCAAGTTGACAGATGGCGATTAGATAGGTTTACTGGTTTGTATCGCGTGTGTTTAGTTAATGTTGTGCTTTCGTGAGTGGAAGTTGTGTTGGTTTTTATCGTACGTGAGGTTAAGTAGTTTATTAGTACGTCAATAAAACTTTTAACAATATCTGCGACACTTTTTAATTCATTATGAACTTAAAAAACATACATTTTATTAGTAAAGGCTAGTGATTAGTGTTCCGACTTTTATGTGCATTCGATAAATAAATAATTGCTTAGTTCGCATTCAGAAGAGATTGATAAGCGAATTGTGGAAAGTACCAGATGTTTAAGAATGTCCAATACGTTAAGCGGAGGCGAAAATGTCAGGGCTGCGGAGACAACAACAGATTTGCTCTCTGTACGTGGTGCTCAATGTGCCACGTACACCTTTCCAGAGACAAAATCTCCAGAAGTGCGAGGACACGGGAGAAGCGCCAGTCACGGCGGAAGTACAACCCTCGGAGGTAACGTAACCGCAGGTGCTGCGGGTCGACCTTCGGCTCTTAAAATGGCACGAGGACATCAAAGAGCGTTTTCGCAAGGTCAAATAACAGATTCCTCCGCAGGGTTACGACCTGGACATAGTAGAGTAGGATCGAAAACTGATTTCATACTGCCTCCGGGACACAAAGAGGGCGAAAACTTGGCGAGCAGCGGTGTGAAGTCGTCTTCAAAAGGGCATTCTAGACAGGCATCTCGTTCGGATTCGATTTACACCTTAAGACGTTCGCTTCCTCCACCTTTGTGGCAGAGGCTCGTGTGTACTTTATTGAGACGATCTCCGCGTAGTGAACAAGAAGAACGTTATCGTATAGTAGTGCCTAACCATACGGTTCCTCCTAAGACGCCTAGAAAGGAACATCCAAATGGCAATAGACCCAATAACAAAGTTCGGACTACTAAATATACGTTACTATCCTTTTTACCTAGGAATTTACTAGAACAATTTCATAGGGTCGCTAATTTGTATTTTATATTTATCGTATTGCTCAATTGGTTTCCCGCGATTAACGCTTTTGGCAAAGAAATTGCCATGATTCCAGTACTGTTCGTACTCGGCGTGACCGCCGTTAAGGACCTTTTCGAAGATCGCAGACGACACGCCAGCGATAAGCGAGTGAACAATTCCACATGCCGAATATATCAAAGGTAAGGCTCGAGTCACCTACTAACTAAAATCCTAACGGTTTACTAAAATGTTGTTTACCGATGTGAATAGCAAAATTGTGAACACCGCAATGTGCACCTTGAACAAATACCGTTTCTGTTAATTTTACAATGGCCGGTCATTTGCGAATAATGTAATTTAAGTGTGTGTATAATTGGGCACCAATTAGGTAATAAAGCAGTTACGGTAAAAGGCCCAGCGACCCGACCGCGGTTTTTGCATGTAATTGTTCGCGGAATTTGGGAATTTTCGGCCCGTTTTGAAGTACTTGAGATGAGCTTTGTCGATAAAAATATCTACAATAGATATGCCGAGAGATAGGCTAAAAATTTCGATAGCGATAAGCCGATAACTATCTGTAGGTACCAAAAACGGACCAAGAACCGGCTTTTCATGTGCCAGTTATACTTACTTATTCGATAGATAAGCTCCTATTCCAATACGGCGCGAATGCATTTGTTTCTATGGATGCTAACTCTCGGGCAGTTCACAGTAATGAAAAAAAAGCCGGCCCTAAAGGTTGTAGGTTCACCTGAGCGAACCTTCTCGTTCTGTACCAACATTTCATAGTTGAAACCGAGGTTGAAACAAACCAAGTGGACATGAAGGGTGTATGTTACATTTAGAAGTTTCGGAGAAAAATCTGAAAAATGAAATTTTAAGTTTTTAATGTAGGACTATTCTATTTGAAATCTAAGAAAAACCACATTTACCGGAAGTAGGTACAAACCTAGAAACTAGAAGTAAAAAAATATCTCGAAAAATATCAACTAAATATGTTTTAGTCCAGTCAATCTATCTCGTTTCCGCATAGAAACCTTCAAATAAAATTTCTGTCAATGAAAAATAACTTAGTTCAAGAAATTCTGCCCTTAGCATATCAAAAAATGAATCTCCGAAAATGACACACTACGAAAAAAAGACTATTTTGTCTCGCATTTTGTAGAGCAATTAATTGTCTTCTAGTTTGATGTGGGAACCTACGGCCTACAATCCAAATTTTTTAAATTAAATCGGACATTTTTACGCCAAAACGAGCGCCAAAACGTCAGCCGATGCACACGCCGGCCGCCGCCGCGCGCCGCCTCGGTTTGAGGTCGCAGGTCGCACTACTAGTCCAGTAAATGCGTGTTTAAAACTGCCGCTTTCGGAACAAAATTGCGGAAGTTTTTTTATCAACGGTTTTATATGTTATCGAATGTGCTGCATCCGAATTTATTGTTTACTGCCTTGTAGGAAGTCGGCTTCATACCAAAATACGCAAAAAATTGGAATTTTTCAATACTTTTTTCCGAGCTTTTTTCAGTTTTTTGCTTATATCTCAAAAACGTACGTTTTTTTGAAGATGGGCGCCCTATACAAAATTAAGGTAAATAAAATTTTCTACAAAATACATTATTTAGCTTTTATTTTGCGATAAGCGGTACCCGCGCTAGAGTTCGCTAAAAAGCCACGATTTTTTGAATTTTCACAAAAGCGCCCAGTACCTACCACCTCTTTCAAGTCGAGGAATAAACAAGTAATCAACAAAAAACTTAATTTTTGCACAAAACTGTGCCAGCAGTGTGAAGGGTCGTGCTCCAACATCGACGATAGATACGATGCAGAATGCGAAGGCGATCTGGATAAGCCAATTCCAGTCTTACCGCCTGAAGCGGCTGAAGAGACAGAAGGTATCAATTTATATAAGATTTTGCATCATTATTATGCATTTTTACTTAGTTTTTTCTAGTGTTACACTTTTCATAGTAACATTGAACAGTCACAAATTAGTATTCAGCCTAGACCTTCCACAGCTCCTGACTCTTTGATGGACTTTCGATTGCCCAAGACCCTTTACCTGGGCCTTCTAGTGGACGACGCAAAACAAAACGGAAACGTACAAATTAACTGTGGCTATGACTATGACGTCAGGTCACTCAAAGGAATGATGATCCTGTGCACAATCATTTCGTTTCACTGAGCTCTAGGGCGAAGACCGCTTAACACAAAATCAAAGTGCACTAGTGCATTTTGTAGGAAATTTTGTTTGCTTTAATTTTGTGTAGAACGCACATCTTCAAAAAACGTGTAGTTTTTAAGATATAAGCAAACAACTAAAAAAAGTGCTGAAAAATTCCGATTTTTTGCGTTTTTGGCTATGAAGCCGATCTCCTATAAGGCAGCACACCATAAATTTAGATTCAGCACTCTCGAAAACATATAAAACCGTTGAGAAAAAAACTTTATTCGTGTAGTTAATAGAAAAGTGGCGTATTGTTAAATCAAAAATCGTGAAGAAAAGTGAGACTTTTCTTGTTAGCAACGCTTTTCTTCACGATTTCAGTTAGCAACACTTTTTTTCATTCATTTTGTTTATTATTGTAAATCATAAATGAACAATTTATTAAGTTATTAAATATTACACCAGAAGATGAGGAAAGCGACCGCAACGTTTATAAAATATAAATTCATCCTCCGATGTAACTGTGAAGGCTCGTTTTTTCTTTGATTTTGTGTCGTTTAATGTTATGACCAAAATATTTCCCCAATCTTCTACATCATCCACGTTTAGTAACCGTAATTCTTCCGCCCGACAGGGTCCGTGCAGGGCAATTACCAACACGACCTTTATAAACAGAAACTTGTCATCAGGAGACTTTTCTGAAAACTCCTTTACGTTATCCATCGATAAAACTCTCGATTTTTTGCCACATAACCGTCATTTTGACGTTTCAGGTAAGCAAGTAACTTTTTATAAACAGAAATATCCACATTTTCCTATATTTGTAGAGTACTTCTCAGCATCGAGTATTGTGACCATAGTGTAGCAGCTTTAAGTTTTTTTGCCTAAGAATATTTAAAAATCAGTGCTAATAAATTTTATAAATACGAGTAATACAAACCTTTCCAACAAAGTACGCAATTAGAATATCTTCATTTGCTCCTCGCACATTTTTTATATTTCTCCAGTCTCAGAACTCATTTCTCGTACTTACTTTGGACTTTTTAGGTAATAAACTTGACTCTGCTTCTAATACCAATTGTAACATTTCTTCATTATTCCCGTTTGATTGACTCATTTTACATGAGCGTTATTCACAAATTATTTACTTGTTCGTATGTTTTGTTACCATATCAACAAATGCTCAACATACCTACTTTGATATTATAATAAATTATTCTTCGACATCAAAACAAAACGTTACAATTAGAGTTATTTTTGTAAACTACACGAAAAAATAGCATGATCTACACGTAAGAAAAGTGAATTTCTATGCTCGTGCAAATTTGATCCACTCGTGAGCTGTGCTCACTCGTGAATTCAAACATTTACACTCACTAGAAAACTAACACTTTTCTAAACTTGTAGATCAATGTACTATTGTTTTGGAAAAATCACCATTTGACTGGGCTATACGGAATAAATTTAAATGAGCCAATGAGCGACCAGACCTTTCGATCAACGCAAATCAGCTGACGCTTTGGCGTAATTAATTGTTTTTAATATATATTTACAACCATTAATATATCTTGTTTACAACATTCGGGGTCATTTTCGGAGATGAATAAATTTTTGATATGCTAATCAGTAAATTTTGTACTTCACTTCAGTTATTAATCGGCAGAGCAAAGCGATGCAAGCTTTTTAGGGGAGTCGATGGTGTCCGTCTGTCCGTGAACACGATAACTGTCAAACGCTTGGACAAATCCGAGGACAAATCCAATGACCCCGTAGGGTCAAGCCTCTTTGCCTCTGGCAAACGCTTGAACCTATTCGGTTCAAACTTTGCACAGTTAACATATACAGGGTGGTGACTTGCGTAACGCATCGTAGGGATTTCAATGTAAAATTCATAACATGCGATTATTGGCTCCCCAAATTATTTTAGAGCAAAAATGTATTAAAGTTTCTTGTAGAAAAAATTTTTTTACGCCAATCAACCGTATTAGTTTTAAATTGTTTTCATTTAAAGACGGAAAATTGGAAAACTAAAACCCGCATCTTTTTCAATAATCTGCGATACCATGGAATTTTCTAAAACAAAAAATATCCAGTTATCAATTTACAGCAGTGCGAAATGGATTTTATGATCGGCTTGGTTACTGTCTTGCAGTTAATGGTGACCTCGATGGTGACTTATTCGAACATTTATTGTAAATTGTTATATTGGGAAACCGTTCTTAGTATTTTGGTATTTCTTTATGTTGAATTCGCTGTTCCTAATATAATACTTTTTGATAGAATTTGATTTGTTTTATAGTAGACATTCCATGGCATGACGGATATTGGCGTATAGTTTTTGTATTATAATTCCATGGCATCACAGATTATTGAAAAAGATGGGGGTTTTATTTTTCCAATTTTCCGTCTCTATTATGCAAAAAATTGAAAACTAATACGGTTGATTGACATAAAAAATTTTTTTCTACAAAAAACCTTAATACATTTGTGCGCTAAAATAATTAGGAGAGCCAATAATCGCATGTTATGAATTTTACATTGAAATCCGAGTTGAAATCTCTATGATGCGTTACGCACTCGGTTACGCAAGTCACCACCCTGTATACCACATGTAACAAGTCAATTGAAAATGGGTCAAATCTAATAACTCCGTGGGGTGGGGTAACACCGAGGGGCTCTGCCGCTTTTTTCGACGCTCTTTATGGGTTTATTTTTCCATCGACATCAACCTCATAATCCAAAACGACTATTTGATCTTTATATTCATTAATTATTATGCACTAGGTAAGCCATGTAAAGGGTGTAGCACCTAAGATCCCTCGGATCATAATTCCTTTACCATAAAAGATAATGAAAAAAATTTTAGAGCTAAATTGCACACAATTACCGCCGGCATGTTTCTAAAATATTTTTTATCACCAGGGGCGTGCTGTATTCCAGTGGCGTATGAAACTTGAGAACTTGAACTTGAGAAAAACCAAGTCGAAACGCCAATTTGTAAAAAAAGCGTTCTTTGCCGAATCCAAGTGTGCCATGATAAAACAAAAGATGTTCATTTTTCACAATTAACAGTAGGTACAGTGTCGGCAGTGTATGATTGTTTTTTATTCAACGTTGCAAAAATGTTCCAAACTCAAAGCAGGAATTATTGACATAGAGTTTATTCTTAGAGACCGTTGCCGGAATTGTTTTCTGGCGCCACGAGTATACGCGGGAGATATCCTGGCAGCTTGCTGCACACATTCAGATCCACGCCTGTTTCAAAAAGTGTTGGATAGATTTACAGCTACAGTTTTGGCGGAAGATCATGAATTGCAAGTTCTCGGGAAAGCTGTTGACAAATGCCATATTAGTGTGCGTAAAATTAGTACTTCCAGTAGTTGTAAATTTATCCAACACCGTTTGAAACGCGTGTGGATCTGGATGTGTTTCTGCGAAGATATCTCCCAGCCTCGCTCTCCGCGTACTCTTGTGACGTCAACAAACAATTCCGGTAACAGTCTCCAAGAATAAACATCACTACCACATCAACCAGTTCTGCTTGTGTTTGGAACATTTTCGCAACGCTGATTAAAAAACAATCATACACCTCGTCATACACTGCCGACACTGTACTGTTAATTGTGAGAATTGAACATCTTTTGTTTTATCATGGCACACTTGGGTTCGGAAAAGAACGTTTTTTTACTAATTGGTATTTCGACTTGGTTTTTCTCTTAATTTTCTTATGGAATGTGTGGTTTTGTTTATATCATTGGAAAATTTGTAGTTTTGGCTACCCAGAGAAGAATTTGTTTAGGGGGGTGCCATTTGAAATTTTAAAAAATATGAGAATATGACATTTAGCGAAAGTCAATCAAAAATTTTATTTTTTTGATAAAGTACCTAAAAAAGTTATGTGATTGTGGAAGAGGTCTTAACCTGTGCCTCAGTCCAAAAATTAACCGCCTGCGCGATTTAGTTTCTCTCAAAAAAAATTCAAAAAACTGTCAAATTTGGACGAAAAAAGGTTATAACAGCGAAATCGTTAAAGTTAGGGGTATAACATGTTACATAAAAAAATTTCATCGTAATCGGTTCATTCGTTTTCAAGGTATCGTGCTAACGGACAGACACCGCAAAATTATAAACTCGCTAGGAGCTCGTTAACAATCAAGTTACTGTTTCCATAGGAGACGTTGATTATCATTTAACTAATCGACTGGGCTCGTGGTTGAACGCCCTGTATTAAAAATAACTTTTCTTTTAAAAGTTTTATTGATCGTAATAGTTATATTTGTTGATACACATCATGGAAATGTTTGTTCCAATCTTGTATTTCATTCATAAATTCATTCATAAAATTGTAAAATGCATTTTTTATACCATAACAATTGATATTCGCGCACGATCTAGGATTTACAGAGGAGCTTGTACATGTATATATTTAATTATAGAATTGTTTTTATAGAGATTTTTATTAGTAAAAAAAATCGTTAAAAAGTAAGATTTTATTGAAATGAAAATGATTTTTGATACCATACACCTACTTTTGTTTTACAAATTGAAATTATAGTAACAAGAAAAAATTGTCTCAAAAATGCATTAGTGTCTTATACTTGCGCCGCACCTAAGATGCCGATAAAACGTATATTTCAAAAAATTTATTATACCATCGGATCGTGAATTTTAGAATTAAGACTAGGTACTTGGAGGATGCATTTATTTCGCGACATTTAGGGCACGCGTAAGTTTCGTGCAGATAATTATGTCTTCAAGTCAATTAATCAATAATAAATGAAAAGATATTATCCAGGATATTACATCGCAGCGAACGTCAATAACAGTGTCTAACAATATAGCCCGAGATATTGCCCATGTTTGCCTCAACGATTCTATCACTGTCTCGTCCGCTTCCTTCTGCAGCCAAAATATCTATTTCTTTAGTTAGAACCAGATTAAGGCATATAGGTACACGTTTTTTCTCTGTTATTGCTTTAGTTGCATAAAGCAGTAACCAGTTCTGTGTAAGCGATATGTCATGGTTTACAATCTTATGGTTTAATAGGATAATAGTCAAATTATTCCCTATAATAATAACACTAATTAGAAAATATGCTCCGAAATTCCGACGGCTGTCATTTATTTTGAAAGTGCAAACCTTTCAAAACAAAAATAAAAGCTCAAATTCATTAGCAAAATGTATTGGTTATTCGTTTATTTTTTTATACCACATTATCTCATTCAATTATGTATGTCGTTTCCTTCAATAATGCACTTCGAGTGTTCGCTGTCCTTATTTGATGTACTGTTTCTCATGTGACTCCATGGTAAATTTTTCTGATAGCTAGGTTCATATATTATTATCTCTCCTGGCGAGAATGTTATGGGCATAGAAAATGCATAACACGAATACTGTTTACCTATATTAAAATGTTTATAGTTTATCCAATAGGTGTTATCGATGTAGAGGAAATCATTATGTGAGTAAACTTTGTTTCACTGGTGCTGAAACTGACGTCATAAACCGAGTCATAAACTCATAAATGTGATTCTCTCTTCATTTAATTATTTCATTTGTTTTGAAAACTACATATGGAAAAATGTTAGCATAAATTCAAGATGGCGCCATCAAAAGCAAATTATTTGACATTTCTGTATAAAGTAACTATAGCCCGTTTCACATTGACTTTACAGTACATTTCTTTTATGGGCAACCATGATGCCAAATGTTATTACAATATGATTTGTAGAAAATATGCGGCCCAGGTTCGATTCCCGGACGAAGCCCAATTTTTTAATTTATATGCTATGATTGCACATCAAAAAGTTTATCGCACAGCTTTTGCATAGGTATAGCTCCTTTCAAAATTAAGTAAGTTTTGTATAAGCCGGAAACACATATGAGGTAAATGCACGACAAGTTACTTTAGCAGGAATCCCGAACTGTTTAACTATTTACTGTAAGTAACCGGGCAATATTTAAATTACTCTCGTTCATTCCTAATGTGATCTATGTTTCGGTAGGAGATTTTCTTGAAATACAAAACAAAGTGTACCGCTAAGATGACTTGTTTTGTATATACAAGGTCTACTCTAATTTCACATATTCACAGGTCCAGTTTTACACAATGTAAACCAGAACATCCAATTACTGTTATATTAATGTTAAGGGGGGATTAACACCAAAATGTGAGGTTAATATAAATTCAAATTTCAAATGTACAAATTTCAAAATATTTTTACTTTTTTCGTAAAAGATAATTCGTAACACCTTCATCTGAGACAACTACGTGATGAGATACATATTTCGCATTAATACAAAAGAAAAAAAAATATTACGTAACCTTTAAAAGTACACCACTAAATAAATATCAAATAGTGTAGCAAACTATTAGTGTCTTGTCACAAGTAGTACCCTGAAGAATGATGTAGTATTTTGGTTTCGGATGAAACTTACTTATTTTTCAAGTTTTGTACATTTTAGTGCCCTGATCGCTAAAATGTGAGTTGCCGCCATCAAATTCCACATGTTTTTCCTGTAATTTAATTTGTGGATTTCGTGTAAGATGGCGCTGTTAGCGTGTAGCTAAAGTCTGTATACAGTGTGGACGTTTAGGTAACGCAGTGACCTATTAACGAAGAAGAGCAACCTGTAATATACTTACATCAATTTATCACATGGATATTATCGCCAAAGGCTGACCTTGTGCTTAGAGATAAAGGTGGTGTTTTGTTTGTTATCGTATTAGATACGTCCTACATTATGCTACAAACAGGATTGTAATTTATTCCACAGACCATTTATTCTTGCTCTGTCAAATTTTAATTTTCAGGTATACAATACATCACCTGTTATTGGCTTTGTGTTTGAATTATGATCTATTTTGGAATTCTTATCAATATACTTGCTTTATAGTGTGTAGTGTATAATCAATGTCAATACTTATATACATAATATATTGGTCAACTTTTAATGCTCTGGTTTTATCAAGGTCCTTGGGTTTTATAGAAATATTTTATTATTAACGACCCTCGCGATCGTTTATAATTTTGTATTGCTGTCCGTCTGTCTGTCCCTGTGCACGATAACTTTGTGTAGAAACGTCCGATCGCTTTGAAAATAGACACACATGTTCTTCAGGATATAAGAAAGGTCCCTATTGTTTCGGCTATGTAGACTAACGGGCCAAAAAGTTACAACCCAAAAACTGCCCAAACCTACAAAAAAGGGTTCTGTTATAATTCTTGTTACAAAGAACATATGAACATCCGCTTTTCTGTGTTAGTAGATGAATTTTTAAAAAATTGCGCACGTGCAACCCAACTTTTGTATTGGAGCAATCCCAATTTTTTTATTTGTTATATTTAAATGAAATTTTGTATGTATATGCACCTCCCGCCTCGTATAAAAGTAAAAGTAATGCTACAAAAATTTGTTTTACAAGCTATGCTGATCTGGTGGAACAGAATCAATCCCTGCGTTGTAAAAAAGATGCATGCGCGAAGATCTCGAGAATCGTTCGGTATTCAGTTGTATCGGATTTTTTGGTCTAATATTAAGGCTATAGAGTGGGGCTCTGATATGTACCACAATAGCGATAATCGGATCTCATAAAACACTTATGTTTTTTACCTCTTATAAGATATTATAATAATGCCACAGATAAAATGTGAATCCCCTAAGAACTTGATTAAGGGTGGTGAATGGGGGTGGGGCTGGAAACAAGTTTTTAATTAAAAAAAGGGACATTTTTTAAATTGCAACCAGCACTTGCACGACGCAGATAAAATGTGTCGCTTTGGACATAGATTTTTTAATGTATGTCTTGGAGCTACACCCCCGAACGGTACCAAATTTGCGTTTCTAGTTACATTTTCTTCACAAAATGTTATATTTGGAACTGCAATTGCGGACAGTTTCTTCGTGTGACTTTAAAAAAAAATTATGCGCACTTCATCGTTGAAATAACCTAAACATATTGCACCAAATGTTCGTCTTACAAAAAAGTGGTGCGCATAGCGAATATGGCAGAGGGCAGTTCTAGCGCATTTTCCAATACATGTTGGAAGGCGCTATTATTGGCACTTTCTCCGTCCGTCCACTCGAAGCTGCATCTACTCTTACAGTTTTCAAGATATTTAGTTCGTTCTGTTTGCATTCGGTAGCTTAGGGTATAGTAACAACCAAGAACCCAGAAAATTTATACCAATTTCTTGCTCCTGCGCCTGACCAGCGGCTGGTAAAGTTAAAACCAGTTATGTAGGTATTATTATTCATCATCCTTTATATCTCTTTTCTTGTTTCTTGAAACAATACCTACTAACCTGGTACCTACATTTAAAACATAATATGCGCATGGTCTGCGCGTACAGAAGACAACTGTTGATTTATTAAGATATTCGCATGCATTATTACCAATGGACTCACAACTAGTAGAATCGTTACCAAAAATATGTTTTCCGCTTGGCGACATATCGCATATATGGTAAAAACCAGATGTGCGCATACGCATACTGCGCAATGTGCCAACTTTATAGTCATTTCTTTGAAATTAGTAAAGAAAAACAAGGCGTATAGTAAACATTAAATGTGTCATGCGGAAGCTGAGCGATATCATCTTTCTTAATCGGTTATTTTTTTGAAATTTTAACCACATGTGCTTCTAGTAAAGGCAAACTTATCGCAGCATTTACCTATACTACCGGCATATCTGCACATGCGTGATTCTACCCAAAAGCTTTTCTGCTTTTTCTTTTAGGTATGTCAAAACATATATGTACCAAATTTGGTTCCAATCGGTTCAGTCGTTTACCTGAAAATGAGACTACCGACAGACAGACAGATAGAGATAATCCAGATTTTGTTTGATTCGGCTTCGTGGTACTTCAAAATGTGTATTTTTTATTATTTATGCTACTCAGGTATAAATATTGAGAAAGGTAC
>NW_022170511.1:43119732-43143519 GCF_008802855.1 Photinus pyralis
AACGTGAATAAAAAAATTATTTATTTATTTATTTGTTTGGCAGACACCATACAGAATGCAAAGCATTCCAATTACACGGCACTGGGATGCTGTACTTAAGCTAGAACTATCAAAGTTCTCGTGTGAGATTGAAGGAACTTCAGCGCAATTTAGTGTGGCACATCAGTATTCTATTTGCCAGTTTTGACTCCACCAACACTAAGATCTTGTTTAAGGCTACCACATTCCCTTTGTCGGTACCCACTTCCGACGATACTAATTTGAATACAATCGGACTAAAACTGAAAGAGAGGAAAAAACTGAAAAATCACCACGGCTCGGGGATGGCGCCAAGATGTCGCCGACCCCACATAGTGTAGCTCCGTTCTTAAAGTTGTTAATTACACGGCCGGGTAGGTACATGTACACTCCTTGTCTTTTTACAAGCGTTCTTCTACGGGCCCACATTTGCTGCCAGCCAGTCAGCCAGCCAAAGTGAGAATAAAAGCTACCTTTTTTACAAATAAATTTGCAAAAATGCGCCAAAGAGTCATGCCATTTCAAATAACAAAATTTAGTGTCGACTTCCTTATTTTTATGTGTAAAGTTTAATAAAATTATTTTTTACAGTTTCCGAAAAACGCCTAACTGACGCTCGTCGTGAAAGGCACTTGCTGAAATGGCAATACGGCGGCCACTTTACTTTTGACATGGGCGATGAGTTTGCCATTATTAGAACTACCTAGTCAGAATTGGTGAGACAAACACCTATGCGATTGAGACAGTTGAGTGTGAGAATATGAATTAAAGATAAATAATTCAAAACCATAAATAAATGGGTTACCTCAAATGTGGAGTCATCAAATTTCTATTGAAGTGAAGTTCCATTTCGGTTTTTTGTTGAAATAGAAATTCTAATAAAACAAAATACGAATCAATTCGGCCACAGAATAGCCACATTCTAACTGATGAATAATAATATGTGCACAGCAAGTAAGCAACCCTGTGAGGGTGGAAATTTTTCCTGGAACAATGAATTCAAAACAACATATTTCTTGAAGTAGCTTTTTGATATTCAAAATTATAAAAAGTTTGCACTTCAAATTTGTGGTCAGTGGGGTCAAAGGGAGCAATTTCTTTAATAGCAACCACACCTTTTTATTACATATTCTTGCAGTTCACACCAATTATCCTGCTATATCCAAAATAGTGTATTCTTTAGGAACATGTATCAAACTGTACTATGTGGATGTTCACAGCGGAACTCAAACGCCACTTCTTTGAATATAAAGGGTGTCCAAGAGAAAAATGAAAACCACAAGTTACCAATCTGTTATATGACAAAAAAAATTGTACAAATTTACAGAGCACACACATTTGAACGTTAAGAAAAAAAATTCTAAACGGTATCGAATGTGTACACTCGTGCATTCAGTGTGTATAATTGCCTTTACACATATACATACAACATTATACAGGGCGAGTCAAAAAGTAAACCCCACGCTGTATATTACCTAGAGGGATGATATATTAGAATAATTTAGTCTTTTAAAATCACCCGGCATAAGATTAAGGATCCGATTGTAGTAGCCTATAGTAGACGAACCATAGTTCTTCTTAATTAATTAACGACAATAATTTCTGTATTACCAGTCATGTATAAACAAAGGCAATCAATGCAAAAGATAAGATAAATATTCATTGAAAAACTGCTTGGTTCTTAGAGAGGTCTTCGTAAGTCAAAGATTCATCTATAAACAAAAGTTTAGTTTACGCCGACATACAAGAACAAAACAATTTTTCGGTACTCTAAGAAAAAAAATGTACATACGGGTTTCTCCACCAAAGGGCGATTAAGGAGTTCTTCGTAATTTTTAGGTACATGATTCGATAAAACAGGTGAAATTGCTCCGTTCTCTTCGCTTTGTGAGGATTTGCGTTTTTTAGATGCCTTAGGTGTAATTGCAGTGGACAGCCGCTTGGTGCCTCCGGTGGATTCCTAAAACAAAAATATGAATTCAATAACATTGGTGATTATGAAGGCTTCCATTCTCAAACCTGGGATTCACTTGGTCACAGGAAGCGTCTACCAAGTTGCCCAGCGGTCATTTTACATTTCTAAAATACCATAACAAAATCGGAGTAATAAAAGAAACTTTGAACACGCTTGAGTAACACAAGCAGCTGCATCCGTAATGTTAAAAATTGACAAGGCACATTTTTCCTAATTGCTTTAATTTGCACGTGCAAGATGCCATAAGTAATGCACAGTGAGGTGGACGGAGGCAGATATTCAAATAAATACACCCTTCGCTTTTAGTTATCCAGTTTCTTAAATTGCTGAATGGATCAGTGTATCATGAGACTGATATTCCTACTAAGTTGCTTAACAATTAAGACCTACCAACTACAGGGTGTTTAAATCTAAAGGAATTAAAACAATCATTTGTTATCTAGGAATAATTCAGAACATTTTCAAATCTTGGAACTTTTTTTATGACAAACCTTTTTTAAAAATATTCAAAAACGGGGTTTCATGTTCACTGATCTGCAGGAATCCAATTTTGTCAAAATCATTTTTTTCTGAGTTTGGGAATTGGCGAAGAAAATCGAAAAGAGTGTACCAAATCTCACCCTTTTTTGTAACAGCTGCTGAGAAAAAAATGTATTATTATTTTATTCGTAAAAATGTTCTTTTTTGTTGCAAATACTGCCAGTCGTCCATCTAATTTTTGACACACTTACGTGTTACACCCTGTTTATTTTTCTTTAAATATTTTTTAATTTAATATTCACATTATGAAGAAATGAATGCTGTCAGGTCACTGACTCATAATAATTGGAAAAAATGTTTGAACGGTTCACCTATTTTCTTAGGGCAATTTTATAAAATTGAAAAAAAAACTGCTTTTAGGGGAATTGACCTAGATTTTGAAATAGGTAGCCTACACGTTAAAGATGTACCAGATAGCCTCCAAATTTTGCTACCCCACCTCCCACCCATCCGCAAGAATTATTTCCAGAGATGCAGTTTCTGAAAATAAAACGTGCGACGAACAATTAGTTTTGCATACGCATGTCATGTCAATACGCCAAGTATAACCTCTAAGGGGGGGGGGGGGGGGGGGACACACGTTCTACCCATCAGATGTTTCATCGACAGGGATTTTTATCTATTTTCCGTTATACTAACAAAACTTGGAAAAAAAAAAGAATTATACATTTAAACAAAAAATACAGATATACAAGGGAAATGGAGAGGGGGTCATGGATATGCCATTTTCATTCATTTTTTTACCCAAACAGTTGATGCATTGCTGATCTGGGATCTGAAGTTTCTAATTGATATGCTTGGCCTCAAATAAAAAGGCATTTTAAATGGTTTCTATAAATTATACCTGTCCTCCGTGACTCATGTTGCAGTTAGGACAGGGTTAGCGCAATTGGTTTTATCTTTCATTTCAAATTAAAAGTCTCAACAAAAAGAACTGTTTTCTACCAACTACGGCCCTTCTCACTTATCAAAAGGGGGGGGGGGGTAGCTGGTTTTATCCTTTGTGGTACTCTAATGACAGGTCTCAACGAAATATATACCAACCACAGCCTCCTTTTCAACCTCTCATCGTGATCGGTTATAATTCCTGTTAACTAAAGAGCGGAGTAAAGAACCCCCTTCCGAGAAGCTATGCCAAGAGACTAAACATCGATAAGTATAGCATGCTACTACCTTATAACCCAATTATTTACTATAATAAGCTATTTTGGTTTAAGAATTGTATACAATTTATACTTGCTTATATAAATGTACTAACTTTTATGCAATAATAAAGCAGTGAAACAGAGCTAACCTACCGTTTGACGAAAATTGAATTAAAAAATCAGTTTCAGGTTAATTCAATTCAACCAAAAGCTTAGTCATGAACCAAAACCTTATTTTTTATGGTTTATAAGTAGTAAGCCATGGATTCAATGAGATTTTGTTTTGATTATTGTGCCCATGGTAACTAACATGGGATACCAATTAATAAAAATGGCTGACGCAAAAAAAATGCAAAAAATGTACGTAACAGACTGTATACCTTGAAGTGAATTTTTGCATTTTTTTAAGCGTACCCTGATATGTTCATAAATAAATAAAATAAAAACTTATCGTGTAAACATCTTTAATTTTTTCTCAGCGACCATAGCAGCTAGGAAGATGGAATTAACGGATTTGCTTAGGTTATTTATTTTTGAAAAATTACATAAAAAACTGTTCCAATTTTTAAAAATTTATTCCATATCTCCAAGATGAAAAACCCACAAGCACTAAATTACGTCGAGGTCTGAATTATTTTGCACCTTCGTCCTCCGTGTTCCATTTTTCTACATGTTTTGATTTCTGAGAAAACAGTTAAATAAGAAACACAATTTTTGGGACTTTGGAGGGCGTAGCTTCCAAAAAATCCATTTGGGTGGAGGTGGAAAAATGTTTGCTTTTTAACAACTACGTTAACGGTTGCGTGGAGAGCTATTATGGTCCGAAGGAAGGATTTGGCAAGATTTGTATAATATGAATATTCTGCACATTTACAAAATATTTTAAATATACAGGATGCGATCATAAAGTTCAAAAGATAAATTTAAGTCTTTTATACAAGGTGGAACACTGAATGTATCTTCAAAACGACACTTATTTAAAGAAGCTTTTGATGGTATTCAAAATTATAAAAAGTTAGCTGCCACTCTATGTACTTTAAATTTGTGGTCAGTGGCTATTTCTGCATAGTCAAGGGAGGCATATAATGTACACTTTTTTTGGATACAGCAGCAAAAAGTCTGCACTTTAAGAACCTGATTAAAAATAATGGTTGCTATTAAAAAATAATTTATAAATAATAAATTATAAATAATAACAATATAAAATTAAATTATTATTTATGAAGTCAAATGCAACAAAAAAACATATCTATGTTAAAAAATAATCATAAATAATTACTTCATTTTATATTTCATTATTAATAATTAAGCATGAATACTAAGATATATCGAAAACCATTGGAGATGCACATAGGACATAATTTATTAATGTTAAAGATTATTGAATATGTTAAGTGATACAACAAAAATATATAACGTGTTTCCCGGTCCGGATTAAAAAAAATAAAGTTGATGTTATCTAACAACTGAAACTTAAAATATTTTTAAAATATATAGAATATTCTTCAATATTTTCATACAAAAGCACAATCTCTAGAAAGCCTTTGTTAGGATCATAATGGCAGTCAGCATAATTGTTGACTCATCCTGTACAAATTGGAAAACACCTTTGATATAGTGTAGGTACCGTACATGAAGTTGGTCAGATTCGGTAAAAAGGTTACCATTACGAAAAAGTGCTAACACATAAAAAGTAATGCTGTCAAGAGGTGCAAAAAAATACAAAAATATCCACGATGTTCCATTTAAAAATTCATTAAGGAAGAAATTAATGTAATTACATCTCCCTCCAAAGGCTGAAATGGAGAAATACATACATTTCATTAAAAACACTTTACGCCTAAAATATTCGCTTCTTATACCACAAAAGTTTTATTTAATAAATTTTTCTCTAACCTCACCATTTGGGCGCTATCGGTCGCCCACCGAAGATTGAGTCACTATTACCATTTTGTTGTGATACCGTTTAAAAATTTACAGAAAATATATTTCTTTGTTTTGGAGTGCACTCTATCTTCATTGCAACATTTCTTGAGAGAGTTCGAACTTTTCAGGGCACAGCAGTCGGCCAGCCGTATTTGTTGAGCACCTAGTAAAATCACTAACACTTCAAAAGTGCTGGATTTAATTACGGTGTAGGTATAAAAACTTAAATGAAGACATAACAAACATACAATAAAATGATTTGGAGACCGAATAATTAAAAACACCCTGTAGAACCACATCCCAATTGAGTATAGATGCTATTAAAAATGACGAACATATTCACATAATTTTAGCATCCAATTTACAATGATACTGCCAGTACTGTAACCATTCATTTGGTAATTGTACGATCAGATAAAAATGAACCGATGGCTTTTTGTTTCTGAATGTAATTAATCCAATCCACACAGGCGATTGGTGCATTTTTTAATGACTAACAACTAACCTTCTTTTTCTTTGGCGCACTCTTACTGTCTTCTTTAATACGGTCAAAGGTGGTATCCTGTTCCCTTTCGTTATCAAACTGCTCAGGAGTGAAAGTAGGATCCGCCTATAAACAAAACCGTCAGCCAACTACAATTAAGTCGTTGACATCATACCTCGATGCGTTCCAGAAATTCCTCAATTTCGGCAACGGCCTCTTTGAAACTTGCAGATTTGCACGAATTGACTAATTTCTCTTTAAACTCCAAGTAGGGCATAATGTTCGATTCCTCTATCCAGGCACTACAATTCGAGACACTTAGCGCTTTTCAAGACCGATTAAGCTAGATACTAAACAGCGGAGTGACAGGTACTTACTAATTCTTTGTTCCGAAGAAGTAGATACATTGGAAATCCGTCTTCTTCGCGGGTTTTTTGACCCAGTGTTTCGGTTTCGAGATCTGGAAGAAGGCATTATTTACAAAATAAATTCGAAAAAGACTGACGTAAAGTTAAAGAGAAAGGTTATGTTTAAAATCGGCAATTTACGCAAGCGCACGTAGTAACGGTTTGGTTGAATGTCGCGGCGCGATATACTTACCAAGCCTGGCCAAGGAGAAAATCCCTTCATTTTTGCCCTGAAAGAAGTTAAGATTACACGTGGAACGCATTACTTTAATTTCAAATTATATGTGGAATTAATTGAAATAATATTATACGTACCAGACCAGGGAACCAATTTGTAATTTCTCCGACATAGCAACAACAGTTCACCTCAGTGTACACTCTCAGACTGTCCAAAAGTTTGTTGTGCCGCGCTTACATTTGCTAAAGGTGGGGATATGCGCCGCGCATCTCGGGACTCTGGAGATTTTACTGTTTATCCTAAATAGAAGTCCCGGTTTTTACAGCTTTTGATTACTAATTAAAGGCGCCCTCACCTGTATCAATGATGTGATTAGGATACAATAAACATATTACCTTGACTTCCGTTTCGTCGAAGAAGGGAATTTAGTTTATCCAACCCATTACGTGGGGGCGTAACATGAAAATGGCGGTTCATTTAAATTTAAAAATTGAAACCAACTTTTACACAAATTTGATTTGAGACGGAATGTAGCCATGTACCAATTCACGTTCAAATACCCTTTTTCCGTATATTGCACTTGCATATTTTAAGCTTTGAATCTTAAGGGAAGATTTGGCCAACGTTTACAATGGAAAAATCACCACTATGATTTAGATTCCTGATCCATGGATGGATCCACATCCACGCTCCACCTTATCAAAAACAATGGGACAAAATTGCCATCAGTGTAATTGAAGCATTTACATACTTCTTGAGAATGATGAAAAAACCTCCATACAACTGCCGCTATGGAGACTGGTTGGTCATGGATACGGTAGACATGACTATGACCAAATGGCCTAAGTTGTGTTAAAAGCTAATAGGTATATGGACGATAACCAATATAATTTCAAAAACATTAACTCCAATCAAAATTCCTGCTCAATTAGAACCATGCGGACACAAGATGCCTCCTCTGGGATGTGACATGCTCAGATACATTGGCCAAATCTTTCCGCAAATTATCAACAAGGATAATCTGGTCCCGTTGCACAGAATGCCGCTTCCTTGACACGAATAAAAATATGAAGGCGCGATTGCTGGTCATTTGCAGTGGAGACATTCGGACCATGGTGTCAGGTGTGAAGAAGCAAAGGAATTTGTTATTAGCGGGGAAAATTACTAATTAAACAAAACGGGGCGACCTCAAATCTGGATCATGTCTGACTCAACTCATAGGAATATGCAATACGACGATGGAACATTCAAATCTGAAGAGACTCTCGGAAATTTTTCACGTTTTAGACAAGGCCTGCTGCTCTATTCCAGTAACATACTTTGGGGTTTCGGTTTATTAATAAATTCCTGATACTACTTATTATTCAATTTGATAATTAAGAATAATGATTATAGGTTGTAATTATATCTACATTTTAAAATCATCTCCGATGCAATTACATACATTTGTGGAATGCAATTCTAATCATTTGTAACGAGCAATCAAAAATGAGTTGCTGCCAAAGTCGCCTTTGGAAGTTCAAGCATTCAAATGGTTCAAGTGCGATTTCCCATGTAAGCAAAAATTCCAAAGGTGACTCCACAGCAACCTTCTAATGTAGACAGACACTTTCCAAATGTTGTATAAGGAGCTGCAAGAGTCGTTTTCAAGAGCTTTCATATACGAATACGAGGGGGAGATATTCCAGACTCCCCAGAAAATTATGTTTTAAAATCCGCGGGAGTTCAAAACCACCTAGCACAGAATGACTTGATAACCTTTCTCCTATAAACCTCCGTACGTACCCTTATAGCCCCCCTAACACCTTCTTTCACAAACCGTATTGGCTTCAGCACTCGCTTGACAGTTATTGGAGAAGGATTAACAGACGATATTATTTTCTTCGCACTGGCGGTTCTTTTTATGTGTTGTACGTGAGACACAATCGGGACTAAAACTGGAACTGTTCCCGGCAGCTACGCAGAACGTTTGCTGTATATACAGAGTATTTCGTAAGTTTCCCCCATTGAAGTATATACAATATACTGTATATACAGAGTATATAGTTCAATGGTTTTCCCATACTGCATTCTTTTCAGATGTAATTGAATCATTTGCACTTTGCAAGGCAACACATGTCTTCACCTGCTTGCTTTTGAAATCACCTATCACCATCTATAGTTGCCTTATTTACAGAACTAGCTAGTTCCTCCTCAACGGCGGTAGAAACCACGTAAAATGAACAAACAGCTTCGACAAAGCTCTGGTAATATAAAAATTTTTATAGAGGAATTTTGGATGTTTTGAAACTCCTAAAGATGACCGCGACTGGGAAGGCGGCAGAGCGCTCTGGAAAAGACCGAACGTTCGTGTCTTGTAAAAGCTCTTGAATTCCAGAGATGCTCGATGAGCACCCTCTAAATTTAAACTTGAGATTTTTTGTTTCCTTTGTTTTGCGAGAAATTCAGTCTTCCTCAGTCTTTTTTTTGAGTTGTTTTATGCACCATAACGCACCTTGTCACGCTGCGCTATCTGCAAAGCAATGTACATGGACAAAAACAAAGCTCCTGTGCTGCAACATCTTCCCACTCTACCAGTTCTGCCCCGTATGACTTTTCCTACCAAAAATTAAATTGGTGCTGAATGTATCAAAAATTTAAAACTCCGGAGGCTGTTAAACTCATTGGATCTGTAGTAGTGCTTCCAACAATGGGGAATTCATGGAGCGGTGTAAGGAGGGAAGAGGCTTTATATAATAAGCTACACTGAAGTCCACATAATTGAATTACTTACCTGTGAGCTTGTGTGTGGCTAGGCGCTAGGGCAAACTTCATGGAAACAAATCTTCAGGGACAGAGAACAACACACTACATTCCAGTTTATTTACCTATTAGTCCAGGCAAATTGTATTTTTTACAAAAGAAAATTGTTAATGGAGCTTTGCCAAGTGGATATGTCTATACCTACTATAACAAATTAATACTATGCGACCAAAAGAGTTGCTGTCAAGTCACCTTTGCATTTTTTGTTTACATGGGAAATCGTTATTTGACTTGAACATTTTGCACAATGCATCACAATAAATCTTACAACGCATGGTCTTCAAAATAAAGCTAGTAGTAGTGATAGAATTATAAGACGTGAGTTCTCCAATGCAAATATTAATGAATTTTTATACCTACTTGGCATTTACAACATAAATTATTACGAAACAATTATCGATGCGAACAAGCGATTTAATACCTTTTACGACCATTTTACATGGTGCTTTGATATTGCATTTCCTAAAAAATGTACAACTAAAAACAGAGTGCCTCCCAAAAATAAAATAAAATTTTCCTTAGAACTACAACAAAAGTACAATAAATATAAAAATCTTATGGCAATTAACGATTGTATTAACGATGACAGACTCAAAAAACAGTTAAAAATGGAACGTAAGTCATTGCTTAAGGAAATAAATCTGGAAAAGGGCAACTACGTTGCAAACCTTATTAATAAATCAGAAAATAAATCCAAAGCCTTGTGGAATTTGATTAAACCGCCATCGTCGAGCAAGCATATCCCTAATATATCCCTAACTGCCAACGACTTGGCCCAATACTTTGAGCACTCAATCACCCCCAAGCAATGTTCGGCAACAACAAGTAAGAAACCTAGGGGTTCTCATTATAATAATACGTTTTTCTTCTATCCCAGCACCTCCAGCGAAGTTTACAATATCATACACTCATTAAAGAATAAGAAATCTACGGGTATTGATGAAATCCCAAATGAGTTGTTGAAGGCTTGTTCAAATGTCATTTCTCCCGTATTATCTGGAATAATTAACCATTGCGTAACCCAGGGTTGTTTTCCCGACAAGTTAAAAACATCTTGTGTTATACCTATTCATAAAAAGGGTTCAATACAAGATGCCTCAAACTACAGGGCAATTTCTCTGCTGAGTGCGTTCTCAAAAGTTTTTGAAAAATGTCTCTGCTCAAGGATATCATCCTTTCTCGAGAAACACAACATTTTATCCAACAGACAATTTGGTTTTCGCTCCGGAAAATCCACGGAAATGGCAAGCGCACAACTAATGCAACATATACACAATGAATTAGATCTCAACAAAGAATGTTTTGTCATATACTTTGATATAAGGAAAGCATTTGACAGTATAAATCTGGGATTGTTATCTAATAAATTAAAGTATCTGGGTTTTAGATACCCTGTAGATGATTTTTTACTTTCATTCTTGTCTGCCCGCAAATTTATCGTTAAATTTAACAACACATACTCAAACAAATACATGGTAAATATTGGAACTCCCCAAGGTAGCAATTTGGGCCCAATAATTTTCCTTTTATTTATAAATGACCTACCTAAGTACATCACCAGCGGCAGCACATTTATGTATGCCGATGACACGGCGGTTGTTGTTAGTGCTCATGAGTATGAGGCTGCACTGCAAAAGTTAAATTGCGTGGTAAGAGAATTTGTACAATGGTGCCAAAATAATCAATTACGCATTAATTCTGATAAAACGGTAATTATGAATATGAAAATTTCGGCATTAAAGTCCAATCACTTCACTTTAAGCATCGAAAATAACGTAATAGTATGTTCTACATTGGCTACTTACTTGGGACTGAAGGTAGATGAAAACTTAAATTGGAATGAACATATAGATCATACCTGTTCAAAACTAAATAAGACATACTATTTAATAGCACAATTAAAAGATCGTCTTCAAGTTCCGCAATTAATATCTATTTACTATGCTCTGGTATTTACCCATTTAAACTACAATATTATCTGCTGGGGTGCAAGCTCGAAAGCACATCGATTGTTTGTTTATCAAAAACGTGTAATTAGACTGATATTTAGTATTAAGTCGACAAACTCTTGTAAAGAGACATTTATAAAAAATAAAATAATGCCGCTTCCATGTGTATACATTTACAAGGTTTTATGTTTTGTCCACCAAAATAAAAATAATCTGACAAAATGTGGCGACTTGCACAGATATAACACCAGTTATATAACTTGCTTCCCAAAGATATATGTAGATATGAAATAAAACCATTCAAAAAAATAATTAAAGATATTTTACATCACAACTCATACTATTCGATTACGGAATTCATTCACAAGAACTTACCTTGATCTTCTAGCTAGCCATTATTTGACAATATAATATCAAACATACTTCACGTACCTATGTAGACTGTGATAATATCCAACTCACATGTTATTGCTATTTATGTTGTTTGTTATTGTTACTGACGTGTCCTATACATGTCTACAGGAAATAAAGATTATTATTATTATTATTATTATTGAACTTCCAATGGCAACTTGACGTCAATCGTTTTTTGATTGCCCGCTACAAAAAAAATAAAAACGTGAGCAAAGGAGTGAGACTAAGTTTTTGGCGAGGGTATCGTATTATATTATTTCTGGTCATAGATAAAATTCTTCAATGTAAAAGTTATAGATCATGAAACAATTTAAAAATATTCTCACATAATCTCGAAATGACAGAGAAAATTGCGGAAAACCTTTTTTGTTTTTTATTTTTCATTATCACAAAAATAATTTTCTTTTAACAAGATTGGGTGAAAATATATTTTTTTGTTTCAAGCAAAAATTTTTTCAATATAAAAATTGACGGATTTCCGAGATAACAAAGTTTTTTACCTTTTCACCCTCCCCAACAGCTTAGTCCCACTCCCTTGCTCATGTATTTATTTTTTTTGCATTCAGTATAGACCATTCTAACATATCCACTTGGCAAAACTCCATTAATAAATTTCTTTTTTCTTGCCTAAAAAATTGTTAATTCGGTTGCACTACATTCTCTTTAAGGGTAAGCACATTTGCGAAGGTCACCAGCCAATGAAAATTGCTGCTTTTCAGATAATATGATAAATCCCCATTCTTTTCTTATCTACCGTGGAAGGTTCTGTTACGGAAGAAAGCGCAGTAAAATTTTATACCAGTAGAATACCAGCAGCAAACTAAAAAAAACATTTGGAGCAAAATGTATTAAAAAATTGAATGTGTTGGAACATGTCAAATTGTCTGCTACATTATAGAACCATTTGTAGTGTGTAATTCTTCCTGTAAAAATACAAAGGAAACACGGGTTAGGCAATCACCATGACGACACATGAACGAACACAAATATTACAGACAACGAGAGATTTTATTCTTAACACATCTAGTGACACACCTTACAAAACTAATTCATTTTATATGAGCACAAAGTTACGATAATTTTCAGTCATTTGACGCAACCCGATTTGAATTAGAAAACTATAATTTTGCCATGGTAAAATTAAACAGCAATGTGTAAGTAAAACCCACCACCAATAATAAATACATAACCTAGGCATAAGAAAAGCGTATTTTGAGTAAACCTAAACGTAATCACCTAATGCAGATTACCTAACAAAAATAATACGATTTAGATAAATTATTATTTACAGGGATATTTGAAATTTACACATTCTTTTCTTGAACACATTAGTATCATCATTTTATAAAATTACATACATACCATTTTGTTACTTTAGAGAATAATATACTAAGTGACTAACAAAATTCGCCACGTCAAAAACTCTCAACGAAACTGGCGGGAAATAAACCAGTACGGCCAGTTCTTTGCTGTGTTCCTTTGTACCAACCGTCGTCTCGTTTCTTATGCACGTAGATAATATCGTTCACTTGCAATTCTAATTCGTATTCGCTATTAGGGGGATACGGTGCTATGCAACGAAATCGTTCGCGCACAGTTTGTGTGCCGGTTTTTGAACGATTTCCGGCGTCCAGCGAGTTTGATTTGCGATGGAGATGGACATCCGGGCTGGAAGCAGAACTTCCCGCTATGTTTTCTCCAGTTCTACATAGAATTAAACAGTGTCATTTTTGGGGTAGCTACTATAAAGGCCTGTTAATAAAATTACTACGAACTACATGAAGCGGTATAACTTTAAAAGTAAATTTAATTCTACAATGTTAGTTTTTTTAGTAATATAAGGTCAACGATGAATTAGTTTCAGAAACTGTCACCAGTCTAAGTGGCCTTGAAGTGAGTTAGAACAAGCCTTGTATTACTACTCATACTTGATATCGAAAATATACACTTTATAGAAATGAGCAATGTTTTGTGAGGTCAAGTCACAAGAATAATAAGTGAAAATGGAAAAACCAGGAAGAACATACTATATTTCTACAAATATCTCAAAAATTCGTATCCTGAAGAAAAATGAACATTTCCCAAATTCAAATTAACCACGAACTTCAAATGGAAAATGTTCATTTTAAGTGCCAGGTAAATAAAAATAATAAATTACCTGTTTATGAAATGCAAACAAAGAAGCATGTCGAACGAGCAACCTATAAAGAATTTGCACTGTCCAATGTGCAGTGTTAAAGAAAAAGAATGCCCACTACTAAGACAAAAGAAATGCAAGAAGGAAACCCAAAAAGGAACCAAGTGGTGAATAGAGTGCGAAACACACCTTGAGCTGTGCGCAAAGACACTGGGACGATCTTTATGTTTAAGGCGTTGAGAGGTAGAGACAAACATTCTGTGATGTTCTGCCGGTAGCACTTGTAGAAGTTGACTTGGACATGATCCAGACCTAAAGACACACACGTACGTGCACAAGCTGCTATATACATGCAATCATTGTTATACATCTCCAGATAAGTAATAAAACGAGACAAATATTTCAATACATTTAAACTAAGAGCATCCGCACAGATTTAAATTTATGGTACCTAGCACAATCTGAATAAGAAAAAAAAGGAGCATAATTTATTAGATCCTCCTATTAATGCGCCATTGCACCAGTTGGTTCTTCCTGCAGATTCTAAATTAGGCAAAAGTTAGTAAAACACTTTCCGAAATTCCCACGGGAACGGAAACAGAAAAGAACAGAATTTTATATTTATAGTAGAAAAGAGACTTTAAATTAGGCAAAAGTTAGTAAAACACTTTCCGAAATTCCCACGGGAACGGAAACAGAAAAGAACAGAATTTTATATTTATAGTAGAAAAGAGACTTGAAATTCAGAACGTAGGTTTCTTTGAAGGCGTTAAGGAGTACTCCGAGAGAACTTCCCATAATCTGTAGCCGTTTTTCGACATAAAACGCTCGTCGTGGGAGCCATATGTACTTGAACATAGTTACAATCAATTATCAACACGGTCTCGATGATGTAACTATCATGCATCGTTCGGAAGAACACCTGATATATGCAAATTTGATTTTTAGTTATCAGACTGTGAACCAAGCTTAAATGTGTGCATGACAAAAGTTGTTTTATTACCTATCTCGAATAAATGAGGTTGCAGCAAAGCAATTATTGGAAAAAATTACCTCCTGTACTCTGGACACTCGCAATAACAAAATGAAAATTTAATCAATGACCAAATCATGCGATAACTGATTAATAATTGTGAATCACAATACCTGACATGGACCGGATGGGAAGGGGGTGTCGGTACAGTACTGTCTTCAAACACAGGATTGTCCATATATGATGTTGCGGGAGTTAACTTGGACCTTTTAATGCTAGTTAGGCGCCTCATCAGACTCACTGTGCCCTTTTCTTTGCGCTCCTTCAGCTGTGAAACAAGTTATACAAATTATACAATGCGCACACGCGCCAAGCGACAAGAAAGCACAAACCTCATCTAAAGGTTTACCAACTGTCGGGCCGTTAGTAGGCAAAGCAACGCTCGACATAATCGCACTGCTGCTGCGTCCTAAAGGCATAGCGGCGTTATCTTGCTGGCCATGCCAACTAGACGAGATAGTGTTGGTGGCGATGGCGGGACTCGAAGATCTCGGAGGAAGATCTGGAGGTAAGCTGTTTGCGCTCTGTCGCGACTTACCGCTACGCGTGTAACTTACTACCGATTTCGAGGAGGAAGTGTTTTCGCCGGACCTAGGCGACGGCTGCGGACTTCTGGGCGCGCCTCTCGCCAGCGTCACGTAATTGCCGGGAAAAACGCCGCACTTTTGGGTGCGATTCGAGGTACCTTTAAACCAACCATCCTGACATCTTTCAGTTACGATGTAAATGCCGCCCTTCCGCAATTCCAATTCGTCGGCCTTTTGAGGTTTGTACGGATATAGGGCGACGTAAGCGGCCGGAAGTTGTAAGGTGTTCAAATTCGCTTCGTTTCCGCTCGATCTTCTTGGGTGGTCAGACTGGGTGGAAACAGGTTGCGGTTGTGCTTCCACCTCTGAACTGAGTATTTCTGCAGAGTGTCTATGGTTATTTGGTTGATGCTGAGGTATTGTTAATGAAGTAAAACTGTGGCGCTTTTCCCGATTGTGATGAGAGGAATGAGTTTCGCTCTGTTGTGCAGTTGAAAACGATGTGGTTGCCGAATTTAGAACCCGAGATGGTGTAGGGACTGTTGTTTGAGTAGGGAGCAAATCAGGTTTTCTGTAAATAAATATTTAGGTACCATACATGTTGATTTTGAGAAATGACAAACAAAGAATGTTAAAGAAAGTTCAATACTTACACTGTCGACCTTGGAGGTGCCTGATTTCGATTAGGTGGCGATGCGGGCGACGATGGCGCTGTACTTGAACTGGATGAAGCACTTCCCGAGGAAGTATTAGGCGTGGTGCTAGACGAATTTCCAGAACTAACGGTCGAACTGGAATCTGAGGCAGGTAAACTGGGTTGAACCGATTGAGCAGTTTGATGGTGTACGGCAGGTGCGTGCTGAGCTACGTGAACATTTGAAATTGTACGTGTGTGATCGGTGGGTATCAGTGGTGTGCTATCATCAGATGTGGGTGTCGGAGGTGCTAACCGTGAAGGACCAGGCTGGGTGCTGTAATTAGAAATTTGAAACATTTGCGCGGCCAAAATTTCGAAATTTACTTAGTAGAAAGTTTCATTAGCGACCGAGCTAGACTGTTAAGCTCGACGAACGCCAATGGAAAAATTCCAATTCGATCGTCTAATTTTCCTTCGGCCCAATTTTCATCGACACGACGAATGACTGTGATTATATCGCCCTTATTAAAAGTTAAGCAGCCTTCTTCGTCATCATTTGTCATTCGAAACTCGTACAAAGCTTTACATTGGGGTATATTGCTTGGTAACGGAGTGATAACCTAAAAATGATTCATAGTAGAAATTGATAGTGTGGACGTTATTTAGCATACTTGTACGTAACTGAGAGGAAAAACGCCTTGATTTCCGCCACATTCTCCATGATACCAATTGTTATCAATGCGCTTCCTCAACATGATGATATCACCTCGTTTGAAATTTAAATCTCTGAAAATATAAAAAGAACATTATTTATTGTGTTCATCCTCATTTGACCTTACTGATAATTTTAGCAATAACATGGAGACTCTGTGTCGCATTCGGGGTGTAGCTATTATATTTTAACAAATTCACTTAAACTGATCGTCAACTTTCAGTTAAACTTATCTGGGAGGTAACTTCTAATATAAATACATTTGTTTCCAGAGGTAAATTATCGTTAAGATAAAAGACTGGCACTGGCACGGGGGAAAACCAAAAATTCAATTTCAGAATGACCATATATTTTTTTAGGTAAAAAATACAGAAAAAGGTTTATTTCAAAAGTTTCTTTATAAAAAATATAAAAAGTTACGGGGGTCAGGTAGAGTTATCTGACTTAACGTCATAATTTAATCTAAAAAGAGCATATTAAATTCTCTTTTCAAAAATATAACAAAAAATTCAGTACTGATTCAAAAGATTAATAAATTCAAAATTCCTAGTGAATAAAGGCATTTATTATTATTATTATTTAATTTAAATTTTTGTCAATCGCTGGAACCTTCTTTTAGTAGGTATCGTCACTGGTGTGTTATATTGTTGTCAAGGGAATTTAATATGCTATCTTTTTCAATTAAAATATACAGAGCGTTCCATAAAAAAAAGGGTAGGTCCGATAAATTATGCATGCGAATATTTTCAAATTTTGATTTTACCTTTTTAAGTTAGACTCAATAAGAGCACATGACGTGAGACGACCATATTAGTTTATATCTGTAGGTTTTTTTAAATCTTTACCACCCGCACGTCAGTAAGGGAGTACCTATTGTATTGGGGGAAAAAATTAGCCCCCCCTTTTTTGACGGAAATACACGTTTTGAGGCACCAGGAATCCGAATCAAACAAAATCTCGATGTCGGTTTGTCTTCTCATTTACGGTGAAACGGCTGAACCAATTGGAACCAAATTTGGTACGCATATTCTTAGTTATAAAAGGAAGAGCTGAAAAGCCTTTGGGCAGAATCTCGCATGCGCAAGTGCGTTACTCTCTTACGAGGGGCAAACAACTTCCAAAAAAGTGTACACCATATTTAAAATATTTGATATTTAACGGTATTTGTAAGTAATTAACGTGTATTTGTAGGACTTAAAATAAGTAATCAAGCATTTAATAAGTAATCAGAACATTTTCAATAGAATCAAAATATTTAATAAATAATCATAGATAATTAAAATACTCGAAAGTAGTAATTTAAGTAATTGAGATGTACTTGAATATATTTGAAGTAATTAAGAAGTATTTGGAGATACTCTATATATTTGATAAATGTCACTTTTTGAATCATTCCTTTTCGCTATCCACTTCTCGTTTCACTGGAAAGGATGCAAACTTTCAATTCAAGTCGAGGACTATTATACCATATTGTACTACAATTGGTTAGGCATATCCATTGTGAATGAGTTCCAAGTATCACTTTGAACTGTCACACTCAGTGGGCCCTTTGGAAAATGCTAATAGCATTAGTATCTTCTTACTAAAAAAATCCTAAGTAGGTATAGTTTATCGAGTACTGTATGGTGGTTTCTACGCACCAAAATTAATAAGAAAAAGTGTTTTCCTGAGAAATTTTGGTGCAGTCGATTTTTGGTAAAAAAGGAAGGTTATACACGAGGTTATACACTGCCTTTTTTTGAGTCCCGAAAAAAAAATTGTCTCAGATCGACCCGGAAAAAAATTTTCGTATAGAATGTGGCCTGTAGAATCCATAATTTCAAACAGTTCCAAGATTGGGCTACTATTTCAAAAGTGACAGCCCTTTGAATTTTTTTTTGAAATTGGTTTCTAGTCTATAACTTTTGATTGAGAAGTCTGATCGAAAAAGTACGAATTGTTTTGGATTCTACGCACCATAATTAATAAGAAAAAGTGTTTTCCCGAGAAATTTTGGTGCAGTCGATTTTTGGTAAAAAAGGAAGGTTATACACTGCCTTTTTTTTGAGCCCCGAAAAAAAAATTGTCTCAGATCGACCCGGAAAAAAAATTTTCTTATAGAATGTGGCCTGTAGAATCCATAATTTCAAACAGTTCCAAGATTAGGCTACTAGTTCAAAAGTTACAGCCCTTTGAATTTTTTTTCGAAATTGGTTTCTAGTCTATAACTTTTGATTGAGAAATCTGATCGAAAAAGTACGAATTGTTTTGGATTCTGTTGGTGGAACCCCCAAAGCAGAATGAGAGGCAGAATGTTTTTAAGGTTTCAACAATAATGTCCTCAAACTTTCTCCAAGTAAGTACGCCAGAATGGTGCCTCGCAACATCAGTTCTGAGTTTTTTTTAAATCACTTTCTTGAAACAAAGTGAACAAACTACAGGCTCTCTGGATTTTGCCAAATTTGTTATTGTCAATGCAGAAAAAAAGCATTACGAACTGCAGTCACTGATCGGCCGGGCGGGGATGTATTTTTTTAAACGGTAGACGTGTCCGCCTGCATGCGAAAATGGACCCTTCCCCACTTTTTTCAATTTTTTTGGAAAAGCAAAGTTGTACAAAAATGCTGCGAATTTTTCCGAAAGGAAAACGCGTTTGCTATTTATGAATGGGCGGCACAGGCTGACTGGCGTCGAGGTGTGACCTTGGGAGCATAATCCAACATCCAATTGTTTAATCTTTCTGTAGCAATCCTTTTTGTTTTTTTGCGACGCTGTCGCACTTTCGCTCGTTGTTCTGCTTGGGGGGGATAGTGGAAGTAAAAGAAACAAATTTCAGCTGAGATTAAGGGAAAGGATTTTACCAGAGCCTACTACTGATTTTACCCATACCTTATGTATTAAGAGTAACATGATTCAGAAAAAATTTTCTGTGGCTGGCACAGATACCATCCGTACACCTGCGCGTTCTATCCAAAGATTTTTAAGCTCTTCCTTTTTTGTCTAAGAATTTAATTTAATGGAACACGTTGTAGATTTATAATTTACAAACACAATATGAAGCTGATGATTCAGAATAGTGCTACCACTTCGGCTACCACTCAACACTCACAGTGCACAGGTTGTCAACGAGCTGTAGGGTAAAATCTGAGGTAAAATCTGTCCAAAAATAATAACAAAATTTCTAGTTTGTGCCCTTTTGAGTATCATACAAATTTTAATTAATGCACAGGAGGTAAGTGGACTACAACTTGATGTGAGGAAGTTCATTTTGTTTCCTACGATTTTAGACCAAATCCTGCAAACCTTTGGACAATACTGGTTGGATAACATACTCCTGATATCTTTTCATAGATCTGATAAGTAGTGACCACAAAAAATTGGCAATTATTATACAGGGTGATTGCAATTAAGCAAATCTGATTCCAATGTGAAACACACAACACACAATTGATTGCGCATGGTGAATAAATAATAAAACTGAAATGTTACCATGGTACCAACCTCTCGAACTACCCATGTGGAATCTGATGATGAAATTTCTAAATTGTTAGTACATAATTTATTTTACATTAAAAAGATGACTGAAATTGTCAAATCAATTAACCTCAGAGTTAACCAGTATACTGAATTTTGATTGGTTAAATTAAAAATAGTTCTATATTCAATTTAAATTGCGCAAAGTAACACTTCAAATTAAAAAACTAGAGGATAATTTGACCCTTGGTATGTGGAAGATTAGGAACATTCGAAATTGCTTGTCCCAGTTATCTAGTATTATTGAATTCCGTACAAAGTGTACAAATATAAAAAATTTCAGCGAAATAGATGTCGGTTTAGTGAAAAGCAGACAATTTGATTGCATTATACACTGTTACGGACTTCAAACCACATTAATAATAATTTTTTTTCTAATTGTCTGATTCATACTCGTTTTACAATGGTGTATCCCGAGGTGTATACCTTGGGGATGTGCGCAATCATATTGCTACAACCTACCAATTTTTTATGCCAACACCGTGTCACTTTCAGTTTAATTATTCACAAAGTACTTGGTTCTTAGAAAAAAATATTATCGGAAATACAAAGCTGCGGGGAATATTAATTTTATGCGGCTTATAACAATGGCAATAAGGAAGTAGATAAAAAAATCAATTTAATACATACTCGGGGACCTTTGATGAATAATCATACATCGCTTTGGCGTAGGGCTGGTGGGTTTGTGGGACGTGATGTTGAAGAACTTGCTTGTCGGCAGCTCGCCGATGCTGCTCGGGTAACTGATGTATGGGTGTCGCGGGGTGTACCACCCTGATTAGTCTCTGTTGCTCTTTTTTGGGTAAGGCATTTCGCATGCCTTCCAGAATTCGCATTAGAAGAACATTCGGTGGTAATTCCTCGATTTTGCAAGGAACTAAAGTTCTGCATTCGGGGCAGCGAAGTTCTTTGTGTCGATCGACGATTCCCTCTAAGCATCGCTTGCAGAATGTGTGTTGGCACGGTAGCACTTTGCTGGAGGTGTCCAAACGCTCCAAACAGACCGAGCATTCGAGGAGGTCGTTTAACATACCCTCGTCCATCTTGTACTTCTTAGGTATTTGTTATGATTTATTACATTACCTCTGAAATGGATATTTGTTAATTTGAGCAATCAAGCGTTACAATTAAAGAACTGTAGGGATTCTCTTGCAACAGCATCGTTGCATCACTCAATATCACCACACAGTCCACTCAATAACACGCCCCTACGGGTTTAAACAGCAATTATGCATCCATTAGTTCACTTCCGGTCACAAAACAGTCATCGTGAACACGTTCGGTGAAGGGTGCGGTGAGTCACCTCTCGTCAGTATCATTAATAAAATGCCACAAGAGTTTAATCCCCTTCTGTTTTTATTGCACTAAAAAACCAACCAAGAACAAGTGCATAATTAAAGTTACTAACTTGAGTTCTAGGGGAAACTTAGTCCCTAAGATTGGCCATACACTGTTATCTAAATCGTCCACGCCGTACTATTCACTGAGCATGCGAAAAGTGACGTCACCTTTTCCCCATATATTTTGAATTTGAATTTGAATGAAATACAAATTCAATTCAGTCACGATTTAAATGTGTGGCACAATCAGAGAATTGTAACAACTCTCTGGCGACAATAGTCTAGCTAGTGCCGCTAGTGGTTAGGGTACCCGGACGGCTCGGGTTCGATTCTTTGCTACGAAAAGATTTTTTTCAGAAAAATGCCTACCCCATTCAGCAGAGTCGGACATTAGGCTATTTGTAGGTTGTACATTTTTTTGAAAAGCAAACATACAAAAATGCTTCAGACATGCGCGCCCCCAGTGTCTTAAGTTCAAATCGTAATCTACATTAACATGCAAAATAATTCTAGTAAAGGTCCGCAAGTTATGAAATAATAATTAACACGCAATTAATGAAATGGCCACCAAAAAGTGTTGAGATGATCTAGTAGTCCTTGTTTTGTATTGTTGTCTGTCTGCCGGTCTGCAGGAGAAAAGTCCAATTGCTTTGAAAATTGGTATACACATGTTCTTCAGAATATACAAAAAGGTCGCTACGTAGACTATTAGGTCAAAAAGTTAGATCAAACTTCCAAAAAAATTTTGAGCATGCACCCAAAATGTGTTTGCACAATTCAATCTTTTATTTGTTAAGATATTTAAATGAAATTTTGTATGTATAGTCTTGAATAAAAGTAAAACTTATGCAGATTTAAAGAATTAGTTCTACAAGCTATGCTGATCTGGTGGGACATAATCAAGGTCTTAAGGTGTGTTGTAAAAATGATGGACGCGTGAAGATCTCGAGGATCTTTCGGTATTTAGTTGTATCAGATTTTTTGCTTTGTTTACAGTCAAACTCTAAAACGTGATATTCTGCGTGATATGGATGATGAAGAACAGCTTCTGATTCTGATGAAGGAAATTTTGTAACGGAATATACTGAATAATTTAAGGAACATATTGTTGACGTGTTTTCATCAGTATTGCTGAATATCTTTGAAATATGTCAGACGAACGAATATATTTATAGAACGTTCTATGCATATTTGGAATATTCACATACCATTTCTAGCATGGTAAAAGAATATTCTAAGCACACATCTTCCAGGCTCACAAAGTAAAGGTTTCTCTTCAACAGATAGAGGCAGACGACCAGAAGGACCTCACTCCAGAGTTAAAAACGAAGCCTCAAATATGTTCGCACATGACACAGTAGAATGGGCCCTAATACGCCTGGTGGAGACGGGACCCGCCAGCACCCTTCCAAAAGGTTGTTGGACAGATACTGTAAACTATATGTATGCTCTACAGACCCAGCTTCTATTTAGCTTAGATATCCAGAACGTCGACCAGTCGACCTCCCTAAAGTCATCAATTCCCGAGAAGCGAGGTTCTAACAAAACATCCACTTCACCCGCAACACAAAGCATTATACGGATCACTCTGTAATTGGGCGCAAGCCTGTTGAGGGCCCAGAACAAGAGGGATAATAAATAAATAAAATAAATAAACACGCCTATCAAAAATTTAATGGCCAATCACGGTCGTACATACAAACTTGAAAAAGTGCTCATGTCAAAAGAGGCGGCCCTAACCAAGGATATACAGGGTGCTTTCGATAACACCTGGCATGCATCGAATTGGTCACTAATATTACTATATTTGTTAAACATAAAAAGAAATTGTGGGTCGCCGTTTAAAAATCTCGATTTTTAATAACACAAAAAAATTCGTAGGCCCCTTCCCCAAAAAAGTAATGCATGTAGTAATGCACATCAGAATTATACAAGGAATTTTTTTAATGTATACATATGGAGACTACTGCCATAGTAGCAGCTTAAATATGGTTGGAAAATGCAAAATAGAAGATGCAACAATATTCCCAGCTAATCAGGATGGGAAAAA
>NW_022170511.1:43143619-43157928 GCF_008802855.1 Photinus pyralis
TTTTGTAACTACCCACCATATATATAAAGGCCAATTTCCATTACAGCGTTTTTACGTTGTGCGTCGACCGCCAACGCAGGCGCAACAACGTCAATGTGTTCATAAACAAAAACAAGTGCGTCGCTGCGTTTGTGCGTTTTTGTCCGGAATTTTGTTTTGTGTTTTTTATTTTATTTTTCTCAGCAATGGAGGCTACAAAAAAAGTGAGTGTATGTACTTTTAAGTTGTGAGGATATATCTGTTTGATTAAACCATTGTTAAACAATGATTAAACTTATGCTCTGTTATAGGTTATGTACCTACCCATATAAATATAACACCTTTTTTAGGCAATGACTATGTACCTGTGTAAAACTTGCAACCAAATTTACCAACCTGGTACAACACATGTATGTGTATACATGTCCGAAATGGACCATACGTTAACGCAAGAAAGTGAATTCGATCAAACCGTTGAGTCACTCAACGATCAAACTGACAATGGTGACGAAGGAGACTTTGATATTGATGAAGTGTTAATCGGTGAAGTAGGAAAGAGGCCTGCTTTGTATGATCATAGACTACCCATTCATTTGCGATCAAGAGGAAAAATACAAGATTTATGGTTAGAAATTGGAACCATTTTGGGTGGTATACTTTTGTGGTATTAAATTGTTGCTCATTAACTAGACATTAAGCTTTCAGATTATATGCCATTAGACGATCTGAAGAAGCGCTGGCGGTCAATACGTGACCGATATCATAAAAGCCGCAAGATCCAAACAACCTATGTACCTAGCGGATCAGCAACACAACCTAAAGAAAGACCGTATAAATATTATCATTTGTTGTCTTTTTTAAATGACCCTTCTGAGAAAAGAAAGTAAGCAAGCGGTACTTTAATAATTGGTCAAAATTGTAATGTCAAATTTTAGAACTTTTTGCACCCTTCAAACACCATCTCCTAGTGGCTCCGAATATGAATCAAATTTGGATGTAAGACAAGAAAATACAAACACACGTCATGAGAAGACCACCTCAAAACGTATGTAAAGATTCTGTTGTGTTTAGGTTTTTCATTTTATGGTATTAATATTTATTAGGCAAAAGCAGCCACTCTGAGGATCTAGAAGTGGCAATACTTAAGAAGTTAAATAAGAATATTGATACAACAGAAATTGAAGATGATACTACATTTTTTTGCAAATATTTAAGTTTAAATTTACGAAAATTAAACCAATCGAAGCGATTTGCATTGCAATTGCAGTACATGCAACTATTACATGCAGCATTAGAAGAAACAGACCGGTAGTGGAAATATATTTTGTATGTAAATAGAAAATAGGAATGGGATTGCATATTATTAGAGATATAGGTACATTACAGTTTATGTTACTTAATATACCTATAATAATAAATACACATATGCGTTATTCAAAATCTGCCATTCTGTACCATTTCCCACTGCCATTGGACTGCACCTTCTCTCATAAAATAATTAACGAATCTCTGCCTTACATCACTTGCCAACAATCTGTGCCGATTACTTCCTGTATTTCCAATTGAATACATAGTGTTTGTGGGGTAATCAATGCGCCATGATCCATCCATTTTATCTTGAGAATCGGTTAGGTTCACTGTGTGATATATACGTTTATTATGTGATAAACATTCTTCTGCCTTCTTTAGGTAATTATGTAAACATACTGCTGCTTTGACTATATTATCAGCATTATCTAAAGTTGTATTAATAGGCCTTTTTAAAATCCTCCATTTGGCAACTAAAATACCAAAGGCATTTTCAATGACTCGCCTAGCCCTACTTAAGCGATAATTAAAGATCTTTTTCTCCATAGTTAAGTTCCCTCTACGAGGAAATGGTCTCATCATGTATGTTGTCAGTTGAAATGCTTCATCCCCTACAATTACATACGGCAACACAGAACCTCCATAAGGAGCTTGTTCGGGTTGAGGAAGGCATAACGTTCCTTCCTCGAGCTTTTGTCCTATAATTGATTCCTTAAAAACACCACCGTCACTAGCACGGCCAGCTGCACCAATATCTACTGCGATAAATTTGTAGTTTGCATCACACATACCCAGTAAAATTAGGCTGTGTTGATTTTTATAGTTATAAAATGTTGAGCCGCTACGTGGTGGAGCCTATTAAAATGTATTGATAACGAACCCATACCTTAAATTAAGATTTAAGTTACCTCGATAACAACATGCTTTCCATCTATCGCTGCAATACAATTTGGAAAGTTCCAGTTTTCATAGAAGCCTTTTGAAATGTTTTTCCACATGTCTTGTGATGGTTTGGGAAAAACATGGTCATACAGCTTGTTCCAAATTGCTTCTAAACACTCCTTAATGATATTTGATATAGTTGACCTTCCGCATCTGTATGCATATGATAGTGATGCCATACTATCGCCAGTTGCCAAATATCTAGTGCGTAAGTGTTTATTTAAGATTTGATACATCATACATTTCAACTTCTAGCTACCTTATTGTTATCGCCAACCTACTTTGCACCGGTATTGGTTCCCGCACCCAATACATTTTTTCAAGTGTAGAACTAAGAATACTTAAAAGATTGTCAAATTCCATTGGAGACATCCGAAAGTATTGATAGAAGTCCTCGGTTTGATCCGCAGTAATTTCCTTTATTAAGTGATTGCCATCTCCATACAAATGTCTTCGAGAAAAAATAGGTCTGACCCAAAATCTATGCCTGCGTTTTTTATTTTGCCTTTTATACCGAACGTAAAGATAGCTAATCATCAGAAATTCGATTTCTTTATTCATTTTGATACAAATAAACATTAATAAAAATTAAAGAGGTTTATCTTTTTTTAAAAGTGATACTTCTTTGTCTTTTTGTCGCAAAATATTCTAACAAATTTCAACTTTTTGTGTCGACGCAAAATATTCGCGCGTGCCGCAACAATTTCAAATTCGACCAATGAGGTTTGAGCGCCGCACAACGCAAAACGCACAACGTTGTAATGGAAACCTACCTTTAAGCTCGGCTTAAATTTGTCGGTGCAAACGGCCATTAGCGATGCAATACCACGCATTTCTGGAATACACGCAGTAAAACGTTTAGAGCGCCAATGGACGACCCCGCGATTTCTGATAATTTTCCAAGATAATCTGTACGTTTTTCAGTTACGCCTCTAAATTATAAAAAATGAGTAAATATCCACAGTGCACTGATTTACTTTTTCAAAAGACGCGCGCTTCTTTACAGATGGCAACCTTGGTACAACCTTAATACTTGCTACGTCATCGTCTTAGGATGGCCTACTACCTAATAACCTAAGATTGCCATTAAAAGACAAATGCTTAATTAACTCAAGGATGGGATTTTTCAATTTGAAAAGCATTGCAAATTTTTAGGTAAATAAATAAATCAACAATTTCAGCTCAAGCAACGCTCAACGCTAATATTTTACTAAGAAAACAGACCTACGCCACCTACCTTGTAAAGCTTTCCTCGAGGTTTTCCTCGAACATCGGTATTTTCCTTTTGGCACTTCCCGCACTTCCTCCTTGTTTATTGCACAAACACAGCTTAATGTTCAACAACAATTGATTTTAAGTAATTACAATAAAGCGGCAACTTATGTTTGCACTACCCTCGGAAACGCGCGCCAATAACCTAATCGTAAACCGACGCAACACCACACAACGAAGGGAAACAATGTCGCCAAATTAACGAATTGATATAATTTACACGGAAATTTACGTTAAACCATTGTTTAAATACTTTTAAACAATGGTTAAACAATAGGATCGCGAATTTAAATTGTTAACATGATCTTACCGTTCACGAACTTTTTGCTGATTGTGGCTGTTGCACGGCTGCACTGAATGCACTGATCGAGGTTGGCTTTGCGGATTGTGTTATGTGTACAGGGAGGTTCACAACAATTCTAATTGCACTGTTGACTGTTTACGCCGACATAATTCTAAAGATCATGTCAATGTTTATATGATCTTAAGAGTGTCACAGAATCAAACAGGTGTTTGGGATAATTCCATAATTGAAACGATAATCATGCTCAACAACCGATTTTGAAGGTCTATCAAATGAATGACTATATAATTTCGCTCTTGTTATTATTTTACCATTATGAAGATATCAGCACATGATTGATAGGGGTAGTTACAAGGGGAAGGCCATTTTCAAAAGTGAACATTTAGAAAGTTAATGATTAATTTATTAAGATCTAAAATTGAAGGTAAAGGTAAAGAGAGAAAAGGTAGGTCATTTGTGGCGCGCTCGCTTAGTTGCACAATAATATTATACAGGGCTTTCATTTCACAATGATCCACCTATTATAATTTATAACTTTGATTAAAAATCAAAAACACATCTATTTAGATAGCAGGCAGTTTAATGGAAGGTTTACCTTAGTTTTAGCATTTATCTCCGCATCTCCAGCTACACCCCATAGGTACCTACACCTTATTCGAGAGAGTGACACGACATTATTTTAAAGTGCATGAAATTCTATTTACAGAAATATCCACATCATCAAATTTGAGTGGTCTGGTTATGAAATAATTTTAAAAAACCAGAACAGGTCAGACCCGTAGCCAGGATGAAGTAACAGGGGTGACAGTTATTTTTCAAGGTGGGGAAAAAGGAAGGCCAGCAGATTATTATCCAAAATAACTATACATTTTTGCCAATCTATAAAATGATTAATTTACAAATAATTTTTTGTTGTTCTGTTTTATTTTTTGTACCCAAATACTGTAGCAAATATTCCAGAGATCCCGATAGACATCGAGGTGCCACGAAAGATTAGTCATCGGAGATAAAGAGCGAAGGCGGATATGCACAATCCTGCCGGGTAAAAAAACGTGTTTGTTCTAAAATGTAGAACATTCCGAAGCGTTCTACGCTAGAACGTTTACTATATTAGCAAATTGTAGCGTATTTCAGTTCGATGCGCTTGTGTTATGTTATAAATTGTAAGTGATAAATAATAATTACTGTTACAAATTAATACATTTAAAGACTGTTATAAATTATTGCTAGTTAATTGCAAATAAATAAAACCACTTACATTACACTGGCGACAGGTATGGGGTTGTGTTTTAAGTCGACATTTACTGGAACTATACGCCAATTGTGACCAGATCTACCCGGTCAACAAACCATGAAAGCTAAAATCGACGCTGAAGGTGGGGCTGTGGTGTGGGAGAAAGCACATCAACCAATAATCAGGAAAACTGGAACAGGTCGATGGCAAGGGGCGCGCATCGACCTGTTAAGTTATGCCATGGAAACTGACATCATCCACAGAACCTGGACGTGGGCTCCTCCACAAACCCAATATTATGCAGGTGATAGTTAACCATCCAGTGCCCCGTAAGGAGACCGGTGATCTTCCTAATCTGGCTTCTATTCAGTTTTAGATCCTTAGAAGAGCCAAATTTGTCAAGGGGCCCTGTTAAAAAGGCTCTGGACTGTCTGAGTCTGGTTGCTTGTTGCGACTGAGCCTGGAATTGGAGACATTGGACAATGGAAGGAGCAATTCCTAGGGTAGGCTCGGGCCCGACGCAGACCCCACCACTGCCTTCACGAGTATGCTTGTCCGCCCTTTTGTTGCTCCATACTCCGCAGTGCGCTAGCACCTAGATCCCTATTAGACTCGCCTAATTTATCTAGAGTTCGCCCGCAATCAAGCACCATAGCCGATTGGAACATGTCTGCTGACAAAGCCTTTACCGCCGCCCGTCTGTCACTGCACATGGCGCTATGCTGACCAAGGGAGAAGCTGACGTCAGCTCTTGGTTCCCCTTTCTGTTAGGGACCCTCTGGAAACCACACGAGCCCTCCAGGTTTGCGGAACGGGTAATCCGAGTTCAGCCAGTCTGCCCCTATCCGAAAGAATAACTTTTGGCAATATGACAATGTTCTTTTTCTATTTCGGTGTTACAATGAGAATTTTGTGCAACTGTTTTCGGCAAAAACAGTGTTTCAATGAGTCCCATTGTAACATTGTTTTTGGTAACTTTTCATCTCTAAGTTGGCAGTTCGCCAAGACGTCAACGTCAAATCATCAGATGTGAAATCAAATTACGTAAAATTTATGTGTTTTCCTTGATTTTTGGTACACGAAGAACTTAATACATTCCAAATCAGCAGTTTACACATCCACCATAAATAAATTTTTCTATTTCGGTGTTACAATGAGAATTTTGTGCAACTGTTTTCGGCAAAAACAGTGTTTCAATGAGTTCCATTGTAACATTGTTTTTGGTAACTTTTCATCTCTAAGTTGGCAGTTCGCCAAGACGTCAAGACGTCAACGTCAAATCATCCGATGTGAAATCAAATTACGTGTTTTCCTTGATTTTTGGTACACGAAGAACTTAATACATTCCAAATCAGCAGTTTACACATCCACCATAAATAAATTTATCTACGAATAAAAAATTACACATTCACGGAATTTAAAGTTAATGTCAGTGTTGTGTTTATCTACGCTGCCAACTTAAAATTTGTCAACGTAAATGGTGTTGCCAACTTAAGACATATTAATTCTAAAGTTTCCTGTAGTTTTTGATAATTACTTTTTAATTAAATTAAAGCCCCGAAATAGAAAAAATAGTATGAAAAACACGGGTTACAATGCTTTATTGTAATACTCCTATCTTGTGGACACTCGTGGCTCCGCTTCGCTACGCCACTCGTGCCACAAAATAGTCGTATTACAATAGGTCGCATTGTAACACTTGTCTTTCAATATACTATTATCTACGAATAAAAAATTACATATTCACGGAATTTAAAGTTTCCAAATGTCAGTGTTGTGTTTATCTACGCTGCCAACTTAAAATTTGTCAACGTAAATGGTGTTGCCAACTTAAGACATATTAATTCTTAAGTTTCCTGTAGTTTTTCATAATTACTTTTTAATTAAATTAAAGCCCCGAAATAGAAAAAATAGTATGAAAAACACGTGTTACAATGCTTTATTGTAATACTCATATCTTGTGGACACTCGTGGCTCCGCTTCGCTACGCCACTCGTGCCACAAAATAGTCGTATTACAATAGGTCGCATTGTAACACTTGTCTTTCAATATACTATTTCCACATTCCCTCAATGTGAGTCAATAAAAATATTGCGAAGTCTTTAGATAATTCCAATATTCATTTAGCAACACCCGGTATTTTAATTAGAAAACCTGAAGTTGTTTGTGCTTCTGATATTTTCGTAAGTGCCACCATTGACATCGATTCGGTCGCTTCAGAGTAATCCCTGAATATAGATTTTCAAAAACCTACCTATTTCACTTTCCCAGAAACGTTTAAGTAAAGCTTCCAAAAATACACCCTGTACGTAATGAGACCAATTTCCCAGAACAACATATTCATGAATTTATACACCCTTTTAATATCTAAAAAAAAATCATACCAAGTCTGAACATCCTCCTTTAGCAAATAGACACCCCTAACAACCTTAACTACGTCCAAAATTAATTGATTTAAACCCATACCACACACACGCCACTGCCGCATACAAATGGCACGTATACGTACAAATGGCAATAGACATAACCTGAAATTAGTTGCGATGTGACACGTTTCATTAATTTTATTCATTAACAGGTATTTGTTCCAATATTACATGCAGTTTTGTTACTAAACTTATTCTTTTCAGTTTAACATCATTCTCCATAAGTTATAAACAATATTTCAAACATCCACCATCAATTATCCAAATTGAACGGTATTCATTAGATTTCATACGTGAAACGGCCATTTTGCTTACTGCGATTTTTTAGCTACGGCCTGACGTTCACATTTAGTCGAAATCGATCGCCAAGAAGAAGAATTGATCAACTTTTTGAATATTTATAATTCCAGCTCAAAGAAAACTACAACTTGGACCACTTCAAAATGAGAGGACTCTGAAAATGATTTAACAAGGTAAATGCATATTTTTCCATACTTATTTCTGATGTATCGTTAAGGTTAATTTTACAAGAAATTATGCAAAATGAATTGGTGGCCGGTGCTAATTTCACACGAATGCATCAATGTAAGATTGCTTTGTATTAGGTAGTTAACAAAAAGCTTCATTTGTACAATTTTGCGTGAGTGGAAGGTGCGCGTATTTCTCCCGACTTTTTACAAAATTATGTAATTTAAGCACGTAAATGCGTATGCTCATTATAACACAATGGGGACATAATAAAGGGCGCTTCATTATGATGCCCAGCTCCGTAGAAACATTATGATTCTCAAAAAGCAATTTGCATTTCGTGCAATACTCGATTTTCGTATCAACTCTCAAACATGGCGCCCCAATGTATAGCGGCCGCCTAATACGCAAAACGTGGTAGATAAAAGGGGCCATCCTTTTCGGGGTGATTTCTGCGCTTTTCAACTTTTTCAAAGGTAAGTTTTAATATTGGACAAAACCATAAACAAACCCTACCCTTGTTATAGGTAAGCCACAATCCCTAACGAAAAATATGAATGCGCACCACTAATTTATGACATTTTTGTGACCGGGTCGCCCTTAAAAACCGCCCGCGTTGTGAATTAATTTAAAATCAAAGATTTATATAAGAAAAGGTAAAGCGGTGAATTTGTAATTTCCTCGACGGATTTAAGCCTGTTCTTTTCGTTTCGTTATTGTAAAGTTAGGCCGCGCATAAGAGACGGAGGATCTTTTGTTGTGCTGTGTGATCACACCCAGTTAGGGCACAACCGAGAATGAAAAATTGAAGTTCGGCCGCAGGTATGAGAAATGTCGGCCCTTGGGAATGCGGGCCGCCGCGCCTCCTCTGCCAACGTATTTTTTTACGATCAAACGTTTTTGTGTGTCAGAATTGGATTACTTGCTCCGATCTGGAGAGAAAGGAATTAGCTTTACTGGATTCCAATTTAAACGTCACGTATTCCTTTCATACGCTCCTAATTTACCGATCGCAGGACACGCTGATCGGGATTATAACTTCTCTTGAGAGCCGAAGGGCTCGGGGGGTCACGTTTCTTATTTAAATTAAAGCCGGGGAGGCTAATTACTTTTTTTCGGAAATTTCGTATTAATGTATCTAATTTACGGCAGCGTCAGGACGACCTTCTTGGCACATTAATGTGTCCTTTGAGACGGTCCTCGCTAGTTATAGAGGATGTCCTTTAATTCACGAATTTGTCGTAATAAATATTTAATTACGTCGCTCGTTACGGCTCGGGGTCTATGTGATACATCGACTTTTCGCCATATCCTTGTGCAACCCTCTGTAGTTGCAAATTAAGACATCTAATAGTTAAATGAGGGATAGGTAGCTTACGTGCCGAATATTCTGTGCACTAATAATCTCAATCGAATATCTGTAAAATTGAACAATTTTCTGACAGTGGATTTGTTGAATGAATCGGAAAAGTTCGAAAGTCAACAAGGATCTGAAGAATCTTATGATCTTGAAGAATTTAACAATCAAGTGTTCTGAAAGGCAGCCAATAAAATTATAAGAATCTGAAACATTTGAAAAAAACAAAAGAATTCAAAAAATATTAAGAATCTCATGTCTGATGTATCCGAACAATTTGAAGAATCTGAAGAATCAAAAGAACTAGAAGGTTTTTGCAAATCTGTAGTACAGTAAAACCCCGATTATCCGATCTTCCGTGTTAATCGAGCCTCATAAATCTTAAGAAAATTCCGTATTATCCGAGGTGGCAATGGAAAGCCTTACATATATGCATGTAGAAATGCGACTAATGCATATAATTATTAATTAATAAATCATAATTATTTATCCGAGTTTTACGTTACCCTATGTACGTCTCCCTCACGTTAGCTCGGATAATCGAGGTTCTACTGTATTTGAAAAATCTGAAAGATTCAAAGAAAAGATATAACCGTAGAAAGAATCATATTAATATACAGGGTGAACATGTTGCCGCAGGAACACTTGATATATCTTCAAAATACCATTTTTTAAAAGAAGGTTTTTCTGGTATCCAAAATTATAAAACTTTGAATTTGTTGCCAGTGGCGTACTTCTGTATGGTCAAAGGGGTCATATATTTTAAAAAAATGCGCTATTATATTCGTTATGGCTGGCTGGCCGGCTGTCCGGGTAAGATCTCACTAGAATAGCTAGAGACTTCAAATTTTCACTAAAACCTTTCTGCTATAGTGTAGATGTGCAGGCTCTAGTCTATTTTGAGTTAGATTACTTGTGAGATCGATAATTTAAGAAAATAATTTCGATATGGTTTTCGGAGGTGCTATAATTTTACCGTTAGATAGCGCTACCAGTATAAAAACTTAATTATTTACTTTGTGATTTGTTTTACAAAATAAAGACGTACCCTAAATTATAATTAAATAAAATTAATTATTTAACGCAGCCAAAATTACACGTGAGATCGATAATTTTAAACTTCGCTAATAAAATACTGACCTGTATTACCAAAAATGCGCTTTAATCATGCATATGCTGATTTACAGCTTGTTTAAATAGCGGACATTAGTTTTCACCTTTAGTATACAGGGTGATTCCTATAGTACCTGCCACCGTTTGGGAGCGTATAGGGGGTGCCTAGGGGAGTATTTTGATATAGGACACTTGGGGTCGGAAATCTAAAATAAGGGCGCCAGAACCAAATTTATCTTCTGGAATTTCACGCCTGTATGTAGGCAACCCAACCGACCGACGTTTCGCGCGGAGCGATGCAGAGCGAGTTAGCGCGAGGAAGCGACATGGGAGGGAAGGAGGGAAAACGACAGTCAAAAGCAATAACGTTTACAAGTGTTCAACGTGGCCACCGTTGTTCTCAATGCACTTCCTACATCTAGCCAACTATTATTATACTATTGCCATAGTGTTTATTCACTTGATACGCGTCGTTGCAGACGGGATTTCGTGGGTTTAAACAAAATTCTGATCAAGTGTCAGCCACACATCGCCGCCTGAGATCGCTCCGTGTGCACCGCCGGCCGGTTGGGTTGCCTACCTACAGGCGCGAAATTCCAGAAGGTAAATTTGGCTCTGACACCCTTATTTTAGATTTCCGACCCCAAGTGTCCTATATCAAAATACTCCCCTACGCACCACCTACACGCTCCCAAACGGTGGCAGGTACTATAGGAATCACCCTGTATATTCTTAAAGAGTACACGTTTTTGGATATGATATCACTGTGGTTTTCAATTAAACAGGGTGTAGCATCAAAGATCCCTCGGATCATAATTCCTTTACTATAAAAGATATCGCAAAATTATACGCAATCACCGCCGGCATGTTTCTAAAATATTTTTGAATACCAGGGGCGTGTTGTATTCCAGTGGCGTATCATACTTGCATTTTGTAAAATGGAATGCCCCATATTTTATTACTGATTTGGAACATATTTGAAAAATACTTATTTTTTTTTAATCTAACATGTTATACTCCTAACTTTAACGATTTCGCTGTCAATTAAAAATTTAATTTTTTTTTATAAAGTACCTAAAAAATTATGTGACTGTGGAAGAGGTCTTCCCCTGCGCCTCAATCAAAAACTTAGCCTGCGCGATCTAGTTTCGTACAAGAAATTTCGAAAAACTGTCAAATTTTGACGAAAAAAGGTTATAACAGCGAAATGGTTAAAGTTAGGGGTATACAGGGGCGGACTGGCCCGGGGGGCGGGTGCCGATTGCCACCTGGCCTGTAGGTCACATTGTCCCGTTGGAAATTTATAAGTCTGTGCTGTATTTAGTTTCTTGCACTGTTATTAAATTATTAACATGTTTCTCTCATTGGGGTTGATGTTAGGTTGTTCATTAAAAAATTCTACAATGAATTTATAACTTTTTGTCGTATTTTGAAAGTGCTGAAACACAATTATAGGCGACGCGCCTCGTTCGGATTACGTATATTTTGTTACTTTTAATTCTTTTAATTATCAGCTACAATAAAAAAAACTATATTCTAATTGATTTTCAAGAAAGGAATACTTTAAAATGGAACAAGAAATGTTTCTGTGGTGCACCGCAGAGCTGCCCCCCCCCCCCCCCCGCCATGGCCCGTAACCTATGCAATTCCACCTGGCCCATAAGTACCCAATCCGCCCATGGGGGTATAACATGTTACATAAAAAAAATAAGTGTTTTTCAAGTACGTTCCAAATCAGTAATAAACAATTAATAAAATATTAGGTGTTCCGTTTAAAAAAACGTAAGTTTGATACGCCACTGGAATTCAATGTCGATTTAATTAAAAACTTTTTACCTTCTGACGATTAACCGGATTTTGTGTAATTCTGGAGTTAATGTTGGATCGAGTTTAAATAGTAGTTTTCCTATTTTGGAGGATATAAATTGGATTTGTTGAATACGTAAGTGGATGCTATATGCATTTGGAGTTTGAAACAATTTACTTCTAAACTGTTGTCGTATTATTATCGTTAATTTTTAAATAGCTGTCTTACTAATTGGAGGTAAGTTACATTTTGTCTTTAAACATAGCTTTTGTTTTTTTTTGCCAAATTTTTATATATTTTGTTATTGTATTGTGTGTGAGGGTAAGGCAGTCTAGTCTTCAAGCACCTAATCCTCTAAGGATGTTGCCCTTACTCATTTTGAAGTAGTTTTAGCCGATTGAAGAAGCTAATTATTGTTCTGAGGTGTAGTTTTCCTATATCGTGCGGATTCAGCTTGTGCCCGCCGAGGTCATTTAGCATCTCATTCGCATAGAATGTGTTCAGCCGTTTCATATGCCTGTCCAGTACCTAGGTCTCCTACTATGTTCCCGGTTTAAATCTCTTGGTTCGGTGTAGCGCTCCCCATCGCCTGATTCTTCACCATCAAGTGGAGAGGCGCAACACGTAGCTGTGGTGCTTATGCTCAAACGGGCTAGCTGTTCTATACGCTACAGCTGTTTTTGTGCAGTATGACTGCTGCGTACGTGACCATGGGTCTGACGATAGTGTCCTACCCAGTTCCTACCCAGTAGCGGTCTACCTACAGGCCTGGGATGCCAGGGCCCATGCTCCTGATGGGGTTTGCATTTTTCCTTGATTCTTATATCGTGTTTTTGAAAGACGTACCTTCATCTCATTCTTAAGGACCTTTAATATTTCTCTCTTCTTTGTTAAGGTGACTTATTTGGACGGGAGTAAAATCATCTAACGCGTAAAACTCGGCAGCCGAAGGCGAGCTCGGCGCGCTCGCCTGGCTCAGAATTGTTTAAAGCGCATTTGTCCACTTGAAAGGAAATATGGTAGTAACATCGTCTATGTGTCTGTGAAATTGACCAATATACGCATTTAAAGCGTATTTAATAGCTTCGAAATAAATAAAATGATTTATTATTATTGTTAATTATACGTATTAGGTTTGTCGCTTTATAAGCGTAGCGTAAACTTGAAGTGCAAGGCCGCCGTCTTTCGATTATGATAGCGCGGGTTCGAATCCCCTGAGCGCGCTTTTTTTTCCAAAAAGAAGGGAACGAAGGATTGTGGAAGAGAACACTTTCGCATTTTGTTCTAATATTTAGGTGACGCCACTTACCGAGCCACTGAGAGACTGAGAGAGAGAGTAATAAATAAAAATAAAATAAATAAAAGTGTGAGAAAGTGAAACGCAATGCTAGCGTATTATTCACGAATTATGAATCATAGAAATAAATAAAATAGAAACTGAAAAACATAGAATTGTAATTAAAGAAAACAATATTCATTTTTTATATTTGTTTTAATTCCTTTTTTTAATTTATGTAATTTTAAGTTAATTATGTATTTAAAAATTTCGCGGCACCCTTATGAAGTACTTGCGACACCCACTTTGAGAACCACTGGTCTAGCCATTGGTGGTAGACGTAGATTGGTTACCCGCTCAGGGGAAAATATAATTATTAATAATTTAGCTGTTAATGTACTGGTAATTTCACCCGTACTTAATCGGGTTTGCTTTGAGATTAACACATGAAGTTCAAATCCCTTTATTTCACTCACGGTGCAGTAACCTAATACGAAAGTTTTTTATATGTTCGTTCACAATATCGAGGATGAGATATCCTTGTGCGTTCAACGAAATTATTCTTGGTTCAGTACGACTCCATTTTACGCAACGAGAACTTACATTTTTCTGTGTGCGATTTAGCAGCCCTCCAATTTTTGACAATTTTTTGCTTATGATATGTAATGCCCAAACTACTTACCCTTACAATCCCAAAAGTTCTGGAAGAAAGCTCTAGCCTCCACTGGAAATGTTAGCTGAATGTTCTTTAAATCTCTGGAGGGTCTATTTTGGAGCCAAAAATACAGTGCATGTACCATAAATGAATTTTTATTTTGGCCAC